>NC_140988.1:242258285-242572625 GCF_052327205.1 Somniosus microcephalus
AGAGTAATTGTTTTAATAGGGACTAGGGCATCAAAGGTGGTGGTGAGAGTATGGTTAACAAAGGAAAAATTAATGTCCCTTTCAGCTGCTGGTCACTATATAATGACCCTTGCTGGAACAGAGTGAACATCAGGTGAGGTCAGGTTCAGGCTGTCAAACCTCTGTCAAAACTGAAAGAATAATAATGACCACTTCAGTGAGGTATCAGAGGGTGTCCACCTCCTTTGACCCTGTACTTCAACAAGGAAGAGAATTGGAGGTAATTTTCTGTTTTGAAACTAACAATATGCTACACTCGCGTTTCTTCAAATATAAAGCACAAACTAGTAATTCTGCTAGAACTCATTCATATTGTTTGTTGGTGCATCAGTACGATATAAACACTGACTGTACATAAAATAGTCTGTCTATATCAAAAACCCAATGTGAAACTTGTAATTACTCATGTTTGTCAGTGACGTTAAGCTCCAGTCTGTGTGGTAGGTTTCATAAAGGCTTAAAATGTCAGAAAAAGCAATTGTGTAAGTTGATTAGATGCATTGCATAATAAGCAGTATTTTAGTTCACTGGTGGTAAGCAATTGCTGTCATGTTAAACCCAGATCAGAAAGTGCCACTTGACCCTTTCATATAGACACACTGTTAAGCCAAGTCTACAACTCTCAAGTTCGTGGTGCCAAGGCCGTGTACAAACTTACCAATTAGCAGCAAATTGCCGCTTTTGTCCACCGGAGGGATACCTGTCTGGAATCAATGAACTTTTCCCAAAAAAATTCTGAAAAATATGATCTTGGTGAATAGAGGGAGTCTTACTTTTTACTTAGTTTTGACAACACTCCCAAAGGCTACTCTTCGCTGGCATGAGCTGAACCATGCCAATAGTTGTGGAGCATTTCCAATTACATTTACATCGAATTCCAATATAGCTTAATCCTGCTCTGTGAAATGCCTGCCACCAATAATGAAAATAGCTTTCTAAATACTGAAGTTTTCACTTCCACCAGCAATGACAAAAAGTAGGACCCCATTATGTTTATCCATCTACCTCTAATTACAAAAGTGCAAGCCACTTACAATGTTACTACTGCACCCTTAAGGATAATCAAGGCACTTAGAGGAATATCATTTTTCAGATTAAGTACCAATCATGCCTTGAAATCTAACGTTCACACAGGGGTTTATTTTTCTTAAAGTGATTAACCACTTTTCCACCAATCTCCTCAAAACTCTGGTAAAAGTACAAAATCATGCCTTCCCCACAACAGATTGATTAGTTAACAGAACTTCGAAACCATCATTATATTATAATTTTTTAAAATTCATTCACGGGATGTGGGCATCGCTGGCAAGGCCAGCATTTTTTGCCAATCCCTAATTGCCATTGAGAAGGTGGTGATGAGCCGCCTTCTTGAATCGCTGCAGTCCATGTAGTGAAGGTACTCCCACACTGCTGTTACGGAGGATTTCCAGGATTTTGACCCAGCAACAATGAAGACACTGATATATATTTACACAGTAACTTCTTTGAAGGTACTCGATTTTGTTGGCTATAAAAGACGATGGATGAGATTTTCTTTCAGGAATCCAGCCATTTTTGGGCTATCTTGGAGCGTTATCAGGAAGAAAATGGGGCACGGAGGGCTACTGCAGAATCCGCACCCCATAAAAACTACGTGGGAGATTTTCCTTCAACCATTCTGGGGAAAGACTTCTTCAGTCACTGAATCCTGGCCATGCCACAAGCAAATCATGGAGGGTGGCATGGTTTATTGTGGACCACCTTTCCCTCTCCTTCTGCCCAGTGGTTGCCAAAGAGACAGAGTACCTCTGTAGAACAGACACTGGGGCTTGCTTATAGTGGACAAGCGGACTCTCCAGTCCAAAACCCACAACGGACCCAGAACAACCTACAGAAATTTATGTTACCATTATATTTAAATTTTTACAGTATATTTAAGTTTGTGAAGAGTTTTTATGTTTTTGTAGTCTGTGTAAGTTTCTTGAATGTTTGAGTATTTTAGAGTATTTATAAATTTTAAAGTGTATTTTAAATCTTTTTTTCAAAGCGTATGTAAGTATTTAAAAAAATCTTTTAAGGTTGATCTTGCAAATTGGGCTTTGGGAACCAAGGGACCATCCTCCTGTTCAGCTGCAATGAGGAGGAAGAAGAGAAGCATCAGGAGGCCCACTGCATAGTTGCCAGGCTGAACATGCACTGTAGCTGCCTTAGCATCGTTCAAACTGGTATCGATGCCCCCTGTCTGCGGATTGAGGCAATACTACTTCACTCTGACCCCTTGACAATGCTTCATAAGGCTGCATCTCCCTCAGGAAGCATTAACTGTGTATTACTAGCTGCCAGAGAGCTGCTGGCATAGCTTAGGAACATAAGGAATAGGAACAGGAGTAGGCCATTCAGCCCTTCGAGCCTATTCCACCATTCAATTAGATCGTGGCTGATCTGTATCTTAACTCAATTCAACCGCCTTGATTCCGTAACACTTAATACCTTTGCGTAACAAAAATCGTATCAATCTGTTTTGAAATTTTCAATGTACCTAGTCTCAACAGCTTTTTAGGGGAGAAAGTTCCAAATTTCCACTATGCTTTGTGTGATGAAATGCTTCCTGACATCCTCCCTGAGCGGCCTAGCTCTAATTTTAAGGTTGCGCCCCCTTATTCTGGACTCTCCCACCAGAGGAAATTGTTTCTCTTTATCTACCCTATCAAATCCTTTAATCATCTTAAAACACTTCAAAAAGACAGTATACTATAAATGGCACCATTTAAAAAAGTGTAGATGAGCAGAGAGACCTTGGTGTCCATAAACATATCAGGTGGTTAAAAAAGCATATGGGTTACTTGGGTTTATAAATAGAGGAATAGAATATAAAAGCAAAGAGATCATGCTAGAACTTTATAAATCACTGACTATTGTCGACAATTCTGGGCACCACACTTCAGGAAAGATGTAAAGGCATTAGAAAGGGTAGAGAAGAGGTTTACCAGGATGTTACCAGGGATGAGGGACCTCAGTTAGGACTGTTCTCCTTGAAACAGATAAGTTAACAGATAACCTAAGAGAGGTTTTCAAGATGATGAGAAGTTTTGATTAGATAGAGAAAAATTATTGCCTCTGGTGATTGGGTCAATAACTAAAGGTCATAGATTCAAAATCATTGGCAAAAGGTCTAGAGGGGAGATGAGAATTTTTTTCACTCAGAGAGTTGTCAGGATCTGGAACACTCTACATGCTGAGGTTTAGTGAGAAAGTTGTCAGGTTTGTTTTCCGTGAGATGTTTTTGTCACTGACTTTATGTGTGGAATGATGTGGGGAAAAGATGGGAGAATGCCCACATGAAGGAGCAGAAGAATGATCACCAAGTGGGAAACTTTGTAGTTTGGGAGGCGAGCTACATGTCAGTGAACAACTGACTTGTGTTTTTTGTAGCAATGGGGGTTCATGATGGTCAGACTCACTTGGAGGGGGTTCAGATCTTCGGCAGCTGAAGATCTCCCTTACAAGGGTAGATGGCAGAACAAAGTTGCAAAGGGGCATTGACAGATTAAGTGATTGGATAAAACTGTGGCAGATAGAGTTCAACGTGGGAAAGTGTGAGGTTATCCACTTTAGACCTAAGAAAGATAGATCAGAGTATTTTCTAAATGGCTAGAAGCTAGGAACTGTGGAGGAGCAGAGGGATTTAGGGTTCTGGGTACCACACCACAGGAAGGCTATATTGACCTTGGAGGGGCTGCAGTGCAGATTCATCAGAATGATACCGGAGCTAAAAGGTTTAAATTATGAGGACAGGTTGCATATACAAGGCTTGTATTCCCTTGAATATAGAAGATTAAGGGGTGATCTAATTCATAGATTCATAGGAACTTACAGTAAAGAAGGAGGCCTTTTGCCCTTTGTGCCTTGTGCTGGCTCTTTGATAGAGCAGTCGTGCTTAGTCCCACATCCCCGCTTTTTGTCCGTAACCCTGTACGTTCCTCATCCTCAAGTACCTGTCCAATTCCCTTTTAAAATTATTTATGGAATCAGCTTCCACCCAGAACCCTAAATCTCTCTGTTCCTCCACAGTTCCTAGCTTCTAAATTTTGCAGGAGGCGTTAGTGGCGCCGCGCCCAGGCGCTAGGGGATTTGCGCCCCGTTAGCACCCCCCCGGGGGCGCTAACCAGAGGTGCAAACCAACCCAATTTTTCCCCCTTAAAGTCTTTAAAGGTTTCTAAAATTATTTTAAAATCTTTAAAAGGCTTTAAAAGTTGTTAAAAGTTTTTAAAAACATTAAAATACACTTACACTCAACATAAAACAGGTAATTTCAATGGAAAAGACTGAGAGATGTTTCTGTCGGCGTGGCTTAATTTTGACAGCTTTTGTCATCGTGTTTTCACTTATGCATAGGCTGTACGCTGCGTTCCTGGCCTTCCTGATGTGATACACTGCACAGAACTCTGCAGCGCTGAAGACAACGTCTCCATTCTGGGCCTCACTCAAGCTCAAGGTTAAGTACGTAGTCTTTACGTAGGTCAGTGGCGTACTCCGGAGCTACGCCACCGACCACAATTATTGGGCCAATAACACTTCCAGGCCCTTAGAACAAGGCTCGAGTCACCTAAATATAAGGGAAAGTCAGAAACTAAATTTGCCGAATTGGACACTGAGCAGGAATCAAATCCAATCCCTGCTAGATCTGTATGGCTTAGTATTACAACATTTACGCATTTTCTTTGAAAGTTTAAAAAAGTTAATTGTGATTTTTTTTTCTAAAATATTTTCTCTTGGAGTGGTGCAGCCTACTGGAACTTTGAAATGTGTAACTGAATTGTAAGATCCAGGTTCACGTCATTGCTGCTGCAGACCATGATATCAGCCATTCTGTCATACAAAAGAGTCAAGCATAAATCTGGCACTTTCCCACAAGGAGGCTGGGAGAAATTGGAGGTCGATCATTCACTCAGACTGCTCTGAAGGCCTGTACAGAGCAGCACAGGCAGAGGCTTGGGAACAAACCATCTGCCAACCTACCTGACTGCAGATGGTGCAAAATAAACACAGGAACAGTGTAAAACATAAGAACATAAGAAATAGGAGCAAGACTAGGCTGCCGACGGAAGTGGTGGAAGCGGACACACTCAATGTTTTCAAGGGGAAACTGGCTAGGCACTTGAGGGAAATAAACTTGCAGGGCTACGGGGTAGAGCGGGGGAATGGGACTGGCTCGATTGCTCTACAGAGAGCTGGCACGGACTCAATGGGATGAATGGCCTCCTTCTGTGCCGTTATGACTCTATGGGGGCTAAATTCGGTTGGTTTGCGCTTCCCATTGGCGCCCTCTTAGGGCGCTAACGGGGTGCAAATCAACAAGCGCCTGGGTGCAGCGATGCTAACACCTCCCACGAAATTCAGTGGGAGGTTAGTGGCAGTGCCCCAGCTGTAATATTGATTGGCGCCCCCCCCCTGACTTACCGCCGGACACTATGTCCGCGGGGGTCAGGGGGGCCTACCTGCGGCCGGGGCGGCGCTAGTTAAAGGTGAGGTGGCGGGCGGCCATTTTTGTTGTTGGTCGCCTGCCAGCACCTGCCCTTTCTGCCATCCCCAGCCCCTGTGAAGCCCGCCCCCCACCGCGGGGTGCCGGCTGCTCTCCGTGAGCCCTACACTCCTCTTGAGTGGCCCAGCTGGGTGCCGGGACGTGCTGTGCCAGGCCCCTCCCCTTTAATAAGGGGTGGAAAGCCTGCAGTACCACGGCACGACATGGCGCTGCGGCTCATAGCACCATGATATTGGCTCGCAGCACCCAAGAGGGACGCGGGGCGCTTCCAGTAGCATTCCTCCTCCCTCTCCGGGCGCTACCTGGGAAAATCGGCCGCAGGGGCGCTAATTTTTTTGGGCCGCTAAAATTAGCGCCCTGGCGAAGGTAGTGTCCCAAAGGGGGTGCTACCCAAATTTTACCCCTATGACTCTATGAATAAGCCATTTGGCCCTTCAAGCCTGCTCCGCCATTCAATAAGATCATGGCTAATCTTCTACCTCATCTCCACTTTTCTGCACTATCCTCATATCCCTTGATTCCCTTAATATTCAAAAATCTATCGATCTCTTGTCTACTTCCAACATCAGCCCTTTAATGTTACCGGGTCTGTACAACTGAAAAACATTCCTCCCGGATTGGAAACGTGCAAGAGTTAAAGTTTCTAGGTTTTTAAGCTTCAAGGATGACTGAAGAAAGCCAGCTTTGCACCAATGGGTAGGTTTGAAACATAGACCATGGTTTTAGCTGCGCACTTTACTCCTCCTCCTATGTGAGCCACCCTACTCCAAGCCTGGGCTCCTGCCAAATCTATCCTCACCAGCTTGTCTTCCCACTCCCCTCCTGAGGTTTAGTCCTTATTTATTGCTCACAATAATCTTCCATGACTCGCTATCTGCCCATCAAAAACTCCTATGTTTGATGACTCCAAAGCTCCCCTATTACACTTGCAATTCTCTTCCTGTAAGTCTGAGCTTCCCAGCTTTTCTTTATCTCCCTGACTCGATGACAAGAGCCTATTGTCACCTCTGTTGCCCTGTACTTCACCCTTTACAACCACTCAGCACCAATGAAGATCACAGGCCATTTCTCCATTATGGCAATTCCCTTCAACTGTGTCCTCCTTCCCTCTCCCATATACCATCACATCCTTCCTTTAATACCCTTTTTAATTAAAATATTGACTGCAACTCACAGCTGCCTGGGGCTGTAAGGTTCTCAAAATTCCAACATTTCCCCGAAGTTATTAATCAAAAGGGACCCTGGATGGACTTGATTTTAAAACCAGGGCACCCAAAATGGCTGCGGTAAACCTCGCGACCAGGCCGAATGCAATTTTAAAACAAAGGTTTTGCAAAGTAAGCAGGTCAAGGAATTCAAGTTTTAAACTAATCAAGGATTTTGTAAAGACTGATGAAATGGACAAAAGATTGTAACATTCCAGTCCTCAAGTGGGAACGGGCTCCATCAAGCCATTAGGCTCTCTGCATTTTAAATCGGGAACTGCTCACCAGAGACATTAAGCCTGAATGGGAGCAATTCACAACTTGTCTTTAACAATGGCCAGGGTTTCGAGGCTACTTTAGACATAACGACTATCACTCTACAGGTCATTTTTTATAAACGTTTTTAAACATTTAAACTAGCTCACCCAAATCAGACAAAGGACTGGGCTGATTTGGGGCGCAGATAAGGGCTCCCAATGTGGGTATAACTATGGGCCCATCAGGAAGCCACTCTCTCTCTTGCCTCTCCCCTCCTGCCTCCTGCCTCTCAACTCGCTGCCAGATTACAACCAGGATGGGTTGTATGAAGACTGTGTGAGGCTTCGAATAAATGGGCCCTCAGTCCAGCTCATTCAACCCAACAGGATCAACCAAGGAAGAACATCAACTGAAGAGCCCGTCCTGCGAGGTAAAATACCCAGGCAGAGACTTTAACATTGGGGTATTTTACCTGGACGGCACCCTTGCAGCGCGCTGGAACCACGTGACGTTGGCAGGCCACAGAGTGCACAAGGAGCGAACCCAAAACCTTCAACTGTTTTTTTTTAAACGTAACAAGTTCTTGGATTGGTGAGCATGAAGTTCTGGCCCCTCATAATCTAATCTAGTTAGGTATAGGGGATGGGAATTAAGGGGATTGCTAATATAGTTGTTTTCCCTCGATTGTGCCGTGTGTTCCCCATTCCCTTTAAGTATAAGCATTTTATGTCTGTATTGTGCTGTACCAGTAATTTTCTCGTGTAAGATCATTATAATTTTTCAGTTCAATAAAATCTTGGTTCTTTTACACCAAACCACTTGTCTACTCGATTTTCTGTATCGCTGCCTGTATCTAAGTCCGGTGTCCAGAACCCAGGGGGCGAGCGATTTGAACCGCTCAAAGAAGGTAGTCAGAGGCAAAGCTGACTGACCAAACACACCTGTGCAAACCCTCTACACGGCATATACTTTCACGTCTCTGCTTTCATTTTCCCTACACTTTATCATTAATCAGACCAAATTCCAGTATGTCAACATCCCTCTTATTTTAGTTAGGGGGTGAGGGGGAATGGTGTTAGCCAGAATTTGGTTTGGAGATAGGAGCCAGAGAATAGGGATGAAGGGAACGTTCTCTGATTGGCAGGATAGAACAAGTGATATTCCCCAGGAAACTGTACTGCAGTCTCAGCTTTTCACCATATATATTAATGACTTGGATGAAGGAATAGACAGTTGTATATCCAAGTTTGCAGATGACACTGTTAAGAGGCGAAGTAAATTTTGTGGATGGGAGCAGGAAGCTACAGAAGGATATAGAGACACTAAGTGAGTGGGTAATACTATGGCAGATGGAATTCAATCTGGGGAAGTGTGACATCATTCACTTTGGAACTGAGAAAGACAAATAGGAATATTGTCTTAATGGTAAGAGGCATGGGGCAGTGGAGGAGCAAAATGATTTAGGTGTCCATGTGCACAGATCACTAAAAGCTAGTGCACAGGTACAAAAAGTAATTAAAAAGGCTAATGGAATATTGGCCTTTATCTCAATGGGGTTGGAATTCCAAAGGGAGGAGGTTATGCTCCAGTTGTGCAGAGCCTTGGTCAAACCCCATCTGGAGGACTGCGTATAGTTTTGTGCACAAAACCTCAGGAAAGATATGCTGGCCTGAGTGCAGCACAGATTCACCAAAATTATACCAGAGCTTAAAGGGCTAAATTATAAGGACAAGTTGCATAGTTGTTTAGTCCTTAAAATTATGATTGAGGTGTTTAAAATGATAAAAGTGATTTGATAGGGTAAATACAGAGAAACTATTTCTTCTGGTGGGGAATCCAGAACAGGGGGTACAATCTTAAAATTACAGCTTGGCCATTTAGAAGTGAAATCAAGAAGCAAATGGTAGTGCAAATTTGGAACTCTCTCCCCAAAAGAATGTGGATGCTGGGTGAATTGAATTTTTTAAGACTGAGATTGATAGGTATTTGTTAGGCAAGGGTATCAAGGGATATGCATCAAAGGCAGGAAAATGGAAGTGAGGTGCAGGTCAGCCATGATCTAGTTTCTAATTGAATCATAGAACAGGCTCGACAGGCTGAATGGCCTGCTCCTGTTCTTATGGAGAGACGGGCAGGAGAGAAAGGGCTTCAATTTTGTTGTGTATGGAGGCATGGGATTTTTGTTTGGAATGCATGTGGATTTTTCTATGTGTATTGTTGGGTCTTGCTTTTCAAGTTTGCGGTATTATGCATTCTGCATGACTATTGACAAAACTGGGAAACACTTGACGCATTCCTGTTATCAGCACCTAAATATAATATATCCACCTATATTTGGGCAGACATATTGGACAACCCCCATTGCTTCCAGCAGCACATCCTGAAAGTACTGGTTGGAAGCCAGCAGAAGACTTTTCCTCTATCACCCACTAGAGTTATGCCGGGGAGCTGACGTAGCTCCAGAGGAAAATTTGGCCCTCGTGTCTTGTGACCGAACCAAAGGGACTCCCAGCAATCTGAGACTAGGCAAAAATGCCTCACGTGCAGATTTCACATTTGCGTGTATGAAAGACTGCATTTCTGAATACTCATAGGAGCACTTCTCATGGATTTCCATATATGTATCTGGTCCCAGCTCCAAAATATTGACATCTCTATCTTAATCAATACTGGGGTTCTCAGCCTGTTGCTGAAATCTTCTGCCATTCCTCCTTCATTAAAGGCTGCACCTGTAATTCTGACCAAACCCCTTCTCCCCCTCCCCGCCCCCTCCCACCCCACCCCACCAGGAAAATACTTTCAAGTTACCTGGGAGAAGAAACAACAGGGATTATATAAATGGGCCTTGAGGACAGTGTCAGTGCTTGAGTGGATCACAGGTGGAAGTCGCATCCTAGGAGCACATGTCCGTGGCAAATAGCCACATGGAATTTTGGGGCATGAGTAGTACCTCCACTGCAAACAATCCTGCTAAGCAGTTCAGAAATGTGAAGATCTGGTGTTGTACATAAAATGTACCTCAGGTTTATCCAGTATGAATAGCTTTGGGGTATGTTATATTAAAGCAAAAATTAGATTTTATTTTAGAATAAAATTAGAATGTGTCCTTGTTAATGCTTTTGATTCTATCTTTTGTGATACCTGCAAAACACATTGGGGGCGAAACGTGATAAAGCTGAAAAACAGACACAGGCACCACGATGCGCGATCTGCCCGTGCCCGTTGAAAGGAGCTCAGGCAGCATGTCAAATTCGGGCTGCCTGCTACTTTACATGATTGTAGCTTACAGCCCAGTGCTGAATGTCCTGCTAACAGGCTATGCACTCAGCAGGGGGCCAAAGTTCTCGATGTTCACGCAAGGCTAGCTTTACTTAAAGCTAGCCAGCGCCTCTTAAAGGTGAGCTGCCTTCTGGTGATGAAAAATGTTAAAAGTACTTCAGCACTAACCCAAATGGCTCGACAGCCCAGGGAAAGGGTACCCAGGGTCTCGGACACAGCACTCAAGGCCTTTGAGCAGGGGATGAACACTGGAAGAGGGGTCCTCTACCCACAGGGGACCAAGAGGCCCTCCAGAAGTAAGGATGAGGGACCAGATCGCTGAGGCGGTCACGGCCTGCACTGTTGTCCCCCAGGGCCTCGCTCCAGTGCCGAAAGAAGTTTCATGACCTCAGACGAGTGGTCAAGATCAGTGAATGCAACTTCAAAAGCCATCTCCTACCAACTGCACCACTAGCCTCACACACTGCTCAATGCACCACATTCCCATTACTCACCTACCAACAATCTCTACCAAATGCAAGGCACACCTCACATTCCTAGCTTCACCCCACCCCCTTGGAGGAGACGGTGCTGGCTATTTTTGGCAGTGGCATGGCTGAGCCCTTGGCTAGCGGTGGGGCATAAAGAATACAAGATGCCGGTATACTCATACGTTATCCTCCTTCTCATATCCCACTCCCCCTCTTCCCCCAATATCTTCTTGATTTACAAGCTGCACATGGTGTAAGCATGCACCTCTTACTTTACCTCCCTCCTCTTACCACAAATCTATCCTTTAGCCTTCCTCATTTCAGACACCCAAGAAATCTAGCCTGCCCAGCCAGTGGTTGAACAAGAAGTGTGAGAGGAGAGTGAAGAAGAAGAAGAAGAGGAGGAAACACTGTCACTCGATTTGACACTCCCAGCCACCAGCTCCTCGAGGTCATCCTGCAAGGCCATCTGCAGTCTCCCCCATTGAAAGTCAGCAGCCTTCCACCAGCCATGCTGCAGCCACTGTGGTAGTACTGCAGAGGAGCACTAGGATAGGCAAAGGCACATGCAAGACAGTCACTAAGGGAATGAACACGGGTGATTAGTTGATTTTTGTGATGTAATATTGGATGCATATATGGATAAAGTTAGATTGGAAAGTTTACTTTGTGGTGGCTTTTATCTCAGTATTGTGGCCAAGAGGACGCTGTGATGGTCAGTAACAGAGGGAAGGTAAGATGTGGGACAAATGTTGAAAGGGGAATTGGGGTTGTGTTCACTAGTACCGCAGGCGGATGATTCAAACCCGACCAGAAAGGGGCTGTCTGGGATGCCTTCTTCCTTCCACCTCCTCCTCTTCTGCTTCTTCCTCTTTCTCCTCCTTCTCTTCATCCTCCTCCTCCCTCTGCGAGCAGCTTCTCCCCTTTGCTGCCTCTGCTCCATCTCCATGTCATGCTGCAGCCCAAGGGGGGCTGCAGCTAAAGCCCCCAGGACTGGGAGCAAGTGGTGTTCTCAGAGGCCTTCCTTTAAGTGCCAAAGCCTTACAAACATCCAGCAGCACCCCCTGCACTCCCTGCACACTTCAACAACTTTTTAAACGTCTTGCACCAAGCCACTACACAAATAAAATGTACAGGGACCCGCACAAAAGCAAAAATCTAAACGTACCTCAAAGTTGCGTGTGTCCCATTAAAAAGCACTGGTAAGGGGGGTCTGTTGACCAGCTGAATGCACGTTCAGCTGTGTGCTTTGGAGAGGGTGTTGAATGGCATAGCGACATCCAAAATAGCAGGCCGTGCGTCAATTCAGCATTGTACGCTGATTGATGTCATGATCTGACTAATTACCATTTTACCAGTGAACGCTGGAACGGCAGTGCTGCCGACCTGACCAAAATGGCAGCGCAAGCGAGGCGGATGCCATTTTTCTCCGAATCTGGTCTTATCAGCATTTTTCTCCGAATCTGGTCTTATCAGCTGGTGGTAAGATGCCAAATTTCAAGGCGATTATGGACTCGATTTTGCCATTGGGGGTGTGTCAGGTGGTCGTCGTGTCAGGATCCCGGCTCCGATGTGAAGTGGGACAAAAGTGCAATTTTACCCTAATTAGGCACTTGATTTCCAGTGTGTGGGAACCGCTGGCACAATGAGCCTTTTCATATAGAAAGTTGCCTCCGATGATGTCATCAATGCTGCTGGATTTATGGCCTGCAAGCAGCCTTGCTTCTTTTTCAGTCTTTAAACTTTATGCCCATTGTTCTGAGCCCTTCCTTCACCAATTATATCCATCAGTAGACCAAAGTGTGCTCCAAGATTCGATGAGGGCTCCCTCCAAGCTCTGGTGGAGGGAGCAAGATCAAATAAGGAGGTGCTCTTCCCTTCCTCAGGGAGGAAAAAGCCTCCCCAGCAGACTAAAGCTATGTGGCTGCAAGTGGCCCAAGAAGTAAACGCAATTTCTATGTGCAGCAGAACCTGGCTGCAGTGCAGGAAGAGGTTTCATGACCTTCCCCGCACAGAAAAAGTGAGTATGATATTCCCATCAGCCTCAATCTGATCCCCATCACCTCTCATCACCAGCACTCTGCTTTGCCAACCTCTTCCTCCACATCCCACTTGACCCTTACATCCCTACCCCCTTACCCATTCCCTCTCTCTCTATGGTCACATTCACTTAAATATTCGACCATGCAGCCCTCACGCTCCCTATCACTGTGATGCAATGACAACAACTTACAATACACAGGGAGGGCCCTTTGTCTCCTTCTAAGCATCTATGCTATGGATTCTCTCCCCTCACTCCTTCATTCTCACTCAAACTCCACTTGTGTCCCTCATTGCAGGAAAAGAGAGCCCACAATTGTAAAGTCTGTGGGTTGTTTAGTTAATTAATACACAGACTACCAGAGTAACTTAAAACAGGACTTTACTATTCGAAGGTCAGGGCGAATCTGCCCAATAAATCCTGACACAGCACTTATATACCGGTGTGGTCACCGTCGGTATTACAGTATACAGAAGCCAACAACGTAGTGCAACACCTAAAGTAGTTCTCTTAAAGGTGGACGGTTACATACAATAGTTCTCTTAAAGGTAGACAGGTACATACACTACAACAATAAGAGGGAAAGAGCGAGGACAGGAGGAGTGCCACCCTCAGCAGCCCAGCTCATCACTTCGGAGGAGGCAGCCCTGGAGATCGCCGAAGTGGAGGACGATTTGCAAGTGGGGGACGGACAGACAGGCGCATCACAACAAGCTAGTGACAGAATAGTTTAGCATCTCTCTCATTGACATTGCATGAATGACTGATAATGATTCTGATGCTCTAACAGATTGACTTATGATCATCTGCACAATTCGATGTGCATGCAACCTTTATCTCACATCTCCAACTCTTTCCTTTACTCTCCCACAGGGCCATTGAGAGCCCCCATCCCCACTGTCCAGGAGGAACAGCCTGAGCTTCAAGACTGCTCAGAGGAAGCTGCAACCTCTGAGGGTGCAGCGTCAGCAGAATTCAGCGCACCCAGCACCAGCGCAGACAATCACACCTCGGTGGGACCTTCGCGAGATAGAGTAGTGTTGTCACCTGGTTTATCACAGATCACAAGTGAGCATCAGCAGATGGTGGAGACAGGGACAGCAGTGGAGAGTCCTCGTCGGAGGGCGCAGGACTCTGCCAGCTTGGCTCCGCTGTATGTCGACCCTCTGCTTCTGGGTCCAACCTCAAGATCAGTGGTGCTGGAACTCTAGGAACAGGTGCCGGAGTCTCTGGCAGGTTTTGTCTCCAGGGTCGCTGCGAGTGTGGAGCGAATGGAGGAGTCCATCGCTAACATGAGCAGAGTATTTGTGGAGGCATTGGCGCATGAACGTATCACCACAGAAAGGATGGCAACCTCCATGGAAAGGATGGCTACTTCCATGGTAAGGCTGGCTGCCGTAGAGGAGAGGATAACTACGGTAGAGGAGAGGATGGCTATGGTAGAGGAGAGGATGGCTACGGCCATGGAGGAGCTTAGTCGCCAGGGTATTGAAAACATGGTCATTGTTCAGAATAGACTGACATCTCTTGAGCAGCGATGGTCAGCTATTGAGCATAGAAACCAAACCTTCATGAAAGTCCTCTGGAGTAGGACATCCAGTGCAGAATCGGGTCCTCATGGCCCCCCTGAAGTGCAATAAGATGCTGTCAAGCCACTTGCTAGCTCTGAAGTGGGGCTGACACATGAGAGGGATGTTGATGGCAGACAACAAGGAAGTGGGGGCTCCTCTCCAAGTGCTCACATGACCATGCCACTGCAAAGTCCTCGGTCAGAGTCCCACCAGAGTCCTCACCCAACTGAAATGGGCATCTCATCCCCTGCACAGCCGCAGGAGCAGCAGACTGTTGCCGAGCCCTCACAGGTTCGCAACCCCAGAGGATGGCCGCCAAAGGTGTCGAGACTGGAGCAGCAAGAGAGTGAGCAAGGGGCCTCCACATCTGCAGAGGCCACAGGGGAAGCACCATGTAGGAGCATGCATAAGAGGAAGATAAAGCACAAGTAGTCACAAAGGTAGTCACTTGGGTGTTCTGTTGTATTGATTTTTGAGAAGCCATCCTTGAATTGTTATGATAAACAGATTTGATGGCAAATTGTTGAATTTGTGGCCTGTGTCATTTCGCAAATGGGACTTTCACATTGAGGGCTTATGGCGACTTGCAATTGTCAGTATTGTGGTCTTAGTGATAGAAATCCGCATGTTCTTGTCCATTGTTGATGCTCTAGTAAGAAGGTGCGAGGCAAAAGTGTTTGATTGTGCAGGCTAAGCAAATCTGTCCAACATGAGTGCATCCCTTGCATCCCAGGCAGCAATGTGGTCGCGCGCTGGCGCCTCCTGGCCTGTGCAGCTTCAGGTGGGTGAGCAGCAGCTTGGCGCTCTTTTTGTTGCTTCTGCTGTTGGTGGTGCTGTTCAGGGTTCTGCTTCTGCTGCGGCTGGTCTTGGTCCAATTCTGATGTCCAGGAGGAAAGGAAATACGTGGTTTCCATGCTTCTGGTATATACCTCAGTTGAGGAAGTGCTCAGTCAAGGTGGGGAGAGGGGTTTCCCAGGAGGTCACACTGGAGATGGGTGTCAGGCTCCAAACTTCCACAACAATGAGTAGGCCTGCTATAACTTCCATCAGACCTGAGACAACAAAGTTCTGCCACCTGCAAATTATGTTTGGTGAAAACTTCTTTTTAATGGTGGAGCTGCAGCTGTTAGCAAACCTGGGTGTCCTTGTGCACCAGTCGCTGAAGGTAAGCATGCAGGTGCAGAAGGCGGTTAAGAAGGCGAATGGTATGTTGGCCTTCACAGTGAGAGGATTCAAGTACAGGAGCAAGGATGTCTTGCTGCAATTGTACAGGGCCTTGGTGAGACCAGACCTTGAGTATTGTGTGCAGTTTTGGTTGCCTTATCTGAGGAAGGATGTTCTTGCCATGGAGGGAGTGCAGCGAAGATTCACCAGACTGATACCTGGGATGGCAGGAATGACGTATAAAGAGAGATTGGGTCGATTAGGCTTATATTCGCTCGAGTTTAGAAAAATGAGAGGGGATCTCATTGAAACTTATAAAATTCTAAGAGGACTAGACAGACTAAATGCTGGAAGGATGTTCCCGATGGTGGGGGAGTCCAGAACCAGGGGTCACAGTCTAAGGATAAGGGGTAAGCCACTTAGGACTGAGATGAGGAGGAATTTCTTCACCCAGAGAGTGGTGAACCTGTGGAATTCTCTACCACACAAGGCAGTTGAGGCCAATTCATTTAATATATTCAAGAAGGAGTTAGACATATTTCTTAAGACTAAAGGAATCAAGGGATATGGGGAGAAAGCAGGGACAGGGTACTGAATTTGGATGATCAGCCATGATCTCATTAAATGGCAGAGCAGACTTGAGGGGCCGAATGGCCTACTCCTGCTCCTATCTTGTATATTTCTATAATCCACTTGTGAGGCCGCCAGGATTAACTGCCGTGTTCCAGAGGAGATGTGCAGGATGGGGGAAATGTGTTAAAATCAGAAAGGCCTCTCAAAATGGGATTAGAGAGGCAATTAACTGGTTGATAAGGGCCTTAAGGGCCTATCCCGCCTCTTGGAGGACCAGAGTCCTCACCCAACTGAGATGGGCATCTCATCCTCTGCCTCCTCTTGGAGGCGGGATGGAAACGGGATCTGAAACCACGAATGTGGGAAAATTGCTCAGAGGCGGGATCGGACCCACCCGCCATTTTTTTGCAATTTTGACAACTCACACGCCTCCAAACCCGCCTCCTCGGGCCCGGTAAAATCGAGCCCTATATGTCTAGCACTGTGACTGGGTCAATTCAGTATTCATTTAAAATCCTAAAATTGCAGAGAATAGATCATTTCTTAGAACAGCTTCATATCAGCTTGGGAGCAAAAGATAGAAACACTTCAATATTCAGTGTAAATCTCTGTTGTGCAATCGGTCCTTGGTTGTTTTCTAAATAGTCTCTCAACTGTACTCTGGCTTTTTATTGTCTAACATACAGAGGAGCACCAAATGGCAAATGGACAAGTGGGAAATATTAGGGTTAATGGGACTGAGTTTTTTATGAGATATTTTAAGCATGAAGATGAAATACTGGAGCATCTATAGTTTCACTTAACTCAATTTTCATGTTTCATGGTTTCTGAGTGATTATCTGCAGCTCTTCAGAAGTTGTTAATAATGTTTCAGATCACTCAAGCCCAATGTTCCATATCATGATATCTGTCAGATGAAGAAAAATATAGTCTGGCCAGGTTCAGCTATTCTTTTCTATTGAAAAATGTATTTTATTTAGTAATTCTGTGCACTCATTAAGGTGAGGAATATCAATGTCCAGGCAATGGAATATTTTATACTTGATGCCAATATTATGCACTACCATCAGGTATAATATAAGTCTGAGGCAGGATAAAGCTCTCTCTTCACTGGTGTAACAATGGCTTGGAATTTCTGTGGGGGTTCTTTCGATCTCCTGCCGTAACTTTGGCAAGAAATCGATGAAACCCTAAAAGAAAAAGCGTAAACTGCTGAAGATTTGACAGGAGATGGAGAGAAACCATATGGTAATTCCAGTTCAATATGCTTTAACCATAACCTTAGAAGAGCATCCCCCATTATGCCAGTATTACACACCCAACACATCATGTCCAGTCTTTTCTCTTTACAGATGCTGACTGACCTGCTGTGTATTTCCAGCATTTTTTGTTTTGACTTGACATTTTCTTGTCTGATACAGGAAACTTTGGTTTATCCGGAGGTTATATGTCCGGAATACTCGATCTAACGGCAAAAATCAGGAGCCGTTTTCTATATGTTTTTTTAGTTCTCGTTGCTTTTTTTTTCCCAGTCAAGCACTGCAAGGTCTGTAGCTATAGCAACAGCTTCAGCTACAGGCGCTTGCAGCTGCAGCCGACTGTTTTGAAGCTGTTGCTAAGCAACAGGGTTTGTTGAATCACACGGAGCTTCTCAGTTTCGTATGTTTAAACATTAACTCTGGTATGTCCGGCACTTTTGATGTTACGGCACCAGCTCGGTCCCGTCAGTGCCGGATATCAGAAAGCTTCCTGTACTAGCCATCAGTACACCTTCTCTGTGTGGGGTTGCCAATAGTGTGACAAGTTGTGTGCAAGTTTGCAACTTGGACTCACTCACTAGAAACAACTTTGAGACTGCACTAAATGTATTTCACTTAGGACCACTGAAAGAGAGAGTGAGTGAGTGAATAAAGGGGAGGTCCTACAGTATTGAAAACAAGCCAACACAGTACTTATTTTCAAGAAAGACGAAAGGACAATCCTGGGTAACTGCAGACCCATTTCCCTTACATTAGCAAGGGGCAAAATAATAGAATGAATCATTAGGAACCAAGTTGAGTCGTACATTTATGAAAATAACTTAGGAAATGGCAGCCAACAAGCTTTCAGAAAGGGAAGATCCCACCTGATCAACCTCCTTGACCTTTTTGAGAAAGAGGCATTCCATGTGGATTTTCCAATGCCTACATAGAAACATAGAAGATAGGAGCAGGAGTAGGCCATTCGGCCCTTCGAGCCTGCTCCGCCATTCAATGAGATCATGGCTGATCATCCAAATTCAGTACCCTGTCCCTGCCTTCTCCCCATATCCCTTGATCCCTTTAGCCTTAAGAAATATATCCAACTCTTTCTTGAATATATTTAATGAACTGGCCTCCACCTCCCTCTGTGGCAGAGAATTCCACAGGTTCACCACTCTCTGGGTGAAGAAATTCCTCCTCATTTCAGTCCTAAATGGCTTACCCCTTATCCTTAGACTATGACCCCTGGTTCTGGACTCCCCGGCCATCGGAAACATCCTTCCTGCATCTGGTCTGTCCAGGCCTGACAGAATTTTATAGGTTTCGATGAGATCCCCTCTCAATCTTCTAAACTCCAGTGAGCTGTGTACACACCCGTAGAGACATCGAAAATGCCGGTTTCATGCATGCAAATCATTTATAATTTTTAAATACTTTTAAATAAGGTAAGTTTATTTTTAGCCCCGTAAAAAATTAAATTTGTTTAAAATATTTAATTTAATGTAATTTTAACTCATTTTAAAAACGTGATATTTTTAAATGTATTTAATGTTTTAGTGTCTTTTTTCAGTGATCCCCATTCATACTTTTGACATGTCTATCTGTCAAAAGTATGAACGGGGATTCCCTTCTTTCATTGGCTCGCCTGGCCCACGTGATCCCAGGGACACTTGCAAACTGCCTGTGCCCCGGGATACGTGGGCCCTGCGCAATTTTGACTGTGGAGAGGCCCAGGATCGGAAGTGTCCGGACCTCAGGAGCCCTCCGGTAAGAGTGTAGATTTTTTTCGGATAGGAGGAAGCCTCCTATTGGAAATTACGGGCCATTATAGCTAAATTTTGAGAAAGTCTCTGATAATATTCCATATGAAAGGCTGATGCACAAGCTTTAAGCAATGGGTATCCCAAGTAAAACTTGAAAGTGGATAAGGAATTTTCTGAAAGAGAGGAAGCAATGCTACTATTTTGAGGAATGATGTTAGGCTGGGCAATGCATTGAGTAGATCATTGCAGGGACTCCTCTTGTTTAGGATCTACATAAGTGACCTGGATTAAGAAACAGAAAGTAGGTTGCTCAAATTCACAACAGCTCAAAGATTATGCAGGCAAATTTGTCTTTTCTTTAAATGTGTAACAGGCAGTCCTCCACTGAATCAGCAGCCAGAGATCCTAATGCCAGTGGCCTGGAGTGCAGCTGCATTTCTGTTTCTTACCTTTTGGTGTTAGGCCCAGCTAGGGAGAGGCCTGTGTCAGGAGTGCACACAGGCCATGCAAATGGCTTAGGATGGAAAATTAGCGGGAGCCTTTCCTTCTAAAGGCACGGTGCAGCTTTAGAATGCTGCACCTTTCTTGTAATCAGCAGGTTCCCAAGAGACGAAAATTGGCCATATATGGTAATAATCGCCGCACTGCACAGCCACTCTTCCCTAATTATGTCCTCCATTTTTCTTCCTATGTGTAAAACCTTGTGCTTATCTACATTGAACTCATCTCTAGCAATGGATTCTCCTCCCAGCCACACACAGAAATCTCTGAAATACCTCAAGATTCCATGCTTGGACCCCTCCTTTTCCTCATTTACATATTGATCCTCAGGGACATCATTTACAACCACAGAATAGTTTCCATATGTATACTGATAACATCAAGTTCACTAATAACATCAAGCTCTCTCCATCACCTTTCCCTACTCCTGGCCATCTCTTTGTTGTAGACTGGTGTCTGATATCAAGTAATGGTTGAGCCCAAACTTTCTTCAATTGAACACAGATGACAGATGAAGTAAAAATGGACTGAAAATCATGATCGGTGTGTGCTACTGTACTGTAGATATATCTTCCTCAACTTCTAACTTAGCTGTGGCAAATGATATTGAAATGAATTTATGTTAATGCTGAAAATCAATTACATACATGTTAGCTTTGAGTAAAATGGTCAAAACAAAGACATTTTGTAAGATATATTTTTAAGAAGTGATTATGCCCATTTCCTATTTTAATAAGCCTTTAAGCCTCCGTTCTCTTGATTAAATAGCTTTCTTCAGAATTGATATCTTGATGCAGGATTGTTTTAAATGATCAGCAGTATAACTCCACAGTAATTGAAGCAATTTGTTCCAACACGATATACTGTCAAAACCTGTCTTCTCTTTACTACTTCAATTAATCTCTGCAGTTTGATCTAAACTCCACTTGAGAGAATAAAACCTATCACTATTTTAAAGAGGCAATGTGTTGTGGGAATCCAGTTTTAAAGGTCACAAATATCTTTTGAAGTAAGGTTTACTATAACAGTGTGTTTTTCCCTCAAAATTTCATATAATGGCGATTTACAACAACATGCCACTCTTACATTCAGAACATTGGCTTCAGTGGTGATGCAATGGACTTTTACCCAGAAAAACCAAATAAAACTATAATTTCAACATGTTTGCTTTCAATTGGAAATAGTGCCAGATCTCAGTCAGCGAAAAGAACATATTCAAAGCCATCCAATTTCCTGTTTTTCACTGGCAGATGAAATAATAGTGTTTGGCAGTGAAAAAATGGCAACTTGATGGTTTTGAGTTTCCTTAATGTTGATGAGCGAAGGATTTCTCTGTAAAGTTTGGTAATGTCTCGTGATGGATTAAATTACTGACCTGACAAATCATTTCATGAAAGTGACATTTCCAATCATGTCCATTTTCAAAGGAACTCATTATTTGCAGAGAGATTGACCCAGACATTGGTGTCTATTTGCTCATGAATAAAAATTTGTCACCTTAATAACATAAATTCTAATTCTAATAGAGTGAGGTGATGACAAAACACAAAGAAAATATCAAAGTTTCAATATTAACATCATTTTGCATGTTAGACTATTTTTGCAATCCCCAGTACTGTTATGAAATTGAGATGAATGTGTACTCTTAGAGTGACCTTTAAATGTTTCTGTATTACTGTTTGTAGATCTTTCTATGAGGGCTCCAATGAAAACTGACACTTATTTTGCTTCGGCTTTAACTGGTATAAAGGTGTAAAGGTAGAAATGACATTAAGCGATGTTATCACACAACTGCTTAATGCTCTCGTACTAAATTACTCTTTCTGCTAATTTAATAGCAGCATTAACCTGCTTATTTTAAATGAGTTAAAACCTCTGTTAAAGTAGAAGGGAGGAAGCTGTGTGCATTAAACATTTGTACAATAACACTGCTGACAGTAATTTCTAATCTATAGCTGATGCACGCTGAAATAAAGTAGCTTAAGAAGGATTACATTTGTCTTTACAGTCTCTCTGCAGTTCTGCTATAAAAGAAGTATCCTGCATTAGTAAGAACGTGGTACTACTTCCTAATTGTTGTCATAAAGATAGATGCTCAGGGGATAAGATGACAAGTTGGATCACCTTTCACCTCTAGACCGGATGTCAAGTCCAGCCCAGACTGATGGGGTGGAAGTCTTCTAAGTTCTCTGACTACAAGAGTACTTATGAAATGAGCTGGGGAAAGATCAATGCAGTTCGTAATGGGAATGTACCCAAAGACAAAGCTATCAATACTGTATTTGCAATCTTATTTAGTGAAACCACAAGAAGTCTGGTGTGGGTGCTGGAAAAAAATGTTACACTGGTACAGTAGGGGATGCTCATCTAAGATTTGAGCAGAGGCATAGTATTGGGGCAGAATAGAGGGAATTTTACTCTGCAACTACCTAAATTAACAATGACACTTGCAGAACAGTTTTATGAATGTGCCCTCCTAACAAAGAGTCTCACCCACTGGGAGTGCATGTCAGGAAATTGCAGGTTCCATAACAGCTGAGAAATAGGTTTTTGGTACCAAATATCTTTTTTATTCGTTTCTGGGATGTGGGCATCACTGGCAAGGTAGCATTTACTGTCCATCCCTAATTGCCCTTGAGAAGGTGGTGGTGAGCCCCCTTCTTGAACCACTGCAGTCCGTGTGGTGAAGGTACTCCCACAGTGCTGTTAGGGAGTTCCAGGATTTTGAACCAGTGACGACGAAGGATTGGTGATATATTTCCAAGTTAGGATGGTGTGTGCCTTGGAGGGGAACTTGCAGATGGTCATGTTCCCATTCGCCTACTACCCTTGTCCTTCCAGGTGGCAGTGGACGCGGATTTGGGAGCTGCTGTTGAAAAAGCCTTGGTGAGTTGCTGCAGTGCATCTTGTAGATGATACACACTGCAGCCATGGTACGCCGGTGGTGGAGGGAGTGCCAATCAAGTGGGTTACTTTGTTCTGGATGGTGTGGAGCTTCTTGAGTGTTGTTGGAGCTACACTCATCCAGGCAAGTGGAGAGTATTCCATGACAATCCTGACTTGTGCCTTGTAGATGGTGGAAAGGCTTTGGGGAGTCAGAAGGTGAGACACTCGCTGCAGAATTCCCAGCCTCTGACCTGCTCTTGCAGCCACAAAATTTATGTGGCTGGTCAAGTTAAGTTTCTGTTCAATGGTAACCCCCAGAATGTTGATGGTGGGGTTTTGGCGATGGTTATGCTGTTGAATGTTAAGGGGCAGTGGCTAGACTCTCGCTTGTTGGAGATAGTCATTGCCTGGCACTTGTGTAGCGCGAATGTTATTTGCCACTTATCAGACCAAGCCTGAATGTCGTCCAGGTCTTGCTGCATGCAGGTATGGACTGCTTCATTATCTGAGGAGTTGCGAATGGAACTGAACATTGTGCAGTCATCAGCAAACATCCCTACTTCTGACCTTATGATGGATGGAAGGGCATTGATGAAGCAGCTGAAGATGGTTGGGCCTAGGACACTGCCCCGAGGCACTCCTGCAGCAATGTCCTGGGGCTGAGATAATTAGCCTCCAACAAAAGCAACCATTGTTCTTTGTGCTAGGTATGACTCCAGCCAGTGGAGAGTTTTCCCCCTGATTCCCATTGACTTCAATTTTACTAGGGTTCCTTGATGCCACACTCGGTCAAATGCTGCCTTGATGTCAAGGGCAGTTCCTCTCACCTCACCTCTGGAATTCAGCTCTTTTGACCATGTTTGGACCAAGGCTGTAATGAGGTCTTAGCAGAACCCGAATTGAGCATCGGTGTGAAAGGTATTGTTGAGTAAGTGATGCTTGATAGCACTGTCAACAACACTTTCCATCACTTTGCTGATGATTGAGAGTAGACTGATGGGACGGTAATTGGCCAGATTGGATTTGTCCTGCTTCTTGTGGACAGGACATATCTGGACAGTTTTCCACATTGTCGGGTAGGTGCCAGTGCTGTAGCTTTACTGGAACACTGGAACAGTTTGGCTAGAAGCACGGCTAGTTCTGGAGCACAAGTCTTCAGCACGACAGCCAGGATGATGTCGGGGCCCAAAGCCTTTGCTGTATCCAGTGCGCTTAGCCATTTCTTTATATCATGTGGAGTGAATCGAATTGGCTGAAGACTGGCTTATGTGATGGTGGAGACCTCAGGAGGAGGCTGAGACGGATCATCCACTTGGCACTTCTGGCTGCAGATGGTTGCAAACGCTTCAGCCCTGTCTTTTGCACTCGTGAGCTGGGCTCCGCCATTGTTGAGGATGGGAATATTTATGGAGCCTCCTCCTCCCGTTAGTTGTTTAATTGTCCACCACCATTCTCAACTAGATGTGGCAGGACTGCAGAGCTCTGATCTGATCTGTTGGTTGCGGGATCACTTAGCTCTGTCTATAGTATACTGCTTCTGCTGTTTAGCATGCACGTAGTCTTGTGTCGCAGCTTCCCCAGGTTGGCACCTCATTTTTAGGTACACCTGGTGCTGCTCCTGGCATGTTCTTCTGCACTCCTCATTGAACCAGGATTGGTCCCTGGCTTGACGGTAATGGTAGAGTGAGAGATATGCTGGGCCATGAGGTTACAGATTGTGATGAAATACAATTCTGCTCCTGATGATGGCCCACAGCACCTCGTGGATGCCCAGTTTTGAGCTGCTAGGTCTGTTTTCAATCTATCCCATTTACCACGGTGGTAGTGCCACAGACATGATGGAGAGTGTCCTCAATGTGAAAATGGTACTTCGTCTCCACAAGGACTGTGCGGTAGTCACTGCTACCAATACTGTCATGGACAGATGCCGCGACATGTAGATTGGTGAGGATGCGATCAAGTAGGTTTTTCCCTTGTGTTGGTTCTCTCACCACCTGTTGCAGGCCCAGACTGGCAGTTATGTCCTTCAGGACTTGACTAACTCAGTCAGTAGTGGTACTACCGGGCCACTCTTGGTGATGGACATTGAAGTCCTCCACCCAGAGTACATTCCGTGCCCTTTCTACTCTCAGTGCTTCTTCCACGTAGTGTTCAACATGGAGGAGTACTGATTCATCAGCTGAGGGAGGATGGTAGGTAGTAATCAGCAGGAGCTTTACTTGCCCATGCTTGACCTGAAGCCATGAGACTTCATGGTGTCCAGAATCACTCCCTCCTGACTGTACACCACTGTGCCCTCACCTC
Organism: Somniosus microcephalus; assembly: GCF_052327205.1. NCBI lineage: Eukaryota > Metazoa > Chordata > Chondrichthyes > Squaliformes > Somniosidae > Somniosus > Somniosus microcephalus. The sequence continues at coordinate 242,283,102 of NC_140988.1, forward strand.
TGGTGGGTCTGTCATGCCAGTGGGACAGGATATACCCAGGGATGGTGATGGAGGAGCCTGGGACATTGGCTGAAAGGTATGATTCTGTGAGTATTACTATGTCAGGCTGTTGCTTGACTAGTCTGTGTGACAGCTCTCCCAATTTTGGCACAGGTCCCCAGATGTTAGTGAGGAGGACTTTGCCGGGTCGATTAGGCTGGGTGTGCCATTGTTGTGTCTGAAGCCAGTGCCTAGGTCGATGCCGGGTGGTCTGTCCGGTTTTATTCTTAATATTGATTTTCGTAGCAGTTTTGTACAACTGAGTGGCTTGCTAGGCCATTTCAGAGGGCAGTTAAGAATCAACCATATTGCTGTGGGTCTGGAGTCACATATAGGCCAGACCAGGTAAGGACAGCAGATTTCCTTCCCTAAAGGACATTAGTGAACCAGATGGGTTTTTACGACAATCCGGTAGTTTCATGGTCACCTATTCAACATAAGATCGCAAATGCCATTATCACTGCAGAATCTGAGTGCAGCAGTAAAGCATTCAAAAAATAAATCTGCGTTTTGCAACAGTATCACCAACAGCTCCTAGCTGTCAATGAACAAAAGCTAATCACAAGATTTACACAGTCCTGAGCCACAAAGTGAGAATTGACTGCTAATTATGTCTCACTAACTTACAACTATTGCACCATAATCAATCATATGGCTGAAATTAACTGCATAAAAGTTAGCAAACAGGTTGATGGATCAGCAGTAGGAAATCTGTTGATAAATAGAGGGATTAAATCTAAACTGAAGCATAAAAGGGAGCCATATTATAAAGTTAGCAATATTAAAGATAATCATAAAGAATGTAGAAAGTGTAGTGTGGAGGTGAAAAATGAGATAAGAAGGAATAAAAGGGAAAATGACAAACGGCTAACAAGTAATCTAAAAGGAAATAGCAATGGCTTTTATAAAGATCTAAAAATGAAATAAATTGTTAAAGAAAGGGGAGGACAGCTCAGGGATGAAGGAAGGATTATAATTGTGGTGAATGAAACTATGGTGAAGATATTAAATAAACATTTTGTAATGTTTTTACAAATGATGGTGGAAGTGAGAATGTCAGTGTACTGGTGAAGGATATAGAACAACTGATAGAGATAACTGTAGAATCAGAATTTGTTCTAAAAAAGTTCGTAAAACTGGAAATGAATAAGTCACCAGACCGTGATGGCATACATCCTAGGTTGTTGAAAGAAGTCAAAGAGGAGATAGTAGAAGCTTGGACACAACTTTTCAACCCTCATTAAATATGAAAATTGTACCTTGGGACTGGAGAGTAGCCAATGTACCACCTTGGTTCAAGAAGGGAGAGAAGGATTAATCGGGGTAACCATAGACTGGTGGTTCTAACATCAGTTGTAGACAAACCCATCAAATCCGTAATTCAAGGAAAAATTAGTAAGCATTTAGAAATGCATGGTATGGACTTGTTAAAGACTAGTTGTGTTTGACAAATTTAATAGAATTTTTTAAAGAAATAACTGATTAGATTGATAAAGGGAATTCAGTATCTGGGTTTTCAGAAGGCATTTAATGAGGCTTATTAGAAAAATTTAGACATATTGTATAAGAGGAAATGTTATAGCATGGATATAAAGTTGGTTGATAGACTGGATAGACAAGTTAGGATAAGTGGGTATTGCTTGAATTGGAGAATGGTTGGAAGTGATGCACCCAAGGTTCAGTACTAGGTTCATTTTTGTTTTGATGTGTAGAGATGATCTAGACTTAGGTATGTGGAAAATAATCTTAATTTGCTGAGAATATAAAATTAAAGAGTTTGGCAACTGTAAAAAAAACTTCAGAACAAAATAGGTTAATGGAATGGGCAGACAGATGACAGTTGATCGGGAGCTTGCCGCGCGTGCAAGCCCCCGATGTGCACTTACCCGACGCGCTGACATTTGAATCGTGGCCCGCATTGCATTTCCTCTCACTGGCCCGCTTGAGGTCCTGCCGCACTGTGCGTGCGTGACACAGCGGCGTAATTAGTGCGATGAGCCGGCTGGGATCACGTGAGCACAGGGCAACCAATGGGAGGTTGCAAAAGTTCATTCATGAGTTTGACAGTAAGAGCTGTCAAACTCATGAAAACTCCTGGCCCCAAAACACTACTTTAACTTGAAAGAAAATTAAAAAAAACATTGCACTACTTAAATAAACCATAAATAACTGTAAAAAACTATTTTAAACAATAATTTTAAAATTTGAAAAAAATTATTATATAAAAAATCGGGGCTAAAACTAAACTTACCTTACTGTAAATTCTTTAAAAATAATAAACCTGTGGAATTTGTTTTTAATAAATTGTATTAATAGACCACTTACCTGTAAAACTAAGTACTTACGCGTGGGTTTTCAATGCGTAAAAACCGGAGGCCTTTACACATGCGCAACTCTCTAAATATAAAGGAAATCCAAGTCGCACGCGCAAACTCCTGCGCGCGCGCGCGTTCAGCCTCTTAACCCCTTGGGTCAGAGGAGAGGAAATGCCGGTTTTCCCCGCATGTGCTGTGCATGCTGAAAACCGGCAATTCCTCCAGGCACACGCGTGAGTACCCCATCCGTACTCACGCGTTGGGAGAGGAATTACTGGGCCTATATGTTGATAAGTGTGAGCTAATACATTTTGGGCAAAAAACAAGGAATGGGAGTATACACCCAATGGAAAGACACTGTAAGGTGTTGATAAACAAAGAGAACAAGGAGTTCAAATATGTAATTCCCTGAAAGTGCAAATGCAGGTTGAAAAAGCCATAAAAAGCCAACAGCATTTTGGGTTTTATAAATAGAGAAATAGAGGACAAGAGTAACGTAATGATGAATTTGTACAAAGCATTGCTTTGTTAGAGTACTGTATGCAGTTTTAGGTGTCCCATTATGTAAAGGATATTAAAGCCACAGCGAGCGTAGAGTGTAGATTTACCAATATGATACCACAGATGGGAAACTAAAGTTATGAGGAGATACTTGAGATACTGGTTGTGTGGTGCCCGTTGTTTGGGCGCTGTGGGTGCTGAATTGAGTCCAATATGGCGTCCGAACAGTGCGTGCACACTTCTGGTGTGGTCTGCGCTGTGCACTATACTGTTGAGGGTGGTAGGGCGGCCGTTCGGAGCGTGCGCTGGAAGTATGGTAAGCAGACAGATCATGACGTCGATCAGCATGCAACGCTGATTTGACACCAGCGCTGCCATTTTCATCATTATCGCTGGAGCTAGCACCCTGTCTTAACCTTGCACAGCTAAGCATGTGTTCAACATCAGGAAGGACTCCCCACCAGCGCTATTTAAAGAGATCATCAACAACTTTCAGGAGACTTGCTTTTTGATTTCCACTGGCTCTGTTTTTTATTTGTAGAAGTCTTTGATGTTTTCCACAGCTGTTTGAAGTTGGTGAGGTGACAGGGAATGGTGCTGCAAGTGGAGAAAGCCTTGGTTCTGACTTTAAGAGTTCTGGTCAGACCATGTGCTGCCAGTTATGGATGCTCAGGCCTCCTTGGCCTGCAGCATGACAGGGAGATGGAGCAGAGGCAGCAAAGAGGAGGACAAGCTGCTCTTTATGCCAGGAGAGGGGACGTCATTGTCTTCTCTCTGACCAGAAAGAAGATGGCAAAGCGTGCACGTGCCTTTGCCAGGATAGCGGGCTTCCCTGTGGTGCAGCGCTCCATGGACTGCATGCAAGTAGCTTTGCGAGCGCCGCATCTAAATACTGAGATGAACCACAACTGCAAAGGTTTCCACTCGCTGAATGTGCAGTTAGTATGCGACCATGCTCAGTACATCATGATGGTGAATGCCCAGTATCCTGGCAGCAATCATGATGCTTTTATTCTGCACCAGTCTGCTGTTCCCTCAGTCTTTGAGCCACCACATCAAACCAGAGGCTGGCTGCTGAGCAACAAGGGCTATCCCTTGACTACCTGGCTCATGACTTCGGTCCGCTACTCAAGTATACGTGGCCAGCATGCGCACAATGAGAGCTACAAAAAACATCATAGAGCAGACCATTGGGGTGCTGAAGCAATGGTTCCGCTGCCTGGATCATTCTGGAGGAGCCCTGCAGAGTGTCCCGATTTGTGATGGACTGTTGTATCCTCTACAACCTGGCCATCATGAGGGCACAGCCCTTGCCACCACGGATAAGGCCACCAGCTCAGGAACAGGAGCAGGAGGAAGAGGAGGAGGAGGAAGCAGAAGGAAGGAGACAACCTTGACAGCCCCTTTCTGACCGGGATATCTGGGATCGAATCATTTGCCTGCGGTACCAGTGGACGCAACCTCAATTTCCCATTCAACATTAGTCACATATGTTACCTTCCTCTGTTATTGATCATCACAGTGTCCTCTTAGCCAAAGTGTTGAAATAAAAGCCACCACAAAGCAAACATTCCAATCCAACTTTTACACCTAAACATCCAACATTAGTGCTTCTAGGCAGTGCTACCCCAGTGGCTGCAGCATGGCTGGCAGAAGGCTGCTGACTTTCAATGGGGAGACTGCAAATGGCCTTGCAGGATGACCTCGATGAGCTCTGGGCCTAGTAGGCCCGGCTTCAGACTGCACCACCTTGGCATGGGCGGCAGCAGTCTGGACTGGCTGGCTGACAGGCAACAGCTAGGGCACTGGTGGAGTGCCAGTGGTGGGAGGACGAATGCTGCCATCCTGAGAGAGGACAGCAGGGTCATCATGCTGTCCTTTTCAACACTGGTAAACACAGCCATGATGGCAACAGTCTGTACTTGCGTGGTAGCAAGCTGAGCTTTCATAACTTCAGTCTAAGGCTTCATTGCTAAACTCAGGTGGTCACATTGGGTGGTTTCTGCTTGTGCTGCAAAGGAAGCTAAGAATTCTCCCATCAGATGTGACATGATGGTTGGGTCCACAAGTGCATTAATGGATCTGCCCACCCCTTCCACACTGGAAAGGATGGGCTCCAAGCCCTGCCCAAGGTCCTATGCAAGGCTGGAGCTAGACTCCTCCATGCTCCTTGACATTGCATTCAGGCTTTCTGGCAAGCCTGCCAATGGACCAAGCAATTCATTGTGTGTACCCATCAATGTTCTTCTGTAGGCCGCCCAATCGAAGTCCTCATCTGAGTCCGTGTGCAGCAGAACTCCTGTGCACTCTCTGGGGAGCTGGCACTTGCTCTCGAGTCAGTACAAAGAAGGTTCACTCGATTAATCCCGGGGATGAGGGGATGGACATATGAGGAGAGGTTGAGTAGATTGGGACTCTACTCATTGGAGTTCAGAAGAATGAGAGGCGATCTTATTGAAACATATAAGATTATGAAGGGGTTGGATCGGGTGGATGCAGGGAGGATGTTCCAGATGATGGGTGAAACTAGAACTAGGGGGCATAGTCTTAGAATAAGGGGCTGCTCTTTCAAAACTGAGATGAGGAGGAACTACTTCACTCAGAGGGTGGTAGGTCCATGGAATATGCTGCCCCAAAAAGCTGTCGAAGCTACATCATTACATAAATTTAAAACAGAAATAGACAGTTTCCTAGTAGAAAAGGGAATTAAGGGTTACGGGGAGCGGGCAGGAATTTGGACATGAGTCTAGGTTCGGATAGGTCATGGCCCTGTGGGTAGCGGAGCGGGCCCAGGGGCCGTGTAGCCTGATCCTGCTCCTGTTTTCGTGTGTCTAATGCTGTTAGATTCAGGAGATAGTCCTGTCATAGTGGATTGGCGGTTAGGATCAGATCAGCCATGATCTTATTGAATGGCGGAGCAGGCTCGAGGGGCCGATTGGCCTACTCCTGCTCCTATTTCTTATGTTCTACCTTTTCCCTCTGGCCTAGCTGCAGGCCACTCATGTCTGGTGTTTCACCACGTGCAGATCCCATGTCTAACCTATCCTCTAAAGTACGTGGAGTGTCAATATCTGAGCGGCGGCTGGGAATGTGAAATCGAGTGATGGTGTTGCTTCTTTTTCTTCACTCTCCTCTCCCTCTTCTTGTTCAATCATTGGCTGGGAAGGTTGCATTTCTTGGGTATTTGAAATGAGAAAGGCACAAGGGTAGGACTGTGGTGAGGGGAGGCGGTGGGGGGGAAACAGAAGGTGCATGCTTACACCATGTGCAGCTTGCAAATCAGAATAAATTGTGGGATGAGGGGGAAGTGGGATGTGAGAAAGAGGATAACGTATGGGGATACCAGCATCTTCTATTCTTTCAGCCCCGCCGCTGGCCATGGGCTCAGCCATGCCCCTGCCAAGAATGGCCAGCACCGTCTCTTCCATGGAAGTGATGTCATGCAGGTGAGCCTGTCTCCTGCCGGTTATGCGCCACCTTTTCCTCCAAGAGAAAGGGAAGTGTGTCAGTGAGTGTGGTGCAATGTGTTTGGGTGATGTGCCTGTCATGGTTGAATAGCTGACAGTGTGTTCAAGCTGTGAGATGTGGGTGTGAGGCTTGCAACAGTGGTAAGTGTGAGTGGGTGAGGTAAAGCTATGACTGTGAGGTATGAGTCGTGTTTTGTAGAGATTGTTGGCAGGCTAGTGATGAGGGTGTGGTGCATTGAGCAGTGTGTGTGACTAGTGGTGAAGATGGTGGAGTATGGCATTTGAAGATGAATTCACTGACATTGACAACTTATGTGAGGTCATTAAACTTCTTCATGCACTGAGTCCAGGTCCTCGGGGCTACGCTGCTGACATTTACCACAGTGGCTATCTGCTCCCACTGCACGCTGGTCTTTTGCCTGGAGGGCCTCTTGGTCCCCTGTGGAAAGAGGACCTCTCTCCTGAAGTTGATCTCCCAGTCCAAGGCCTCCAGTGCTGCAACGGAGAACCTTGGTGCACGCGCTCTCCCTTGTTGTGCCATCATCATAACTTTCTTGTCCACTGTCTTCCCAGCCATTTCCACCACCTGTTGCAGGCAGAAAGCACCTCCCCTTTAAGAGGAGCAGATTGCCTTTAAGTAGTGCAGGCTAGCTTTAATTGGAGCTAGCCTCACACGAACTTTGGCCCCTTGCTGAGTGTTTAGCCACTCAGCAGCACGTTCAGCGCTGGGCTGAATGCTACAATCATGCAAATGTGTGGGGAGGACAAAGTTCACGTGTTGCCTGCAGTCCGCCGAACAGGCGCAGGTTGCTATCACATCGCGATCCCTGCGCCCGTTTTCTGGGGCTACCAAATTTCTAGGCCTGGGACTTCTTCTACTGGAGCGGAGAAGGTTAAGAAGAGATTTAATGAAGTTTTTCTACATTATGAAAGGTTTTGACGGAGTGAATAGATTAAAACTATTTCCTTTGACTGGGGAGTCAATGATGAAAAGTCACCACTTTAAAAAGTCACTAAGAGAGTGAGGAGATAGTTTAGGAGAAAATTCTTTATGCAGAGGATTGTTCTCATATTCACTGATGCAATCTTCAGAAAGTAAACACAAGTCTGATGAGGTTATATTAAATGGGAATGAGATTGTACACTTCAATTGAGCTATATACAGTATTAAAATGTCATTGTTCAACTATTGTTCTTCCCTTAGTTTGTATTATTTTATAAAAAACATGAATTGCCTTTCAAACCCTCACTGGCAAAATTAATGTCTAGGTAGACTCAAATATGGGGACATTAAGGTATATTTTTGTCTTCATCACCTGGGCAAGAAATTGCCCACTTGTTATAGAATCTGCTTGATTTCAATGGAATAACAATGAGGTGGGTTTTATAAAGGGTAGTCGATTCCTTTCACCAGATTAACTCCCAGGCCTGAAGATGAAAATCTACCCCGTTATATTCATTTGAGTAGATAGCAAGCATATCGGAAATCTAATTTTTGGCTGATGAATCCTCCATGAAATATAACTCATGTAGTCTGTACTGATTCAGAATCTAGAGCCTTGTGGCCCTCAGGCATCTGGGAACAGTATTATGCAGCCACCTGCCAATTGCCCCAAGGCAGCTTGGTGACCACACTACAGGGTCACACTAACTAAAGATTACAGTCCACTCACTGGCTAGACAGTGCCAATTTGCTACCATTATCAATCATCAGCTGTCACGGGTGAGGGGAGCCACGGGGCCGTGTAGATACGGGGCCGTGCTCTCCGGGCAAGGTAGGTTCTGGACCCAAGTGCAGAAACCAGGCTAGAGGCAGGTATACAATCTTTAAGGTACTTTACTAGATTCACACATAACTAGATTCATACAAGGAACACAACAATATACATAGAACTCGAGACAAGTTACAAAACGGCTAGTCAAGAATGGGAACTCAGGACAGCTTCCATGAGGCAACCTACTTGTCCATACTGAGCTGGGATAAGCTTACCACAAGCGCAACCAGCTTGCCGAGACGAGACTCGAGACAAGCTATCATGAGGGGCTGCCACAGGGGTAACAGGCTTATCAATACAGAGCTCAAGACAAGCGCCAACATGGCAACACACTAGTCCAGCCCAGCACCTTATCAAGACTAAGAACAACAAGAACACAGGCTTAGATACATCTTAAATACAGAGCTCGAGAACCATGGCAGCCAGCTAGTCAAAGCCAGCAGCCACAGGGCGAAGGCTAGTCCCCGGTTAGGACTGAGCACAGAGGAAAGCAACCACAGAACTTATATACCAAGAAAACCAGGTGAAACCCATGAACAGCTAACAGGCCGTTAAGAATTAACACAGGAGGCTAGGAACAATTAACAAAGGGCTAGAAACAATTAACAAAGGAGACAAACAAGTGAAGGTGCCATCTAGAGGTTACAGAAGGAACTGACTGGCACCCTCACAGGACCCCCTCCCCTAGGAACGGCTCCTGACGTTCCCTCTGGACAATCAGGATGGCGATAGCGAAAATCCCTGAGGAGTTCAGGGGCGCTAATACACAGGGCTCGAATACACAGGGCTCGAATACACAGGGCTCAAATACACAGTGCTCAAATACACAGGGCTCGAATACACAGGGCTCGAATACACAGGGCTCGAATACACAGGGCTCGAATACACAGGGCGAATCTTCTTAGCTTTTCAAGCAATGATATTTCCCATTCCAACTGTTCACAAACTGCAGATGTTCAGGAAACTCAAGACAGAATCATCCTCCTCATCCACTAGCGGCAAGGATATGTCGTGGCAATCATATGACCAAAATCTTTGTAAGCAACGAAGCCATCGTTCTCCAGAGTTAGCACGCTCAATGGATTATATTTGTTCAGGAGAACTCAAAGGTATCCAATCCAGGAGGGCTCAAAAGTTGTCTTGTCCAGGACAGCTCGAAAATTCAACTTATCCAGGAGAACTCGAGAGTCTATACGATCCAGAAGAACTCGGAAGTTTAACCTGTCCAGGAGAGCTTGAGAGTTTAATTTGTCCAGGAGAGCTTGAAAATTTAATTTGCCCAGAAGAACTTGAAAGTCTCTCTTTTGTAGGAGAATTTGAAAGCTTAACACAATAAAGGTCCAAAAGACTTGAAAGTTCACTTGAATTTAACATAGGAGACTTGAAAATTTACTCAAAAAATCTAACACAGTAGAGGCCCAGGAAGCTTGAGAATTTACTTGGGGTTTAACACAGTAGAGGCCCAGGAAGCTTGAGAATTGACTTGGGGTTTAACACAGTAGAGGCCCAGGAAGCTTGAGAATTTACTTGGGGTTTAACACAGTAGAGGCCCAGGAAGCTTGAGAGTTTACTTGAAATTTTAACACAATGAAGGCCCAGGAGACTTGAGAGTTTACTTGGGGGTCTAACAGTAGAGGCCCAAGAAGCTTGAGAGTTTGACTTGAAAATATAACACAACAAAGGCCCAGGAAACTTGAAAGTTCACTCGAAATTTAACACAGGAGACTTGAAAATTCACTTGAACATTTAACACTGGAGGCTTGAAAATTCACTCGAAAATTTAACACAAGTCTTGAAAGTACACTTGAAAACTTAACACAGTGGGGGTCTTCGTCCTAGGAGACCAAAAATTTGCCCAAAAGAGCTCAAAAAATTAACTCGAGAGTTTCAAACCTTAGCCAGTTGGTTTCTACTGGGTCCATGTATGGCTCAGTCCTACTGTCACGGGTGTGGGGAGCCACGGGGCCGTGTAGATACGGGGCCGTGCTCTCCGGGCAAGGTAGGTTCTGGACCCAAGTGCAGAAACCAGGCTAGAGGCAGGTAGACAATCTTTGAGGTACTTTACTAGATTCACACATAACTAGATTCATACAAGGAACACAACATCATACATAGAACTCGAGACAAGTTACAAAACGGCTAGTCAAGATAGGAACTCAGGACAGCTTCCATGAGGCAACCTACTTGTCCATACTGAGCTGGGATAAGCTTACCACAAGCGCAACCAGCTTGCCGAGACGAGACTCGAGACAAGCTATCACGAGGGGCTGCCACAGGGGTAACAGGCTTATCAATACAGAGCTCAAGACAAGCGCCAACATGGCAACACGCTAGTCCAGCCCAGCATCTTACCAAGACTAAGAACAACAAGAACACAGACTTAGATACATCTTAAATACAGAGCTCGAGAACCATGGCAGCCAGCTAGTCAAAGCCGGCAGCCACAGAGCGAAGGCTAGTCCCCGGTTAGGACTGAGCACAGAGGAAAGCAACCACAGAACTTATATACCAAGAAAACCAGGTGAAACCCATGAACAGCTAACAGGCCGTTAAGAATTAACACAGGAGGCTAGGAACAATTAACAAATGGCTAGAAACAAACAAGTGAAGGTGCCATCTAGAGGCTACAGAGGGAACTGACTGGCACCCTCACAACCTCATTGCAGACCTTGCTATCTGTAGAGCAGGTTGTGCTGCAGCTGAGCTGCTGAGTGGAGAGTGTGTGGTCGCCTTGGCCTGGGAGTGGAGGGGAAGGAGAGACCCCAGGCCACCACTACCAGCAACCTTCAACCATCTTCAACCATCTTCATCACCAAGGTGCCTGAGGAGAGAGGAGGAGGGGACAGAGGAGGCCAGCATTACAACTGGAGAGGCCTTCCATCACTGCCTCCCCAAACTGGCCTCCAGTCCAGGAGAGGGAGAGAGGGGAGAGGAACACCACTCAGCTCCAACTTGGAAGGAGGGGAGGAGCTGCATCCTTCAACATCTGCAGGTGGGTGTCTTTTGTGCATTCCCCTAAAGACTTTGTATTCTAGGCGGGGGGAGGAAAGAAGACGGGCCGGAAAGCCTGGCCTGGGTCGGCTGGAGCTGCCCAGGTGAAGCTTTTTCCCTTACATTGAGAAGACCTGGTGTGGGGCTGAGCCTGGGCTTTCTCCAGCCTACCCAGGCGAAGACATCTTCTCCCCCTGCCCGAAGACCATCTGCATAAGACTTTGTTTTTCCATCGAGGAGTGCACCCTGCCGACACCCACCCACCAAATACCACCTTGAGTGGGGACCCTGCCTTTGCGGCCCCCCTCCTTCCCACCCCCCCCCTCTCTCTCTCTTTGTCCTCTCTTTGCCTCTCTGAAAAGGCACCTCCTTTTAAATCTACTAATTGCCACTTGAGCAGAGGGAAGGAAGGCCCCTCTCCCAATTAATTCCATCAAGGGGAGAGGTGGGCCAGTTACTTTAAACTCCCTCTGCTCAAGGGAAGACTTTTTTTACCTTACCAAGGCCATTAACACCGTAGGGCCTGTGACTTGGGGTGTGTGTAGCTCTTTAAAGAACCACCCCATTATGGCTTGCACATCTTCGGCGGTGACGGGGCCGGCAATGACCTATGCGGCAGCGACGGCCAAAGCCACGGCTGCTCTCGCTTCTGCTGCTGCCCCGTCGCCGTTCCGACTTATAACAAAGAAGCTTGGGGTGAAGAGCTACACCCACCCCAACATGACCATCGAGGCGTGCGTGAAGGCCATGGCTGGGGTTGTCGGCCCTCCAGCCATACTCGCCGCCTCGAAAATGTACGGGAAGGCTGTGTTCTTCCTGGAGTCGGAGCGGGCGGTGGCCCTGGCCATCACCAAGGGGCTCACCGTGGGCGGGACCTTCCTGCCGGTGGACCCTCTGGAGGCCACCGTGCAGAGGGTCGTATTATCGAACGTCCCGCCCTACATCTCGAGTGAGCTCCTCCTCCCCCACTTGCTCCAACTTGGGGAGGTGAGGTCAGGGATCACGCCGATCCCGCTCGGATTCCGGGAAGCCAGCCTTCGCCATGTCTTCTCCTTCCGGCGCCAGGCCTTCGTTCAGCTGGCGCGGGAGGGGGAGACCGATGGGGTTTTTTCAGTCCTCCACGAGGGGACCCTTCACCGCGTCTTCTGGACGATGGACGGCGTGCGGTGCCACGCCTGCAAGGAGGTGGGGCATATACGAAAAATCTGCCCCGCCTCCAAGGCCGCCAGGTCGTCTGGCGTGGCCGAGGCTGGCGCTGCCGCCGCTCCTCCCCCCGGGTCTGGCCGCGCCCCCCCAAACAAATACTACCGGGGTGCGGTCGCCGTCGGAGGTCGATGCCATCCAGGCCTCCGGCGAGGGGGAGGAAGTGCGTCCGGTCGGGAAGAGGGCGCGGATAAATAAACACCGTGGGGTGGGTCCCCCCATGGAGGGCGTGCCCCTGATCCTGGAGCCCCTGACACCCGAGTGCGTTACCGCGTTAATCAGGGAGGGCGAGAGTGGGAGGGACCTCGTGCCCGAGCCTGTGGCCGTGACCGCCGAGGCGAGAGCGCCAGAACCTGCGGCCAGGCTCGGGCCCGAGGGACCCGACGAACCTGCTCCACCGGAGGGAGCAGGGGAGGCCTCTGCAGAAATGGAGGTCTCCCCCTATCCCTCCACTTTAAAAAGAAGGCGCGGCCCCCAGGAGGAGGAAGAGGACCAGGAGGAGGAAGGTCCCTCCAGTCAGGGGGAGTCGTCGCCCGCCGCGGGTACTGCGCCCCACCCCACCGCTGTCACCATCATGAGCGATCGGCAGGGGTCGCCTGCCCCTGGGGAGGCTGAGGCAGAGGTGTCTGCCCAACTCGTGCCTCCCGGGGATGGGGACGAGACCCTGCCTGTGGGGGGGGTCGCGGAACAACCCGCGGCCGAGATCGATCCCCTTTGTGTGCCGTTGCCCCTCGACGGGTCGGGCGGCCGGGAGTCTGGGTCGGGCGAGCTCGCGGAAAATGAGCTCGCCCAAAGCGGCCCAGACATTTCCCAGGTGCTGCTCGACCTCGTCGAGGATTTCACTAGAAATACCCCTTCTGCTGGGTCGGAGGCTGGTGGCGCGGTAGCGGAAGACCCTCTGTCTGTGTCTCTGGCGCCGGGCGACTTGGAGGAGGTCGGTTTTACATATTCTCCGGTCTCTCCGGTCGTTCCGGCGCCTGGGGCGGAGGGGGGCTCTGAACCGCCGCCGTCTTCTGGCCCGGCGCCCCTGCAGGAGCCCAGGGAGGAATCCTCCGCCACCGATCCTGGGGGTGGGATCCGGGTGGAGGCGGGGCCGGCCGTCGCGGCCGAGCCGTTCGCTGCGCTTTGCGTGACAGACGGGTCGGCCACCGGTGGCGACCCCCCGGAGGAGGACGGGGACTCGGTGGTGGGGGCGGAGGACGACTGGGATTCCATCGCCGATGAAGCGATGGATGACCTCCCGTCCCTTGCCGGGACCCCCCTCATTCCCATCGAGGAACTCCGGGATTTTGTGGCCACGTGCCAGGGTCATCACAGGACTCGGGTGGCCCTCGACAGATGGCCGGACCTGGCGCTGCTCATCGGGTCGGCCCGCACCGCCGTCAAAGCCATGGACGCGGGCGCGGGCGTGAGCCCGCTCGGGCTGCGTCAGCTCCGGTCCTTCCTCACTGGGCTGCTAAGGGAGTGGCGGTCGACTAGCGGCCGCTCTCCCTTCCCCCGTTAGATATAAGTAGAGGTTGATCTATGCTTCTGAGATGAAGATAACCATAGCCAGCCTCAACATCAACGGCAGCAGGGAAGCTAGCCGCAGATTTAATAACTTTTCGGTCCTTCGGGACGGGAAGTATGCGGTGTGCTTCCTGCAAGAAACCCACACCGTTCTGGGAGACGAGGCCACGTGGCTCCTGGAGTGGCAAGGAGGGGTCAGCATGAGTCACCTCTCCAGTGCTTCAAGTGGGGTGGCTATCTTGCTGGCCCCGCATTTTCAGCCGGAGATCTTGGGGGTCAAGGAGCTCGTGCCGGGCCGCTTGCTCCAGGTCACTGTTCGCCTGGGGGGCGTGCCGCTCCATCTAGTGAACGTGTACGCCCCTGGGGCCGGTGCGCAGCAAGCGCGCTTCTTTGAAGAAGTGTCCACTCTTCTGGGCTCCATCGACGCGGGCGAGTGCGTCATCCTCGGGGGGGATTTTAAATGTACCCTCGAGGCGAGGGACCGCACGGGCACCCTGCCATGCCCGGCGGCGATGGAGAAGTTGAGGGACCTGGTCGGGTCCCTCGACTTGGTGGACGTCTGGCGAAATCTCCATCCCGACTCCAGCGCCTTCACTTGCGTGAGGTCTGGGAGAGGAGCGTCCAGAATCGACCGCCTCTACATTTCCCGGGCATACGTCTCCTGCGTTCCGGCGGCTTCCATGCGGCCGGTGCTGTGCACGGACCACCACCTGGTGTGGGCGGAGCTCGTTCCGCTGCACGCACGGGGGGGTCCGCGTATTGGCACTTTAACAACCTGCTGCTGGAGGACGCACGGGCACGGTTCCGGGACTCGTTTAGTCGGTTCTGGGCTGGCTGGAGAAGGAAGCGGGGGGGCTTCCCCTCCTTGAGGCTATGGTGGGATGTGGGCAAGGCTCACATCCGTCTCTTCTGTCAGGAGTACGCGAAGGGGTCGACCAAGAGGCGGGAGGCCCGGGTCGGGCAGTTGGAGAAGGAGGTGCTCGACCTGGAGTCCCGTCTCGGTCAAGTCTTCAAGGACCCGGCCCTGCGGATGGTGTATGAAGAGAAGAAGGGCGCGCTGAAGGACCTGCAGCTTGTCGGGTCCCGAGGCGCGTATGTGAGGTCGCGGATCCAGTTCCTGCGGGACCTGGACCGCGGCTCCCCCTTCTTCTACTCACTGGAAAAAAGACGGGGGGTCCGTAAGCAGCTCTTGGAGCTGCTGGCCGACGACGGATCTCTGGTCTCGGATCCGGAGGGAATCTGCGCGGAGACCCGCGCCTATTACAGGTCTCTGTTCTCTCCGGATCCGTCCAGCGCGGATGCGCGCGAAGTTTTGTGGGAGGACCTGCAAAAGGTCGGCCTGGAGGACGCCGAAAAATTGGACGCTCCTCTGAGTCTGGAGGAGCTGACCGGCGCCCTCCGCCAGCTCTCTAGGGGAAAGTCCCCGGGGCTGGACAGGCTGACCGTGGAGTTCCACAGGGCGTTCTGGGACGTCTTGGGGGGCGACTATGCGCGGGTCCTGGGGGAAAGTTCGGCGACCGGGGAAATGCCCCTCTCTTGGCGCAGGGCGGTTATTGTCCTGCTGCCTAAGAGGGGTGATCTCCGCCTCCTTAAAAACTGGCGCCCGGTCTCCCTCCTCAGCACGGACTATAAAACTTTTGCCAGGGCCATGTCTGCTCGCCTAGGCGCCGTGCTGGCCCACATGATCCACCCCGACCAGTCCTACACGGTCCCGGGCCGGACCATCCATGATAACATCCATCTGGTCCGGGACCTGGTCCACCATTCCCAGAGGGCTGGTCTGTCGGTCGCCTTCCTTTCCCTGGATCAGGAGAAGGCGTTCGACAGGGTGGATCACGAGTATCTCTTCGGGACTCTGCGCGCATTCGGGTTCGGGACGCATTTTGTCGCCCGGATCCGACTTCTGTACGCTGTCGCGGAGTGTCTGATTAAAGTTAACGGGTCCTTGACGGCGCCCCTTCGCTTCGGGAGGGGGGTGCGTCAGGGATGCCCCATGTCCGGCCAGTTATATGCCGTTTGCGTAGAGCCTTTCCTGCGCCTCTTGCGGAAGAGGTTGACGGGACTGGCTCTGCAAGGGCCGGGCGTGGAGGTGGTCCTCTCGGCTTACACCGATGACGTGCTCCTCACGGTCACGGATCCCGCTGACTTGCGGAGGATGCGGGAATGCCAGCAGATTTACTCGGACGCATCCTCCGCCAAGATCAACTGGGAGAAATGTTCTGGACTCCTGGTGGGTCAGTGGCGGGTGGACTCCCTGCCGGAGGAGTTCAGGCCCTTCGCCTGGAGCACCACGCACCTCCTCTACTTGGGAGTCTACCTCAGCCCTGCCGAAGACGCCTGGCCGGCGAACTGGCAAGAGTTGGAGGCCAAAGTCACCACTCGCTTAGGACGCTGGACAGGATTGCTCCGAGTGTTGTCCTACAGGGGTCGAGCGATGGTCATAAACCAACTGGTGGCCGCCATGTTGTGGTACCGGTTCGTCACTTTGATCCCTCCCCCTGCGGTTGTCGCCAAGATACAGAAGAAGCTCGTCGACTTCTTCTGGGACAAAAGGAAGCACTGGGTCTCTGCCGTGGTTCTGAGTCTCCCGCTTAGGGAGGGCGGTCAGGCGTTGGTGTGCCTCCGCACCCAGGCTGCGACTTTCCGTCTTCAGACGCTGCAGAGATACCTGTACGTCGAGAATCCTCCGAGATGGTGTGCGCTGGCGACGTATTTTTTCCGCCAGCTGCACGGCCTCAATTACGACATGCAGCTCCTGTTTTTGGAAGTGGGCGGCAGGCGTGCCAGCCTGCGGGAGCTGCCTGTCTTCTACCAGGAACGGCTATGGGTTTGGAACGATGTCGCCTCCAGGCGGAGCTCTCCCCCGTCAGGAATGGCGGCTGTCCTCCGGGAGCCGCTGTTCAGGAATCCGCACCTCCACGTCCGCGAGTTCGGGTGGCTGGCGGAACGCAGGGCTGTGCCTGGCAGGGTGACTAGAGTCGGGGACCTACTCGATGGCGGAGGAGCGGGCTGGATGGCGCCGGAGGAGTTGGCGAGGCGCATGTCTTGGGACAACGTCCGGCTCGCGGTCGATGCCATCGAGGCGGTGAAAGCGACGCTGCACCCCGGCGCCACGAGGTGTATCGAGGCGGCTCAAGCACGTGGGGCGATCCCGTCCGAGCTTTCCCCCGTTCGGACGGAATTCCTTATCGGCGCCCTGCCCCGAAACCCCCCTCGGGTATCGGCGCCTCACAACTTGAGCCGTCTCGAGGAGATGCCCTCCGTGCCTTTTCATTCCGCACGGAGGGGTTTCCTGTACGGGCTGCTCCTGCACACCTTCCACTTTGTCATCTTCGCCTGCCGTCCGGACACGCCGTGGCGTGCCGTTTTGCCTTCCGGCGGAGGCGGAGGTCCCCAATGGAGGGCTCTCTATGCGGGAGTCCTCCCTTGTTCTATTGGGGACTTGGCCTGGAGGGTGTTGCACGGAGCAGTCCCGTGCAATATATTGTTAAATAGGTTCACGGACACCCAGACCGCCTGTTTGTTCTGCAGTCTGGAGGAGTCCGTTTTCCATGTTTATGTTCAATGTGTGAGGTTGCAGCCCCTCTTCCATTATTTGAAGGGGCTGCTCCTCGATTTTTGGTTGCACTTCAGTCCCACGCTCTTGATCTACGGTCACCTGGTGCGGAGGGGAGCGGGCAGGTTGGAGGACTTCCTCGTGGGTCTGCTCCTGGGCCTGGCGAAAAAAGCCATCAATTGGTCCAGGCAGCGGGCGGTCGAGGGGGTCATCCAGCCAGATTGCCTCCCTCTCTTCCGTGGCCATGTTCGCGCCCGGGTGGCCCTGGAGATGGAGCACGCGGTGTCTGCTGGCGCGCTCGAGCACTTCCGTGACCGGTGGGCGCCGCGGGGACTGGAGTGCATAATTGGATTAAACGACCAAATTTTAATTTGATTTGTTAAGGTTTATTTAAAGATTTTTTACTGGTTTAGTTACAGTTTACTTGTTTAATTTATTTGGCCCACCAAAAGAGAACAAACAAGTGAAGGTGCCATCTAGAGGCTACAGAAGGAACTGACTGGCACCCTCACATCAGCAAAAATATTTAAGCTACTGAACTCACATCTGTATGTGCCCTCATCTGCAATTCACAAAGTGCTGTAACTCTTTGCCCCTCCCCCCTCCACACTTCCACTAAAAGGGGAATGAGGTTAATGGTAACATTTGCAAATGCAATGCATTATGAGATTAATGAATTTCATCTTTCAATTAAGTTAGGAACATTATTTAAATATTTGGTGTTATTCTTCAGTAAATGGTCAGATCTCTTGTTGTAACCTTGATTATCTCCAACAGATATTAATATTAACAACATTAATTTACCCCATGGCAAGAACATTTCAGCACATCTATTTCTGTACATTGACTAAAGGATATACATCTGAAGGTGAAGGTTAATCATTCCCTGAAAGATGTACAGGAAGCATTGAAGGGGTGTGCATGAACTTGTTCACTGTTTCATATCTTCATATTCACAAATTGTTATCCCAAGCCTCATGACTTAATCAAATCTAAAGACGATGTAAAACACCTTGCACAGTTCATCAAATTACTGAAGCAAGTAAAATCCCCTGAAATTATTTCATGTTGCGAGCACACTCCAGAGCAAAAAAGATAGTGTAGCTTTTTATGCGGAGTTATTCACCAGGTAGTTATTCACCAGGTTATGTTATGTTAATATACCACAAGTCAAATGTATGTTGAATGTTTAAATGTCTTAATCTAAATGTACACTCTCGGGAGCCGCAAGCCTACATTTCGTTGTACTGCACTTGTGTACTAACAATGACAATAAAAGTTGATTTGATTTGATCTGTATTTTTGCTACCACTAGCAACCTGACCATGGTCCATCCAGGTTTCAAAAAACAGTGGTCTAACTCATTGATTTTCAGGTCCTCAAAAGTGTGGAACCTCTTACCGCCCTGAATCTGCCCTTTCTTCTCCGATTTACAGGCTTTTCAAACCCTGGCTTTGGATCTCCTCACTACTGGCAGCACTGTCGTCTGAGGAGAGATTGGGCCGACTAGGCCTGTATTCAGTAGAGGTTAGAAGAATGAGAGGGGATCTCACTGAAACGTATAAAATTCTGACAGGGCTAAACAGACTGGATGCAGGGAGGATGTTTCCCCTGGCTGGGGGGTCTAGAACGAGGGGTCACAGTCTCAGGATACGGAGTAGGACATTTAGGACTGAGATGAGGAGAAATTTCTTCACTCAGAGGGTGGTGAACCTGTGGAATTCTCTACCCCAGAAGGCTGTGGAGGTCAGTCACTGAATATATTTAAGAAAGAGATATTTCTGGACACAAAAGGCATCAAGGGGTAGGGGAGAGAGCGGGAATATGGTATTGAGAGAGAGGATCAGCCATGATCATATTGAATGGCGAAGCAGGCTCGAAGGGCCGAATGGCCTACTCCTGCTCCAATTTTTCTATGTTTCTATGTTTACTATTTCTTACTTCATCTTTTGCTCTTTTGAACTTGGCAGTGTCCTACACAATTGGCTCATCACTTAAGCTTCTCAATAAAAATTATAGTACTGTAACACAACAAATGCAAAGGGTTTTGAAAGACAGTAATGGAATAGCAAAGATTGGGGAAAAATACATTTATTTATCACTTGGGTGTATATTTTTTTTCAAATTGTTTCCATATATTGGGCTCTATAAATTATTTAATTCATACTTAATGAAAAATCTCATTATCTCAACCAAGGTAAGAGCCCATGGGATCCAGGGGGCCTTGGCGCGTTGGATCCTAAACTGGCTGAGTGGCAGGAGGCAGAGGGTGATGGTCGAAGGTTGCTTTTGTGACTGGAAGCCTGTGTCCAGTGGGGTACCTCAGGGATCGGTGCTGGGTCCCTTGCTGTTTGTGATCTACATTAATGATTTGGATGAGAATGTAAAGGGTATGATCAGTAAGTTCGCGGATGACACGAAAATTGGTGGGGTGTTAAATTGCGAGGAGGAAAGCCTCAGGCTACAGGACGATATTAACGGGTTGGTCAGATGGGCGGAAAAGTGGCAAATGGAATTTAACCCGGAAAAGTGCGAGGTGATGCATTTTAGACGGACAAATAAGGCAAGGGAATACACAATGAGTGGTAGGACCCTAGGAAGTACAGAGGGTCAGAGGGATCTTGGTGTACATGTACATAGATCCCTGAAGGCAGCGGAACAGGTAGATAAGGTGGTTAAAAAGGCTTATGGGATACTTGCCTTCATTAGCAGAGGCATAGAATATAAGAGCAGGGAGGTTATGATGGAGCTGTACAAAACGCTGGTGAGGCCACAGCTGGAGTACTGTGTGCAGTTCTGGTCGCCTCACTATAGGAAGGATGTGATTGCTTTGGAGAGGGTGCAGAGAAGATTCACCAGGATGTTACCTGGGATGGAGCGCCTCAGCTATGAAGAAAGACTCAACAGGCTGGGGTTGTTTTCCTTGGAGCAAAGGAGGCTGAGGGGGGACCTGATTGAGGTGTACAAAATGATGAGGGGCATAGATAGGGTAGATAAAGAGGAACTTTTCCCCTTAGTAGGGGGGTCAATAACAAGGGGGCACAGATTCAGGGTAAGGGGCAGGAGATTTAGGGGGGATTTGAGGAGGAACTTTTTCACCCAGAGGGTGGTTGGAAGCTGGAACTCACTGCCTGAAAGGGTGGTAGAGGCAGGAACCCTCACAACATTCAAGAAGCATTTGGATGAGCACTTGAAATGCCATTGCATACAAGGCTATGGACCAAATGCTGGAAAATGGGATTAGACTGGACAGGGAGGGATGGGCGGCGCAGACACGATGGGCCGAAGGGCCTCTTTCTGTGCTGTAAAACTCTATGACTCTATGACTCTAAAAAAGACTTGCAAGCAAATACATTTAGATAGCATACAAGGCTACAGACCAAGTGCTGGCAAATGGAATTAGAATAGACAGGGCTTGATGGCCAGTGCGGACACGATGGGCTGAAAGGCCTCTTTCTGTGCTGTAAAACTCTATGGCCTAGAAATTGACTATAGCCCCATTTATGGCACCAGCCTCGCCAGGACGCTAAAAGTAGTGCCCCGGAAGCAGCCGCGGCCGCCCGCCGGAAATTCAGTTGGAGCGCCCCAAAGGGAAGTGCGACACTACTGGAGGCGCCCCGCATCCCTCTTGGGGTGCTGCAACTGAATATCGCTGCGCAACGTGCCGCAGCGTGTCGCGCTGCGGTACTGCAGGCCTTCCTCCCCTTCTTAAAGGGGAGGGGCCTTGTGCAGCGTGATCTGGGGCCCAGCTGGGCCCCCGAGGATCGCGAGTGCCGGCAAAAGAGCCTGGCACCGAGGAGAAGTGCCGGGCTCTTGGAACGCAGTCAGCACTCCACGGGGGGGGGCCTCTGGAGGCCGGGGATGGCAGCGCGGAGAGGTGCTGACAGGCGGCCAGCAACAAAAATGGCTGCCCCGCACCTCTACTTTAATTAGCGCCTCTACCGCCGCAGGTAGGCCCCCCTGAACCGGTCGCACATAGCATCTGGCGTTAAATCAGGGGGCGCATCTAAATATCGCGATCAGGGCATCAGCGGGGCGCTGCGCACACCGATGACGTCATCGGTAGCGGCACAGCGCTAACAGCTAGTGCCACCATTAGCGTCCCGCTAAATTTAGCGGGAGGCATGGCCAGTGGCTTCCGACCCACTTAGCGCCCTTAAGGTGCTAACGGGTGGCGCAGCCCACTGAATTTCTAGGCCTATGACTCTCTAGTGCCTTCAAAGTAGGGGACATCTCAAGGCGTTGTGAGGAAATAAGCCATGTTTCAGAAAGATACACCATAATATGAACAGAATACTGATATTATTAATACATGATATACTGGGTTTAAAAGTCTGGAAAGCCTTGGAGACACAGGCTGCAAACACAATACAGGCTCCTGAGATAAAGATCAGTTGATACCAAAGTTGTAAACAAGCTTTGAAAAGGGAATCAGTTAAATATACTAAAACAATGAAAGTTTGAAGCAAAGCATTGGTGCTTCCGAAAGGTCTACGGTTTGCAACCAACACAATGAAAATGCCCAGTTTAAAGTGTTAAGAACTAACATGTAAAACAGAAACACAAACATTAAAAGAACCATGGGCCTTTGAAAAGATGACATCAAGTAAAGAAACACCTGCTGGTCAAATAGATTTTATGTTAAACTTGAAAGACAGGAACCATAAGATATGCAACCAATTGAGATAGCTAGAAATGCATGAACCACCCTAATTGAAGTGTCTTCAATAACTACATAGTAAAAACCATACCAACAAAAAGACTTTGAAGATATGACTTCAATAGAAGCAACAAGCAATTACATTGTGTTTGTATTAAACTTGGAGCAGCACGGAGTCACAACGTCTGCTAAAACCAGTAAAGCCAATATTAAGAATTGAATGAAAGCATTTTGTAAGAATGACATCAAACAGAAACCATAGCTGTCATTGTTTTTATGATGGTTTTTGGAACACCTAAAGGTAGAGAAATAATTATGCAATGCAATAGTTGAACTGACAGTAAGAATAGAAAGCATTCGAAAGAGGTATCAATAAAGACAATTAGCTGACATCAGCAGAGAACATCAAAGAAGAAACCACTGCCAAAAGAGTATAAAACATAGACATTTTCAACAGAAAGGCAGAACTCGCTGAACAGGCAAAGCATTTCTCAACTATTCAGAGGCATCTCTGTAAGTCTTTAACTAAGAGTCTCGGGAAGTCAAAGTAATTAATTTTGGTGGATATTCTGGAATTAGAAATAAGTAAGAAATAAGAAATGTAATGAAGTAAAGATTTGAAAATAAGGATCTCTGAGAAATAAGAAATGTAAGCTATCTGTATTTTGAATTGTTAATGTTACGACTGATTCAGCAGATGTTAAATGAATGTCAACTCTTAAATAAAATGATATATTTTTAGAATTGTCTCAAAGAGTAATTATGTATAAACTCGCGAACCCAAATTCTGTACACTGTTTTGTAAGGAGTTGCAGAATTCTGGGGGAGTATTCTGGACCCTCATAATATCCAGAAGGTTACAGTTTAGTTCAACTTATTAAAAGTACTATCTGGAGGACGGTAACATCTTCAGCCGTTCCTTTCCTTTAGGGAGAGATAGCCTGAACCTTTAGACCCATTTAAGCATCTTATGGAATTCGGCTATCTCTAAATTAAGTTGAGGGTGAACGTCTGGGGAATACGCCTGATCTGGGATAGCCCAAAAGGGCTAGGACTTGTAATTATCCCTTCAGCATTTCACAGAGGAGAAATGGATGTTACACAGTATAAGGAGAAATGGTAGAGGAGGTGATTGAAGACAAAATTCAAACAGGACAACCAATAAATAAGAAACATAGTGCAAATAGGACCAAGTCTCCTGGGCTTCAGGGGCAGATTGTCAGGGCTCAGAGCAGCATGTGGCCCACAAGACAAAGTTTAAACACCTCTGTGATAGCGTACAGGGTGCCAATGAATATCAGAGTGATGGTCAAGTACAACTTAGTGTGAGACATGATATAAGTTACAGTTTATGTAGCATGGAGCTCAGGAGACTGGAAAAGACAGGCAATGTTGTGGAAGTGGGGGCTTTGGTGATAAGACATGGGTTTGAAGCTCAGTCCAGGGTCAAACAGGACTCTGAGGACATTCAATTCAGCCCTGTCGTGTTTTTTTAATAATGAAAAGAATAGTAGAATAGAATACAACTTGTGCATATGTCTGATCGGGCACACTCTTTCTTTGCACAGGTCTCTCTCTAGGTGTCTACCTAATTAATTTAAACACAACTGTGCTTGTCAATGACATGTTAAACAGATGTATGCCTTCAGGAAACTTATCGCTTAGTCCCATTTGTAGCACAAATTGTTTTATTTGTACCACAACAATACCTTGCAGTAATGAAGGTTTTTTTAAAGAAAGGTTGTGGCAAATCTTGATGGCTCAGTAGATAAATTCACCACTTGATGTGATACTGAGCCATACAGACGAGGAAGGTCCCAGTTTTCATCCCTGCTCTATGCAAAATTATTTATTTCAAATTGGGAGCAGGAGTGTCCCCAGGTTAGGGAAACATAGAAACATAGAAAAATAGGAGCAGGAGTAGGCCATTCGACCCTTCGAGCCTGCTCCGCCATTCAATGTGATCATGGCTGATCCTCTATCTCAATACCATATTCCCGCTCTCTCTAGGACTACATTTAGCCACTGCCCCACTCCTGATCACCACCCAGTAACCCCTGCAGGAAATTTTACATTTGTGGGCATCAGGTGAGGACAGGATCAAGCTCTTCTGTGGTGCTCTCCACTTTCCTCCCGCCCCCACACCACCTCAACAGCTGAATAACCTATCAGCACTCTGTCCCAGCTCATACATGAATAATAGCCACTTGGTTGAAGTACTGAATGGCTGCCCATGTCAAAAGTGGCACTGAACAAAATGAAGAATAAAAAATGTTTGGAAGTGTTAAATCTACTCAAGAGGATGACATAATAATATAGATATATCATGAAAAGCCATTTGATGCCCAGAAATTAAATTACAACATTTGGATTACTCTGCCATATCTATTTTTGTATGGCCATTGGACAGATACCAACAGCCAGTGCACTCCACATCTTAAGTTCAAGTTGATGGTCAGACACAAGGATTAACGAGTGATATATAATTAATCAGGACTAGAAAATTCTGTGTTCAGTACATATTTATTTATGTATGTCATGATTAAACTGAAAAATATGCCACATCTAATTGTCAACTGTAATATTATTCAACTGTTTTGTCAAAACTTGCTTTCTAGTTGTAAATGTTCTGGAACACATAAAACTATTCTTTTGTAAGATTAAATAGAGAATACAAAGTTTGGGATGTGCTGCCGAAGAAGCCTTGGCGAGTTGCTGCAGTGCATCTTGTAGATGGTACACACTGCAGCCACGGTACGCCGATGGCGGAGGGAGTGAATATTTAAGGTGGTAGATGGGGTGCCAATCAAGTGGGCTGCTTTGTCTTGGATGGTGTCGAGCTTCTTGAGTGTTGTTGGAGCTGCACTCATCCAGGCAAGTGGAGAGTATTCCATCACACTCCTGACTTGTGCCTTGTGCCTTATGGAAAAGCATTTGGGTGTCAGGAGGTGAGACACTCGCCACAGAATACCCAGCCTCTGACCTGCTCTTGTTGCCACAGTATTTATGTGGCTGGTCCAGTTAAGTTTCTGGTCAATGGTGACCCCCCAGGATATTGATGGTGGGGAATTGGGTGATGGTAATGCTGTTGAATGTCAAGGGGCAGTGGTTAGACGCTCGCTTGTTGGAGTTCAAACCGGTGGCAGTGAGTCAGGAGCAGCCCGACTAGAGCGGGCCTGTGTGGGAACACATCATCGGCGGCAGTTCAAACCGGTGGCAGTGAGTCAGGAGCAGCCCGACTAGAGCGGGCCTTGTGGGAACACAGCATCGGCGGCAGTTCAAACCGGCGGCAGTGAGTCAGGAGCAGCCCGACTAGAGCGGGCCTGTGTGGGAACACAGCATCGGCGGCAGTTCAAACCGGTGGCAGTGAGTGAGGAGCAGCCCGACTAGAGCGGGCCTGTGTGGGAACACAGCATCGGCGGCAGTTCAAACCGGTGGCAGTGAGTGAGGAGCAGCCCGACTAGAGCGGGCCTGTGTGGGAACACAGCATCGGCGGCAGTTCAAACCGGTGGCAGTGAGTCAGGAGCAGCCCGACTAGAGCGGGCCTGTGTGGGAACACAGCATCGGCGGCAGTTCAAACCGGTGGCAGTGAGCCAGGAGCAGCCCGACTAGAGCGGGCCTGTGTGGGAACACAGCATCGGCGGCAGTTCAAACCGGTGGCAGTGAGTCAGGAGCAGCCCGACCAATTCAACAGCAGGGGAGAGAGGTAAAAAGTAATCAAAGTGTGACGTCACCAGGAAGCAGGTAAGTGATTGGTTGGTGAGTATTTGGTTGGTGAGTATATCTCTTTTTTTTTAAACTTTAACTCTGGTTTATAGTTTCTAAGGTCTCTCTGGTGTAGCAGGGACTGTTGGTAAACCATTTAACTGTAGTGTAATTAGTGGGATTGATTGATTTAATTTAAATTCAATTAATTAAAGGGTAAGTCATGGCAGGACAGCCGGGCCCCGTGATCTACTCCTCCTGCGATATGTGGGAACTCAGGGACACTTCCTGTGTCCCTGACAACTACATGTGCAGGAAGTGCATCCAGCTGCAGCTACTAACAGACCGCATTGCGGCGCTGGAGCTGCGATTGGACACATACTGGAGCGTTCACGATGCTCAGGACAACGTGAATAGCACATTTACGGAGTTGGACACACCGCAGGTAGAGGTTGGACAGGAAGAAAGGGAACGGGTGACCAACAGGCAGAGTACTAGGTGCAGGCAGGTAGTGCAGGGGTCCCCTGTGGCCATCCCCCTCTCCAACAGATACGCCACTTTGAGTACTGTTGGGGGGGATGGCTTATCAGAGGAAAGCAGCAGCAGCCAACTTCCTGGCACCAGGGGTGGCTCTGCTGCACAGAATGGGAGGAAAAAGAGGGGTAGAGCTATAGTAATAGGGGATTCAATTGTAAGGGGAATAGATAGGCGTTTCTGTGGCCGCAAACGAGACTCCAGGATGGTGTGTTGCCTCCCTGGTGCAAGGGTCAAGGATATCTCCGAGCGACTCCAGAACATCTTGGAAGGGGAGGGTGAACAGCCAGTTGTCGTGGTGCATATCGGCACCAACGATATAGGTAAAAAGCGGGATGAGGTCCTAAAAGCGGAGTATAGGGAGTTAGGAGATAAATTAAAAAACAGGACCTCAAAGGTAGTAATCTCAGGATTGCTACCAGTGCCACATGCTAGTCAGAGTAGAAATAGAAGGATACTTCAGATGAATACGTGGCTAGAGGAATGGTTGCAGGGGGAGGGATTCAAGTTCCTGGGAAATTGGAACCGGTTCTGGGGGAGGTGGGACCAGTTCAAACCGGACGGTTTGCACCTGGGCAGGGCTGGAACCAATGTCCCAGGGGGAGTGTTTGCTAGTGCTTTGGGGGAGGGTTTAAACTAAAATGGCAGGGGGTTGGGAACCTGAGCAGGGAGACAGAGGAAAGGGAAACAAGGATAAAAGCAAAAGATAGGAAGGAGAAAAACAAAAGTGGCAGTCAGAGAAATCAATGGTTTAAATCAAACATGGCCACAGTAAATAATAATTCTAATAGGTCTAAGAGCATTAAAAAAACAAGCCTGAAGGCTTTGTGTCTTAATGCGAGGAGCATTTGTAATAAGGTGGATGAATTGGCTGTGCAAATAGAAGTAAACAAATACGATTTGGTTGGGATTACGGAAACGTGGCTCAAGGAAGGCCAGGACTGGGAACTCAACATCCAGGGGTATTCGATATTCAGGAAAGATAGGCAAAAAGGAAAGGGAGGTGGGGTAGCATTACTGGTTAAAGAAGGGATTAACACAATTGTAATGAAGGATATTAGCTCTGATGAGGTGGAATCTGTATGGGTAGAATTGAGAAATACTAAGGGGAAAAAAACGTTAGTGGGAGTGGTTTACAGACCTCCAAACAGTAAGGCGGAGGTTGGGGATGGCATTAAAAGAGAAATTAAAGAAGCGTGCAATAAGGGCACAGCAGTCATCATGGGTGACTTTAATCTACATATAGATTGGGCCAACCAAATGAGTAACAATACTGTGGAGGAGGAATTCCTGGAGAGTTTACGGGATGGTTTCCTGGACCAATATGTCGAGGAGCCAACCAGAGATCAGGCCATCTTAGACTGGGTATTATGTAATGAGAAAGGATTAATTATTAATCTTGTTGTAAGAGGCCCCTTGGGTCGGAGCGATCATAATATGATCGAATTCTTCATTAAGATGGAGAATGAAGTAGTTGACTCGGAGACTAGGGTCCTCAATTTAAATAAAGGAAACCATGATGGTCTGAGGAGCGAGTTGGGTAGGATTGATTGGGGAATGGCACTCAAAGGGTTGACGGTGGATAGGCAATGGCAAACATTCAAAGACCGAATGGATGAACTACAGGATTTGTTCATCCCAGTTTGGCATAAAAATAAAACAAAAAAGGTGACCCAACCGTGGCTAACAAGGGAAATTAGGGATAGCATAAGGTCCAAGGAGAGGGCATATAAATTGGCCAGAAAAAGCAATAATCCTGAGGATTGGGAGCAGCTTAGGATTCAACAAAGGAGGACAAAGGGATTAATTAAGAAAGGGAAAATAGAATATGAGAGTAAGCTTGCAGAGAACATAAAAACTGACTGTAAAAGCTTTTATAGATATGTGAAGAGAAAATGATTGGTGAAGTCAAGCGTAGGTCCCTTGCAGTCAGAATCGGGGGAATTTATAATGGGGAACAAAGAAATGGCAGACCAACGAAATACATATTTTGTTTCTGTCTTCACAAAGGAGGACACAAATAACCTCCCAGAGATGCGGGGGAACATAGGGTCTGATGAAAGGGTGGAACTGAAAGAAATCAGTATTTGTAGGGAAATGGCGTTAGGAAAATTGATGGGACTGAAGGCCGATAAATCCCCAGGGCCTGATAATCTACATCCCAGGGTACTTAAGGAAGTGGCCCAAGAAATAGTAGATGCATTGCTGGTCATCTTCCAGAACCCGATAGACTCTGTAACGGTACCCATGGATTGGCGGGTAGCTAATGTTACCCCACTATTCAAAAAAGGTGGTAGAGAAAAGGCGGGGAATTATAGACCGGTAAACTTGAGATCGGTAGTGGGGAAAATGCTAGAGTCCATTATAAAAGATGTAATAGCAGAGCACTTGGAAAGCAGTGACTGGATCGGACAAAGTCAACATGGATTTACAAAAGGTAAATCATGCTTGACTAATCTACTGGAATTTTTTGAGGATGTAACTGGTAAAATAGATAAGGGAGAACCAGTGGATGTGGTGTATTTGGACATTCAGAAGGCTTTCGATAAGGTCCCGCATAAGAGATTAGCGTGCAAAATTAAGGCACATGGGATTGGGGGCAAGGTATTGACTTGGATAGAGAACTGGTTGGCGGACAGAAAGCAAAGAGTTGGAATAAACGGGTCATTTTCCGAGTGGCAGGCAGTGACTAATGGGGTACCGCAAGGATCGGTCCTAAGACCCCAGCTGTTCACAATATATATTAATGATCTGGACGAGGGAATTGGATGTAATATCTCCAAATTTGCAGACGACACAAAGCTGGGGGGGAGGGTATGCTGTGAGGAGGATGTCGTGAAACTCCAGCACGATTTGGACAGGTTGGGTGATTGGGCAGAAACATGGCAAATGCACTATAATGTGGATAAATGTGAGGTTATCCACTTTGGTGGAAAAACAGGAAGGCAGATTATTATTTGAATGGTAATAGATTGGGAGAAGGGGAAGTGCAAAGAGACCTGGGTGTTCTTGTACACCAGTCGCTGAAGGTAAGCATGCAGGTGCAGCAGGCGGTTAAGAAGGCAAATGGTATGTTGGCCTTCGTAGCAAGAGGGTTCGAGTACAAGAACAAGGATGTCTTGCTGCAGTTGTACAGGGCCTTGGTGAGACCACACCTTGAGTATTGTGTGCAGTTTTGGTCGCCTTACCTGAGGAAGGACGTTCTTGCCATGGAAGGAGTGCAGCGAAGATTCACCAGGCTAATACCTGGGATGGCAGGAATGACGTATGAGGAGAGATTGTGTCGACTGGGCTTATACTCACTGGAGTTTAGAAGATTGAGAGGGGATCTCATCGAAACCTATAAAATTCTGTCAGGCCTGGACAGACTAGATGCAGGAAGGATGTTTCTGATGGCCGGGGAGTCCAGAACCAGGGGTCATAGTCTAAGGATAAGGGGTAAGCCATTTAGGACTGAAATGAGGAGGAATTTCTTCACCCAGAGAGTGGTGAACCTGTGGAATTCTCTGCCACAGAGGGCGGTGGAGGCCAGTTCATTAAGTATATTCAAGAAAGAGTTGGATATATTTCTTAAGGCTAAAGGGATCAAGGGATATGGGGAGAAGGCAGGGACCGGGTGTGGTAAACCACTGTATTGTATATTGCCACCTCTGGGTGGCGCTGTGTATGGAGGCATGCCTCAGCTGACTCCACCCACCACTGTGTGCGTTTCGTTCAGACTTGTTCAGTCACTCACGAAGAAGCATGGTCTCTTCTTAGCTAATAAAAGCCTTATTCATCTCTTCTTTCGACTCGTCATCTCTTCTTCGACTCATCACCTTTTATGAAGTAATTGATAAGCGTATCAATTTTATTAGCTAAAAGTTAAATGGCGACACCTGAGGAGCAACAACAGCAACGGATACAGCAGACATTGCTGAGAGCCCTCAGACCACCACGCCTGGACCTCGACCCTCAAGAGGTGGGTGCATCAGCCAAGTTTGAACACTGGCTGAGCTGCTTTGAATCCTTCCTCGCAATCTCACAGGTTACAGAGGAGGATCACAAACTGAAAATTTTGACCGCCCAGGTGAGCCATCAAGTATATATGCTAATCCGGGACTCTAATACGTACGTGGCGGCCCTCGAGCTACTAAAAGGGCAATATACGCGCCCAGTGAACACAATTTACGCCCGACACCTCTTGGGATCCCGCA
Source organism: Somniosus microcephalus (assembly GCF_052327205.1). NCBI lineage: Eukaryota > Metazoa > Chordata > Chondrichthyes > Squaliformes > Somniosidae > Somniosus > Somniosus microcephalus. Next base: position 242,313,553 of record NC_140988.1, read on the forward strand.
GGCAGCAACCGGGAGAATCGGTAGGGGCATTTGCACGGGCGCTACTGGCACTCTGCAGAGACTGCGATTGTAAAGCGGTAACGGCTGTGGAGCACGCGCAGGGACTCGCCTGTGATGCCTTCGTCAGGGGCCTCCAGTCAGACCACACCCGGCAGAGACTGCTAGAAAGCAAGGAACCCGACCTGAAGACGGCCATTGCCCTTGCGCTCTCGTTAGAGGAGGCCCACCGAAACCTCGAGGCATACCCCCGTAACGGCGCCGAGACATGGCAATCGAAACCGTGGGACACGGGACCGCCGCCCCCGGCACCAACCGCTGCAGCGACCCAACCGAGACAGCAGCCTCCGGTAAGAACTGCTTCGATGCCCAGTAACCAGGCCCAAAAATGCTATTTCTGTGGCCAGTTAAAACATCCCAGAGCGCACTGCCCAGCTAAGACAGCTACCTGCTCGGGCTGCGGGAAGAAAGGCCATTACGCTAACGCCTGCAAGGGGAAGCCAGCCAGCAGCGCAGCGTGCGGGCCGTGGGAGCAGCCATCTTATCCGCCATTTTGTGTACCCCCGGCCGCATGGCATCCGCCGCCATCGTATCCAACGCACTCAACCGCCATTTCGTCACCGGAACCGACCACCGTCTCGGCGGATGACTATAGTGACTCACTAAGCCACATACTGGCCTCCGTGACGCTGGATCAAGCCCTCCCTCACCATCTATCCAGCTCCATGATGGATATCGCGGTAAACGGCCGCGCCACCAGTTGCCTGATCGACAGCGGGAGCACAGAGAGTTTCGTCCACCCCGACACGGTACGTAGCCACTCCCTCACGATTCTGCCAACGCACCATCGCATTTCTATGGCGTCCAAGTCCCAGTCAATGGACATCAGCGGCTACTGTGTGGTGACCCTGTCAGTAGGGGGCACTGAATATAAAAAATTTAAACTGCTAGTCCTGCCCCGTCTTTGCGCTGCCGTCCTGCTAGGGTTGGATTTTCAGTGCCACCTTAAGAGTGTCACACTAGCATACGGTGGACCCCTCCCCCCACTCACAGTCTGCAACCAACAACTTTTAAATCGCCCGCTGCAAACCACCTGCAGCCTTTCCACATTAAAAGTCCCCCCCCCTCCCCTGTTCGCTAACCTCACCCACGACTGTAAACCCATCGCTACCAAAAGCAGGCGGTACAGTGCCGGGGACAGAGCTTTTATCAGCTCTGAGGTGGAGCGGCTATTGAAGGAGGGCATTATCGAAGGTAGCACTAGCCCCTGGCGAGCCCAGGTTGTAGTCGTTAAAACCACTGCAAAACGCCGCATGGTAATCGACTACAGCCAAACCATAAACCGGTACACCCAGCTGGACGCGTACCCCCTCCCTCGCATATCTGATATGGTCAATCAGATTGCGCAATACAAAGTATTCTCCACCATCGACCTTAAGTCAGCGTACCACCAGCTGCCCATCCGCCATGAGGACCGCCAGTATACTGCCTTCGAGGCAAACGGCCGCCTCTACCACTTCCTTAGGGTCCCCTTCGGCGTCACCAACGGGGTTTCGGTCTTCCAAAGGGAGATGGACCGAATGGTTGACCAGAACGCGCTGCGGGCAACCTTCCCCTATTTGGATAACGTCACCATCTGCGGCCACGACCAGCAGGACCACGACGTTAATCTAGCAAATTTCCTCCGTACGGCCCAACGGCTGAACCTAACGTACAATAAGGAAAAATGTATGTTTCACACCAAGCGCCTGGCCATCCTCGGCTGCGTGGTGGAGAACGGAGTCATCGGGCCCGACCCCGACAGAATGCGCCCCCTAATGGAGCTACCCCTTCCCCACTGCCAAAAAGCACTGAAGAGATGCCTGGGGTTTTTCTCCTACTACGCCCAGTGGGTGCCCCTCTATGCAGACAAAGCCAGGCCCCTCATCAAAGCCACCTCCTTCCCCCTGACACCAGAGGCGTGTGCAGCCTTCACTCTTATCAAGAACGATATCGCGAAGGCCGCAATGCACACGGTGGATGAGTCCATCCCCTTCCAAGTGGAGAGCGATGCCTCCGACTTCGCCCTAGCCGCGACCCTTAACCAGGCGGGCAGACCCGTGGCCTTTTTCTCAAGGACCCTCCAGGGCCCCGAGACGAGACACTCCTCCGTCGAAAAGGAGGCCCAGGCTATTGTAGAAGCGGTGCGTCACTGGAGGCATTACCTGGCCGGGAAACGATTTACCCTGCTCACTGACCAGCGTTCAGTAGCTTTTATGTTTAATAATAAGCAGAGGGGTAAAATCAAGAACGACAAGATCTTGAGGTGGAGAATCGAACTCTCCACCTACAATTATGATATCTTGTATCGGCCAGGGAAACTCAATGAGCCCCCAGATGCCCTATCACGTGGTACATGCGCCAACGCGCAGAGTGATAGGCTGCAGTCCCTCCACAATGACCTCTGCCACCCGGGGGTCACCAGGTTTTTCCATTTTATCAAATCCCGTAACCTGCCCTACTCCATCGAGGAGGTCAGGACCATGACCAAGAGCTGCCAAATCTGCGCCGAGTGCAAACCGCACTTCTATAGGCCGGACAGAGCAAGCCTGATCAAGGCCACCCGCCCCTTCGAACGCCTGAGCGTCGATTTTAAAGGGCCCCTCCCCTCCGCTGACCGCAATGTGTACTTCCTCAACATAGTTGATGAGTACTCCCGTTTCCCCTTTGCCATCCCTTGCCCAGACATGACCAGTACCACGGTCATCAAGTGTCTGAATGACATCTTCGCTCTGTTCGGGTTCCCCAGCTATATACATAGCGACAGGGGCTCATCGTTCATGAGCGACGAACTTCGGCAGTACCTGCTAACAAGAGGTATCGCCACGAGCAGGACCACCAGTTACAACCCCCGGGGGAATGGCCAGGTGGAAAGGGAGAACGCGACGGTTTGGAAGGCAGTCCTCTTAGCACTAAAATCTAAGGGCCTTCCGACCTCCCGCTGGCAGGAGGTCCTCCCTGCAGCGCTCCACTCCATTCGGTCACTGCTTTGTACTGCCACTAATGCGACCCCTCATGAGAAAATGTTCGTTTTCCCCCGGAAGTCTACATCGGGAACCTCGCTACCGGCATGGTTGACTTCTCCTGGGCCCGTCCTACTGCGGAGGCACGTGAGGACGCATAAAACGGACCCCCTGGTCGAGCGGGTGCACCTCCTACACGCCAACCCCCAGTATGCCTGGGTGACATACCCAGACGGGCGGGAGGACACGGTCTCCATACGAGATCTCGCACCCTCGGGTACCCCTGAATTACCACCGTTATCCCCCTTACCACCGTTATCCCCCTTACCACTGTTATCCCCCACCACCCCTCCCAACCCAACCCCTGCAGACGGCATGCCAAAGCCCCAGGAATCTTCGCCAACCACCCAGACACCAGACCCGACGTCGGATGCTGCAACACCACCGCCGCCACCACGACGATCAGGACGTCAGACAAGGCCTCCTGATAGACTTAACTTGTAGTACCCTTCACCCCGCCGGACTTCACATTAAACAAGGGGTGAATGTGGTAAACCACTGTATTGTATATTGCCACCTCTGGGTGGCGCTGTGTATGGAGGCATGCCTCAGCTGACTCCACCCACCACTGTGTGGGTTTCGTTCAGACTTGTTCAGTCACTCACGAAGAAGCATGGTCTCTTCTTAGCTAATAAAAGCCTTATTCATCTCTTCTTTCGACTCGTCATCTCTTCTTCGACTCATCACCTTTTATGAAGTAATTGATAAGCGTATCACCGGGTACTGAATTTGGATGATCAGCCATGATCTCATTGAATGGCGGAGCAGGCTCGAAGGGCCGAATGGCCTACTCCTGCTCCTATCTTCTATGTATCTATGTATATTGCGTGGCACTTGTGTGACGCGAATGTTACCTGCCACTTATCAGCCCAAGCCTGAATGTCATCCAGTTCTTGCTGCATGTGGGCATGGACTGCTTCATTACCTGAGTTGTGAATGACACTGAACGCTGTGCAGTCATCAGCGAACATCCCCACATCTGACCTTATGATGGAGGGAAGGTCATTGATGAAGCAGCTGAAGGTGGTTGGGCCTAAGACACTGCCCTGAGGAACTCCTGCAGCGATGTCCTGGGGCTGTGATGATTGACTTCCAATCACCATAACCATCTTCCTTTGTGCTGGGTATGACTCCAGCCAGTGGAGAGTTTCCCCCCCCCGATTCCCATTGATTTCAGTTTTACTAGGGCTCCTTGATGCCACACTCAGTCAAATGTTGCCTTGATGTCAAGGGCAGTCACTCTCACCTCACCTCTGGAATTCAGCACTTTTGTCCATGTCTGGACCAAGGCTGTAAGTGCAATCAAATGCAAAGAGATTAAGATGTGCTATATGGCCACACAATTGGAAATGGCATTAAACTTAGATAAGGTAGGGCCAACACACAACACACTTGCAGGGAATAATACTGAAAGAGGTTGAGAGAAAAAAAGATCAAGGTGTTATTGCGCATAGATCACTGAAGGTTCATGACCTACCTGCCGATTTTGTTCAGGGCAAGAAGCCCACTGCAGGCAAGTGGGGGCCTCGTTAATATTTAAGTGTCGGTGTTCGATTACATAATTCGGAGAAATTTTATACCGGAACACAGTTGTGATGCCCAGTGAAGGATCTGCCATTCAAACCTGATGGTAGGCAGGATCGGGCTAGAACTAGAAGAGTCCAGGTAAGTTTGATAAAATGTTTTAAAGGTTTCCTTGTGGGCCAGTGGAGCAGGAGTGCTCCTCCCAGCTTCAGAGTAAACATTGGGCCTCCCCTTGCCCGGGTTCCCTCCCTGCATTGAGCGCAATTCTAATTAGGCCGTTGCTTAGCAATTACCTTAGTGTTGAACTGTTCCCTCGGTTCCCTGATGGCAGCATCCTACCACTCCTGTTTGCCAGCCTCCTTGTCATTCCTGCTGGGTTCAGGCGAGAGTCAGCCTTCCATCATTTAAATAAAGCCCAAGAGGTAAAATTGCCTGCGCCTCCCGTCAATGGTGTCATGGGGGGGTTTCCTGCCCGCCTCTGGCCCCACCTGCCCCGAGATAAAATCGGCCTTAAAGCCCTTAAGTTTAGGACCGGACATCAACAAGTCAACTGAATTGTAGCCTTGGAACTCCCTCGGTGTGATACCTAACAATTGGAACTGAGATCAACCAAGAGCTAGCATCCTTAAGTGTATGAGCACTGGGACAGTGCTTTGATATCTTTCAAAATATTCCAAATTTTTAAAATTCATATGTCATTTTATGATATAAAAACAGCTTTGATCTCAGCTATCAAAGCAGTCTAAATTACCTTAATGCCTCTTGACAGTCTTAAGGGGAGAGAATTACAATGATATTCTGCTACAATGGGCACTTGCTACTGAGCCATGTGCACTCAGTAAGAGTTGTCCTTTATTAGACACTTACACAACTCAGTCATCTCAGGACTCGCCATACAGAAATTCCATTAATGGATGAGATGTTGGTAATATGTGTATCTTTTATTGAAGACATATTAATAAAAAAACTATACAGAGGCTGCAAGTTGTGAGAATTGATTATTTTACTCTCTGCCTTTCTGCACTCCTTGTACATCTTTTAACCAATGCAAAGCATGTAGATTACTTATGCAACACGTAGATAGGATGTAATGATCTCAGAAAATTAGCAATATAGAAAGTAGAAAGATAGAAGATAGGAGCAGGAGTAGGCCATTCGGCCCCTCGAGCCTGTTCCACCATTTAATGAGATCGTGGCTGATCATCCAAATTCAGTAACCTGTCCCTGCCTTTCTCCCCATATCCCTTGATCCCTTTAGCCTTAAGAAATATATCTAACTCCTTCTTGAATATATTTAATGAATTGGCCTCAACGGCCTTCTGTGGTAGAGAATTCCACAGGTTCACCACTCTCTGGGTGAAGAAATTCCTCCTCATCTCTGTCCTAAATGGCTTACCCCTTATCCAAGACTGTGACCCCTGGTTCTGGACTCCCTGGCCATCGGGAACCTCCTTCCTGCATCTAATCTGTCTAGTCCCGTTAGGATTTTATAAGTTTCAATATGATCCCCTCTGATTCTACTAAACTCTAGCAAATACAAGCCCAATCGACCCAACCTCTCTTCATACGTCATTCCTGCCATCCCAGGTATCAGGCTGGTGAATCTTCGCTGCACTCCCTCCATGGCAAGAACATCCTTCCTCGGATAAGGTGACCAAAACTGCACACAATACTCAAGGTGTGGTCTCACCAAGGCCCTGTACAACTGCAGCAAGACATATTTGCTCCTGTACTCAAATCCTCTCGCTATGAAGGCCAACATGCCATTTGCCTTCTTAACTGCCTGCTGCACCTGCATGCTTACCTTCAGCGACTGGTGCACAAGGACACCCAGGTCTCGTTGCACTTCCCCTTTTCCCAATCTATTGCCGTTCAGATAATAATCTGCCTTCCTGTTTTTGACACCAAAGTGGATAACCTCGCATTTATCCACATTATACTGCATCTGCCATGCATCTGCCCAATTACCCAACCTGTCCAAATCGTACTGGAGTTTCTCTGCATCCTCCTCACAGCACACACACCCACCCAGCTTTGTGTCATCTGCAAACTTGGAGATATTACATCTAGTTCCCTCGTCTAGATCATTAATATATATTGTGAATAATTGGGGTCCTAGCACCAATCCCTGCGGTACCCCACTAGTCACTGCCTGCCACTCGGCAAAAGACCCGTTTATTCCAACTCTTTGCTTCATGTCTGCCAACCAGTTCTCTATCCAAGTCAATACCTTACCCCCAATCCCAAGTGCTTTAACTTTGCACGCTAATTTCTTATGCGGGACCTAATCGAAAGCCTTCTGAAAGTAAAAAAAAACACATCCACTGGTTCTCCCTTATCTATTCTAGCAGTTACATCCTCAAAAAATTCCAGTAGATTAGTCTAGCATGATTTACCTTTTATAAATCCATGTTGACTTTGTCCAATCCTGTAACTGTTTTCCAAGTGCTCTGCTATTACATCTTTTATAATATATGCTGAGCATTATAATGTGAGCTGCATGAAAACATAACAGTCATATTGATAAAACATGGCTGATTTGAGGGGGAGGACTACTCCAGTTTATTAGGTGTGGAGTGCCTATAATATGATTTAAAATGGTAAATCAGTGAAGTCCTCAATTCAGTCACAAGAAAGCACCAAGGAGAGAACGATTACAGAAGGCTTAGCTACCCATCCCTAAATTGTTCCCCATCGACTGCAACACAGAAGTGCCGTTTGTGAAAAAAAAACAATTGTATGTGACGATGCTTGGCATGGCTGTGGTTTGAACATATTTTTAAAACTATTCTCCACCATTGTATAGGGTGATGATACTGTATGAGAAATGGACAAGCAAGTCAGACTGTATTGGCCAATAATATGATGTTATCTTACCAGTACCAAATTCATGAAGTACCAAATTCGTGAGGGTTGCGACTTCTTTGGTTTCATGACCCCCATAATGCCATGGTTTTCTTCCTCCAGCAAGACACATTGGAATGGATTTTCCTCTGCTATCCCACCTGAAGCTGGAGCTTGGGTTATTCGCCCATTTCCTTCCCACCTGCCCCTGTCCCAATTGCTCCTCAGGACTGCCAGTAAACCATGGAGGTAGGCCAAGGGTAGCGGCTGGGATTTGTACTACATGCAGAAAATGTAGCGGGGAGGCCTCCTCTTCCTCTGATCACTTACTTGGTGGAGGAATTGGTCTCGACCAAGGCTTTTAGTCATTATGCTTCTCCATTCATTGGGGCCTTCTGAATCCCATTGAGAGCCCACCATGAATACCAAATGTCCGAAGAAACACCAGGCCAGTGTCATGGGAGGTCATGAAGTGGGCGCTCCGAACCCTTTCAGGGTGGGATCAAGACAATGCAGCCCATTAAGTCGCCGATTGATCAAATTTACAATCTGGAAACTTGGGCCCGTATGCAACCCGTTATTAAGGGCACCGGGGCACAGAGTTTGTGGTGGGGGTTAAAGTTGATTGATTTGGTCTTCCTAATATTTAACAGGAGGAAGTTACACTGAGCTCTATCTATTCACTTCCAGGAGGGGGGTTGCCTATTTAAATACTATAATGAGGGTGGCATGCCTCAGGTTGAATCAGCATTTCAAATTTAACTTCGGCTGGTCTGGTTTCTCAAGCCTCGGGGAACCTGCCAGATAAAGTAAGGTGAGGACTCCTGGATCCAGCGTCCCTGCCTAAGCCACCCCCTGTGATCAGAGACCCCTCCGAGGCTTCCGATCCCCCCCACGAAGCCTCAGATTATCTTCCCGGACGCCCTCCCCACCCCACAACCTGGCCCCTGGCCCCCAGCCCCGACGCTCCTCCGGCCCTGATTCCTCTCCACCCCCCCCCCCCCGCAATGATCCTGCTGTAGTCCTGATCCTTCTGCGCCACCCCCGCCCGCCGGCCCATTGCTCCAGCCCCAACCCTTTGATCCTTCCCCCCCTGATGCTGTTGCCCCCATCCGCTCCCCTTAATGCTGCTGCTACCCCAATACTCAATCCTTCCACCCCCCGATACTGTGGCCCCAATTCTTCCTCCCAATACTGTGGCCCCAATTCTTCCTCCCCCACCTGATGCCTGGGCCCCCGACATGCTCCCTGCCCCCAAAGCTGCTGTTGCCCCGGACCACCAAACCGCCCCCCCTTCCCGGCCCCAATGCTGCTGTGGCCCCCGACTAGCCCCCTGGTGTCCACACCACCCTCCCCCCCACCCCGATCCCTCCCTCCCTCCTCCCTGCAGCCTAGTGCCACAGGCCTACCCGTCTGCAGCCAGCCAGCCTCTTCACCTGGTTGGCTGTGGGTGGGAAACAGAGGCCCTGGTGTTGAATTCGGCAGGGCCTGCAGGAAACCCGTTCTCCCGTGTTTCCTGACTGCTTTCTAGCACCCCCCCCGCTCCCAACCCGCCTCCATATTAAAATTCCTAGCTGGTTAGTATTGTTTCAATATGGTGGCAGAGGCGGAAATCTGATGGGAGGGATTCAAACAGAGAGTCATGGGAAAGATGGGCATGGGTCAAGAAGGCAACAATACATTCAAGCACCTTGGAGAGGAAAGGGAGTTTTGAGGTGGGGTGTTAGTTTGCAAGGACAAGGGAGTCAAACGAGGGTTTTTGAGGGGAGCGGTGACAGTGGTTTTGAAAGGAAGGGGGGGACAGTGCCTGAGGAGAACGATTTATAATGTCAGCTAGCATGGGGCCAGGAAGGGAGGCTAAGTGGTCAGCAGTTTAATTAGAATGGGTCAAGTGACCATGAGATGGGTTTCATGGACTAGATGATCTCAGAAAAGACATGGGCTAGTGATGAGAGAGAAAGTAGAGAGGGATGGGGATTCAGGGCTAGAGCAGGAGACCCTGAAGTTTTGGCTTGTTAGGTAAAGTGGGAGGACGGGGAAGCAGCAGAAACAGCTGAACGGTTGCTCTCTTCTTGGTGATGAATTTCATGAGCTCCTCACATTGCAGGAGGTGAGGGTGGAGAATACACTGGAGTAGGGTTAAAGGAGATGGTTGGTCGTGAAAAAAAAAGCCTATCTTTACTCGAAGATCAACCTGGAGAGCAGTGAGTGGATTTGGCAGAGGAGAGCTAGGCCCAGTAGTGGCACTGAGCTAAACAATGGGGGCGAGGCATTGGAGGAGGATGAAACATTGGGAAGGCCAAAGCCATTGTTTTGTTCCCCACCACAAACTCCGTTCCCTAGCCACTGACCCCATCCCTCTCCCTGGCAACTGTCAGAGGCTGAACCAAACCGTTTGCAACTTTGGTGTTGTAATTGACCCCGAAATGAGCTTCCAACCACATATCTGCGTCATCACCAAGTTCGCCTACTTCCACATCTGTAACATCACCTGACTCCACCCCTGCCTCAGCTCATCTGCTGCTGAAACCCTCATCCATGCCCTTGTTACCTCTAGACTTGACTATTCCAATGCTCTGCTGAAAGGTCTACCATCTTCCACCCTACATAAAATTGAGCTCATCCAAACTCTGCTGGATATTTTAACTCACACTAAGTCCCATTCACCCATTCCCCGTGCTCACTGACCTACATTGGCTCCTGGTCCAGCAGCACCTTGATTTTAAAATTCACATCCTTGTTTTCAAATCCCTCTATGCCTTCACCCCTCCCTATCTCTGTAACCTCCTCCAGCCCTACAATCCTCTGAGATCTCTGTGCTCCTCCAATTCTAGCCTCTTGCGCATCCCCAATTTTAATTGCTCCACCATTGGCGGCCGTGCCTTCAACTGTCTCAGCCCTAAGTTCTGGAATTTCCTCTTTAAACCTTTCCGCCTCTCCACCTGTTTCTCCTCCTTTCAGATGCTCCTCAAAGCCTACGGGGGGAAAAATTTGGTTGCTTTGCGCCTCCCGTTAATGTAGTGCAAAGCAACTAGCTCCTGGGCGTGGCGATGTTTGCACCGCTCGCGAAATTGACTAGACATTTTGCGGCAGCGCTAAACACTACCGCCACGATCACCTGCACCCGCAAATTGTGATGTCAGTTGAGTGTGCAACGTCCCAGTAGCGCCCCGGACCGGATATTGAGTGGCACCCCCTGCCTTACCGCCTGCCGCTAGCAATGACAGGTTGAGGGGAGCATTTTGCAGTCGGGAAGGGACTGGGGGAGTGCTATTTAAAGGCGACCGCTTCCTGCCTTTTTTTGTTGGCGACATTTTTGCACCACGCATTCTGACAGAGAGAGAGACTTCTGGAGAGTTTTAGGTACCGAGCAGCACTTTGCAGGTTCATTTTGATTTGACCACTCTGAGCTCTTTTCCTGGGCCTCTCCATTATTCTTTCCAGCAGAATTGATGTACAAGTCTCTCCAGGTCGAGGTTCAAGGCTGCAATGAGCAGGGTGTGGATGGAGAGCAAGATCGACCCTCCCCTTAAGAACTGGCCGGCGCCAGTGTGTCTGTGTTCCATTGCTGACTGACATCACATGAGCTTCATCAGCGCTCTGAGGTAGTGCCTTGCTCCTTGGTGTTAGTGCCTTAAGAGAGGGATGTAGTGCCTGATTTAGCGCTCCAATCACCTCCAGGGGCGATAGAAGCCAAGTTTGCAGTCGGAGGCGATAATTTGCCCCAGGCGCCAAAGCTTGTGCTTGGCTGATAATTGCGCCCCAAACGGGGCGATACCGAATTTCTCCCCCTACCTCTTTGACCAAGCTTTTAGTCACTTGTCCTAATATCTCCTTATGTGGCTCGGTGTCAAATTTTGTTTGATAATAGCTCTTGTGAAGCACCTCGGGACATTTTACTGCTTTAACGGTGCTATATAAATGCAATTTGTTGTTGTTGTTGTTGATGTGTCACAATCGCAGACCCTCCGTGAAAACATTGGTACACTTCCGGTGACCACCTACAAATATTGGCATGCTCCGGAGAACTCTCTGTAAATACTGGCATGCTCTGAATTTGTAGTGCTAGCTCCCCAAAAGAAAATGCTATTATTGTAAGAATCACAACAGAAATAACACACTAATAGGTCAACAAATACAAAAACACACAGTCCGGCCGTGATTTTATTAAAGGAGGCAGGTTGAGGGTGGGCCCGCTGCTGAGCAGCATTCGGACTCGCTCCCAGATGCCGCCGGCCCGCAGTTCCGCTGTTTGCTTGATTGGCCTCGTTACGGCCGACATGTGGGTTCCTCCAGGCAATTGCTTGGAGCATGTCAGTTTCTCGCATCTGATGATGTGTTGTTTGAGTAAAAATTTAAAGGGGCCATGTCCCCTTTGCATAAAATGTAAATGGGATGGCTTGGTGATGTATTATCTAGAAAGGGTAGTTGACAGCAGCTGGTCTGAACACAATTTATTGAATGAAATAGCTGGTCATATAATTCCAGAAACACATTTATGATTTTTTTAGATATCAATTTAGTATGTGACAAAGAAATGAAAAAGATGTGTTCCAATCATTGGCTTAGTAATATTAATGATTTTTTCTCTTAAAGGTGCTGGGAGCTGCAGGAATGGCAGCCCCAAAAACTAAGGCTGCAGCCAGGTTCAATGAGGGCCCCCTCCATGCTCTTGTGGAGGGAGTTAGAGGACGTCAGGAGCTCCTCTTCCCTGGAAACGGAAGGAGGAGGCCTCCTCAGCAAACCAAGGCAGCTTGGCTGCAAATTGCTGAGGAGGTGAGCTCGAGGTCTGTGTGCAGATGCACATAGGTTCAGTGTCAAAAAAGGTTTAATGATCTACTGAGATTACCTAAAGTGTGGCCTCTGTGTTCGGAGAAATGGAAGTTCAAGAGTGAGGGCTCAGGGCGAATTCCATGTAGAATGTTGGTTGTGACACTGAGCGCAAACCACCGTTTATTAGTCAGATGATGCCTGGGGTTTTGAGAATGTCGGACTTATATTCATCTCCATGTGCCAGCCAGCTGTGGTTGAAGCTTAAGCTTACACGAATGTGGCATGGATTAGTGCATCCCTTTCCTGACAGCCAGCAATGTGGTCGCCTGCTGCTGGATTGGCCACATCCGGTCCCACAAGGTGTCGCTCCCCGTTCTCCTCCTCCTCCTCATCCTGCTCCTTGTTCTCCTCCTTGTCCTCTTTCTCGTCCTCGTCCTCTTCCTCCGAGGAGGCTGTGTGCTGAGCCACTTGTTCATCCGGCAGCACTAAGCCGCGCTGCTGTGCGATGTTGTGCAGGGCACAGCAGACCATGACAATTCTGGACACCCTATCTGGTGCATACTGCAAGGCTCCTCCAGATCTGTCTAGGCATCGGAAGCGCATTTTGAACAAGCCGATGGTTTGCTCGATGATGCTTCTGGTGGATATGTGACTCACATTGTACCACTCCTCAGTATCGTTTGATGGCCTCCTCATTGGTGTCGTAAACCACTTTTTCAGGGGATAGCCCTTGTCGCCAAGAAGCCATCCGTAAAGTTGTTTTGGCGGATGGAAGAGCTGAGGCACCATAGACTGGCGCAGGATGAAGGAGTCATGGCAACTGCCAGGTTACTTTGTGTAAACATGCATGATGATCTTCCTATGGTTACACATCAGCTTGACGTTCAGGGAGTGGAATCCCTTGCAGTTGACAAATACATCTGGGTTGTGATAGGGGGCCCTAATGGCTACATGGGTGCAGTCTATGACGCCCTGCACCAATGGAAAGCCTGCCATATTGGCAAAGCCAACCACACCCGCCATCACACTTGGGCCATCTGTGGAGAATTGGATGTAATTGTGCACCTTTGCAAAGAGGGCATCAGTGACCTGCGTGATGCAGATGTGTGAGGCCGACTGAGAGATGCCGCTGATGTTTGCAGATGATCCCTGGAATGAACCCAAAGCAAAGAAGTTGAGTGCGGTGGTGACTTTGACAGCAACTGCTAATGAGTGTCCACCCGCTCTTCTGGGTTGTGTCGGTACCTTTTTAACCTAGGCACAATTCGAACTCAGAACTCAGAGATTCAAACATGAAGTGCTTTATTCGAAGGGAAAAGGAAGTTCTGGAGAGTTCCGAACAAAGAGAGCTAAACTTAACCAAGAGAACACCCAGCCATTTATCTGCTGTGACAGTGCCACCACAGGTGGGAGGAGAACACACAATACATAACATATTCCTCCCCTCTTAAATGGAAGGTCCACATTATTCCTCAACAGGTAAGTTACTTTCAATGCACTCAACTAACCTAGGGTAGAGGTAGACTGCCTCAACCCCTGACTTTACCCTGGGGTTTATTCTGCTCCAGTCTTGTGGGTAAGTCGGTAAGCTTACAGATCCAAGCGTCTTGGAGGCCGCCGCTCTCTGACAGGATACCGGCGGTCATCGCTGGCTTCCACAGCAGTAGGCATTGACACAGGCCTAGATGGAGAAGGTGCCTGTGTCAGTCAAAAGTCAGGAGTTTGCACAGGTGGAACAGTCTCTTTGACTTCCTGTGTTGGAGAAGAGCACTGTGGCAAAGGATGCTGGTTTGCGGTATCATCCGGAAACAGTTCAGGCCAACCAGCCATTGGAGCCTTTGTGGCTGTCTCTGCTCCTAGCAACAGTTGATCTGTGTGTCTTCTCCAGACGACGTCCTCAGCAGTCTCAACCGTGTAAGACACAGGGCCCGTCTGCGCGATCACCGTAGCAGGAACCCATTTCGGTCCAGTGTTGTAGTTTCGAGCTAGGATGTGCTCTCCCGGATGAAACCGTCTCTCCTTGGCTCTTTTCTCTCTCTTTTCAACTTGAGCTTGTTGTTGACAATGGACAACCTGCTCTGCCCGTGGAGGTTTGAGTAAGTCAAAACTTGTCCACAATTGCCTCTTCATCATGAGCGAAGCGGGGGAAGTTTTGGTTGTGGCATGCGGCTTGTTCCTGTAGGACAACAGGAAGCTGTTCAGACGTTGGTGGATTGAGCCCTGACCTTGCGATGCCTTCAAGGCGTGCTTCAAAGTTTGCACGAACCTTTCTGCCTGGCCGTTAGTAGAGGGATGATAGGGCGCAGACCTGATGTGTTGGACACCATTCACATGCAGGAAGGTTGCAAACTCCTGTGATACAAATTGTGGACCGTTGTCACTTACGAGTTGTTCCGGTGAGCCATAACGGCTGAACATCTCACCAAGTTTCTCAATTGTTTTCTCTGCCGTGGTAGACCTCATCACAGCGACCTCCGGCCACTTGCTACGAGCATCCACAACCACCATAAACATCTTCTCTTCGAAAGGACCGGCAAAGTCCACATGTACTCGCTGCCACACTTCTGCAGGCCAATCCCAGGGGTGTAGGGTTGCCAGCTGTGGAACATTCCGGACCCTTTGACATGGGGAACATGTTTTGGCTTTCTCCTCAATATTCCCATCGAGACCTGGCCACCAGAAGTAGCTTCTTGCCATTTCCTTCATTCGAACCATCCTACTGTGGCCTGTATGAAGTTGTTGCAGTATAGGTTCCCTCAGAGGTGGCGGAATGATGACACGGCGTCCCCAAAGAAGACAACCTGCCTGGACGGAGAGCTCATTTCTTTTTGAAACGTAAGGTTTCAAACTAGGAGAATCTCCTATAGCTCTCCCTCGAATGACATCGTCCATTAACTAAGACAGGACTGGATCGTTGCGGGTGTACCTTCGCACCTGAACTGCAGTGACAGGTGCTCCCTCCACTTGTCTAAAGTAGAAGATGTCTATCTGACGAGGCTCTGGGGGAGTAACAGGCAAGGGTAGCCTCGAGAGACCGTCTGTGTTGCCATGCAAGTCTGATTTGCGATATTTGATGTTGTATGTGTGTCCTGACAACAGTAAAGCCCACCTTTGCATCCTGCTTGCAGTGAGAGACGGAATTCCGGTGTGGGGCCCGAAGGTTGAAGTCAATGGACGGTGGTCCGTCAGGAGTGTGAACCTTCTCCCAAACAGGTACTGATGAAATTTTCGAATTCCAAAAATGATTCCCAAGGCCTCACGCTCGATCTGCGCATAGTTACTCTCGGCCTTGTTCAAGGTGCGTGATGCGAAGGCGATAGGTTTCTCTTCACCCGAAGGCATGATGTGGGATATGACTGCTCCCATACCATATGGTGATGCATCACATGCTAGCTGCACGGGTAGCTTTGGGTCGAAGTGTGTCAGGACCTCCGATTTCAGCAATGCTTTCTTTACTTGGGCGAAAGCTTCATTGCACAATTCAGTCCATTTCCATGTTTTGCCTTGACATAGCAACTGATGTAACGGCTTCAGCAATGTTGCTATGTCTGGAATAAACTTCCCATAGTAGTTAAGTAGCCCCAGAAATGAATGTAACTGGCTCACATTCTGGGGTGCTGGGGCCTCCACGATCGCCTTGACCTTTGACGGCGCCTTATGCAGGCCAGTAGCGTCAATCACATGCCCCAGGTGCTCAACTGAAGACTGAAAGAATTCACATTTGTCTTTACGAACTCTGAGTCTTTCAGTCATTGTAGTATCGCATCCAAGTTCAGAAGATGATCCTCCTCATTTGTCCCAGTGATAAGGATGTCGTCCAGGTAGCACTGGACTCCTGGCAGTCCACTCAAAATCTGATCCATTGCCCTTTGGAATAGAGCAGGGCCGACGTAATTCCAAACGGAAGGCGGCAGTACCTGTATAGCCCCTTGTGTGTCACAATTGTCAGCAGCTCCTTTGATTTGTCATCGACATGCATTTGTAGATAAGCCTGGCATAAGTCTATTTTGCTGAACTTTTGCCCTCTGGCCAGGCCCGTAAAAAGATCATCAATGAGGGAAAGAGGGTACTGTTCCGCAGACAGCACCGGGTTAATAGTCGCTTTAAAATCCCTGCAGATTCGAACAGATCCATCCTTTTTCAGGACAGGAACAATGGGTGTGGCCCATTTGCTCACGCTCACGGGCTCCAGGACTCCATTCTCGACTAAGGCCTCCAAGTTAGCCTCAACTTTTGGCCTAATTGCATAGGGTACAGGTCGGGCTTTGTGAAACTTCGGCTTGCTGTCAGGTTTAATGTCCAGTCTCATGCTAATCTTTTTCATGCTCCCAAGTTCCCCATTGAAGAGTTCTGCATGTTTGTTTAACACTGCAGTCAGACCTGACTCCCCTTTTGACATCATGCGGACTGCAGGCCAGTCCAGTGTGATTTTTTCTAGCCAAGCACGTCCCAGTAGTGATGGGTAATTTCCCTTTACCACATATAGTGGCAGTTTTGCAGTCTGTCTGTTCAATTTAACTGTCACCTCAATGGCGCCTCTCATGGCCACAGGTTCGCCGGTATACGTCTTTAGCACAATGTTTGTTGGCTGAAGGGTAAGATGCTTTAGCATTTTGTTGTAGACAGTGTCTGAAACAAGG
Source organism: Somniosus microcephalus (assembly GCF_052327205.1). Classification (NCBI taxonomy): domain Eukaryota; kingdom Metazoa; phylum Chordata; class Chondrichthyes; order Squaliformes; family Somniosidae; genus Somniosus; species Somniosus microcephalus. The sequence goes on from NC_140988.1 coordinate 242,330,393, forward strand.
GACACAGCCGCGCTTGTGTCCACCTCCATCCGCACTGATTGTCCCTCCATCAGTGGTGACACCCAGTCGCCATTTGAACCACCTGCAACCGTCAGTATGTGCACCTCTTCCTCCTCAGAAGTGTCGCTCCCCTCTGTTTTGCTTGTTCCATCAAACTGCACTGAATGAACACTCTTTTTCCTCTCTTGTCCAAATACAGACATTTTGCTTCCATGCTTCCCAGCTCTGTCTGTTCTCTTTTTACCTCTACAGGCGCGTTCAATGTGACCCTTTTTGCCACAATTTCGGCATTCCAGCTCCATACACCAGCAGTCATTAGCGTGATGGCCCGTTTTCCCACAACGGTAACATGTGCCATTCCGCGCACGTTTAGGCTCAGACGACACCTTGTGAACTCTCCCTGTTGAACTCAACTGGTGAGCCTCCTTTTCCGCCATCTCCATGGAGACACTAACTTCAATGGCCTTTTCAAGAGTAAGGTTGTCCTCAGTAAGAAGGCACTTCTGTGTGGCTGCACTTTGCAGACCACACACGAATCTGTCTCTAATGATGTCATTCAGCACCTCCTTGAACTGGCAGTGTTCCGACAACCTTTTTAAAGCAGCAATAAACATCGTCACTGATTCCCCCTCCTCTTGATTCCGTTTGTGAAATCTAAATCTCTCAGCAATAACCAGAGGTTTTGGTGAAAAATGTGCTCCAAGAATTTCCACTAGTTGCTTATATGTTTTAGTTCCTGGCTTATCTGGCTGCACAAGGCTGTGAAGTAAATTGAATGTCTTCGGCCCCATTACACTCAAAAAGGTAGGCACGACCTTTTCGTTTGCCACCGAATTCGCCAAGACAAAATAGTCAAAACATTCCGTATAAGCGCTCCATTGCTCCACATTATCATCAAAATCACCGATGTTTCCTAATATAGTAGCCATCTCACGTTTCAAATTTAAATTTCTGTTTACTCACTGCACCGGTAACGTACGCAAATTCATCCGCTCCTCGTCGCCACTTTGTTGTGTCAGTACCTTTTTACCTAGACACAATTAGAACTCAGAACTCAGAGATTCAAACATGAAATGCTTTATTCGAAGGGAAAAGGAAGTTCTGGAGAGTTCCGAACAAAGAGAGCTAAACTTAACCAAGAGAACACCCAGCCATTTATCTGCCGTGACAGCGCCACCACAGGTGGGAGGAGAACACACAATACATAACACAGGTGTTGGTGCAACATTGCGCAGATGTCAGCGACTACATCTCTCTAAAGTCTCAGCCTCCTTTGGCACTGCTGCTCAGTCATGCTGAGGAAGCTGATCCTCTGCCTGTAAACCCTGTGTTGGGGGTATCTCCTGCGGTGAGGTGCAGCCCTACGCTGAGGCCCTGCCCTGTGCATCATCAGGTGGGTGAGGAGGAGGTTGGCGCTCCTGGTGTTGGTGCTGCTGTTGTCGCTGGTTGTGGTGCTGCCATGGCTGCTCTTCCTCCGAATCTGACAACCAGGATGAGAGGATGTAAATGGTTCCCATCCTGTTGCTGTCGAAGTGGCCTGAAATGATTCCAATCAGGTCATGCTGCAGATAGCTGCCAGCTTGAACAGTCACAAAGTCAGTAGCTTTGCAAAATCTTATCACAAACCTCCAACAACAAGGTTGTTGCATTTGAATGTCAGCCATGTTTCAGGAGCACTTTTAAAGTGCTGCACCAATTATTACAAATCGTGTCCTCCAGCAACTCGTCTCCTTGCAGCTGGCCTGTTTCTGACAAGACGGGAAACAGGAGCCAGAAGCATGAAAATGGGAAGCCACTATCAAAATAGAATTAGCAAGGCAGTTAACAGGCTGTGAAAAGCCTTAACTACCTGTCCCACTGAGGCGCAAGTTGGCTCGGATGGATTGGGGAATGTTAATTAAAGGGTTGACGGTGAATAGGCAATGGCAAACATTTAAAGTTCGCATGGATGAACTACAGAATTTGTTCATTCCTGTTTGGCATAAAAATAAAACAAAAAAGGTGACTCAACCGTGGCTAACGAGGGAAATTAGGGATAGCATAAGATCCAAGGAGCGGACATATAAATTGGCCAGAAAAAGCAATAATCCTGAGGATTGGAAGCAGTTTAGGATTCAACAAAGGAGGACAAAGGGATTAATTAAGAAAGGGAAAATAGAATATGAGAGTAAGCTTGCAGAGAACATAAAAACTGACTGTAAAAGCTTTTATAGATATGTGAAGAGAAAAAGATTGGTGAAGTCAAGCGTCGGTCCCTTGCAGTCAGAATCGGGGGAATTTCTAATGGGGAACAAAGAAATGTCAGACCAACTAAATACATATTTTGGTTCTGTCTTCACAAAGGAGGACACAAATAACCTCCCAGAGATGCCAGGGAACATAGGGTCTGATGAAAGGGTGGAACTGAAAGAAATCAGTATTTGTAGGGAAATGGTGTTAGGAAAATTGATGGGACTGAAGGCTGATAAATCCCCAGGGCCTGATAATCTACATCCCAGGGTACTTAAGGAAGTGGCCCTAGAAATAGTAGATGCATTGCTGGTCATCTTCCAAAATTCGATAGACTCTGGAGCAGTTCCCATGGATTGGAGGGTAGCTAATGTAACCCCACTAGTTAACTAAGGTGGCAGAGAAAAAACGGGGAATTATAGACAGGTAAGCCTGACATCGCTAGTGGGGAAAATGCTAGAGTCCATTATAAAAGATGTAATAGCAGAGCACTTGGAAAACAGTGACAGGATCGGACAAAGTTAACATGGATTTACAAAAGGTAAATCATGCTTGACTAATCTACTGGAATTTTTTGAGGATGTAACTGGTAGAATAGATAACGGAGAACCAGTGGATGTGGTGTATTTGGACTTTCAGAAGGCTTTCAATAAAGTTCCACATAAGAGACTAGCGTGAAATTTAAAGCACATGGGATTGGGGGTAAGGTACTGACTTGGATAGAAAACTAGTTGGCAGACAGGAAGCAAAGAGCTGGAATAAACGGGTCTTTTTCTGAGTTTGCAGACAAAACAAAGCTGGGTGGTCGTGTGTGCTGTGAGGAGGATGCAGAGAAACTCCAGTACGATTTGGACAGGTTGGGCGATTGGGCAGATGCATGGCAGATGCAGTATAATGTGGATAAATGCGAGGTTATCCACTCTGGTGGCAAAAACAGGAAGGCAGATTATTATCTGAATGGCAATAGATTGGGAAAAGGGGAAGTGCAACAAGACCTGGGTGTCCTTGTGCACCAGTCGCTGAAAGTAAGCATGCAGGTGCAGCAGGCAGTTAAGAAGGCAAATGGTATGCTGGCCTTAATAGCGAGAGGATTCGAGTACAGGAGCAAGGATGTCTTGCTGCAGTTGTACAGGGCCTTGGTGAGATCACACCTTGAGTATTGTGTGCAGTTTTAGTCGCCTTATCTGAGGAAGGATGTTCTTGCCATGGAGGGAGTGCAGCGAAGATTTACCAGACTGATACCTGGGATGGCAGGAATGACATATGAGGAGAGATTGGGTCAATTGAGCTTATATTCGCTAGAGTTTAGAAGAATGAGAGGGGATCTCATTGAAACTTATAAAATTCTAAGAGGACTAGACAGACTAGGTGCAGGAAGGATGTTCCCAATGGTGGGGGAGTCCAGAACCAGGGGTCACAGGCTAAGGTAAAGGGGTAAGCCATTTAGTACTGAAATGAGGAGGAATTTCTTCACCCAGAGAGTGGTGAACCTGTGGAATTCTCTACCACAGAAGACAGTTGAGGCCAATTCATTAAATATATTCAAGAAGGAGTTAGATATATTTCTTAAGGCTAAGGGGATCAAGGGATATGGGGAGAAAGCAGGGACAGGGTACTGAATTTGGATGATCAGCCATGATTGCATTGAATGACGGAGAAGGCTCGAGGGGCCGAATGGCCTACTCCTGCTCCTATCTTCTATGTTTCTATGGTTCTATGAAATGACTTAACTACCTGACCCACTGGTTCCAGTCAGGTCAGTTTGGGAGCGGCTGACCCGACACTCACGAAAATCAGGTGTGGGCAGGATGGGTGTCTGAAGCCATTTTTTCTCGATTTTCGCTTCCGACCCGCCTCCAAACCCGCCTCCTAAGAGCTATTAAAATCGAGCCCACTGTATTGACCCAGACAGACAGAAAATTGATGACCTTACTGAATCTCATTTTAAAACTATTCTCTACATTAGGGATTCTATATAGCAGAAATACTTAAACCAAATAACAATGTGTTTGGATTATTTACTGCTGGGTAAAGAAGCTTCCCAAGGGTACCAAAAAGAAACATAGACTGAAACTCTGCAACAGTTAACCTTGTTAGTTTCAGCAAATCGGCTAAACAGGGAGCAACAAGAAGTTTGATTCTGAGAGCTGACATGCTAATATTCCTCAGAGATTTCGAAGGATAAGCAGTTGTAATGAAATGGTTCAGACAGGCAAGTGCATGTTGGGAGGCTTTGGGAATACCAAAAGGCAGATCGTGAACACAGTCTAGGTGTTGTGTATAGGCGCTGAGTACAGAAAAATCTGTTTCTAAATCAAATAACCAGGACCTGCGTCAAAGTGCAAACTAATCAAAGGATGCTGGAATAAAGCCAGCTTCTCCAATAGAAAAGATATTTGGAAGACCATCTCACAAGTGCAGTTGGCAAAGCAGGAAGACCGATCATAGTAACAATACTCTAATCATCTAAATGCTGACTATGCACATATGGTAGGACAAATCCAGGCCTTTAAGTTACAAAATTGTAATGACTGGAGGATTTGGTCAACTATACAATTATATTTTGGTTTAACCTTACTTCTGATTACTGGAATGTAATGAAGAATAATTCAGTTCATAGTGAAAATATACATACTTTAATTAATGTGTCAGTAGTTATTTAATCTTTTGTCCCAGTGGAAAAATAATAAGTGTTATATGATGCATTAAATCAGAAAATTACAAAGGAATTTGTTAAACCTTCTAATCACGTGATTCTGTCCTTCTTCAAACCGATAAATGTATTTTAACTGTAATTAAAGCATTTGATATGATAGATTAAAATCAACGATTATGGACCGTTAACAATTTGCTATTGCAGTAATACAGTAAATGGAGACTGCAATTATCTAACAATAATTTTAAATACTGCCATTGGGATCTACAACTCTAATGAGTAATTACTATATAATATAAACAAGAGTTTTATGTCATTAAAACAAAAGACTGAATTAAATTTTTCACACAGGTGTTGGCAGCACACAACACTTTAAACTACTGTTATTGGGTAATTCCTCAGTTACCCACAAGCACTCAATAAAGGAGCAGTTAATGCAATGGATCACTATTCAATCTGCACTCATTCCACTGTTCTTTTATTATCATGATGAAGTAATTACCAGATTAAAGGACTGTAATTTTGCCGGTCCTCAGAGTGTGGGGTTTGTAGGGTTCTCAAAATTCCTGCATTCCCCAAAAGTATGGATTAAGGGACCCTGTTTGGACAAGTTATTAAAAACAGGGTACCCAAAATGTCTTCTGTAACCTTGTGACCAAAACCGACAGGATTTTTAAAGCAAGGCCCTGCAGACAGGCAGGCCCGGAGAAGAAACTTAAAATGCAGGAATCTATGAAAGGACTCTGTGGGGCCAGGCAGCCAAAGCAAACACAGAATATGCATTCATTCGCCTTGAAATAGATCAAGCTAGAATGGGCCGAGAATCGAGGCCATTAGGTTTCTGCATATTTAATCGGTAACAGCTCACAGTAGCCATCAAGTCAGGATGGGGACAATTAAGTTTCATCCATGACAAACAACCAGGACATCGAGGCCATTAGACCCGGAGACAATCACTCCACAAGTCGTTACAGTAAATGGCTGTAATCATTTTAGATGAGCCCGCCAAAAGTTAGACAAAGGACTTACCTGATTTGGCGCGCAGATAAGGGCCTAGAAATTCGGTGGGCTGCGCCACCAGTTAGCGCCTAAAGAGGGCACTCAGTGGCTTTAGCGCCACTGGCCGCGCCACCCACAATATTTAGCTGGGGCGCTAATGGCAGCGTTAACCTGTTGCGCTGCGCCGCCTCCGATGACGTCATCGGTGTGCGCAACGCCCCGTTACCACCCCGATCTCGATATTTGGCAGCGACCGTCTCTGTAGCGCAGTTCGCAAATGGTGCCCAGTTCACGGGGCCTTCCTATGGCGGCAGTGGCGCAAATTAAGGCGGAGGTGCGGGGCGGCCATTTTTTCTGGCGGCCACCTGCCAGCACCTCCGTCCCCGGCCTCCTGATCGCCCCCCGCAGCATTGCCGGCTGTTTTCCGAGAGCCCGGCACTTCTCCTCGGTGCCGGGCTCTTTTGCCGGCACTCGCGATCTCTGATCGCGCTGGTGCAGGCCCCTCCCCCTTAAGAATGGGAGGAAGGCCTGCAGTACCGCAGCGCGCCGTGCCGCAGCGTGTGGCGTTGCGGCACATTGCGCTGCGATATTCAGTTTCAGCGCCCTAAGAGGGACGCGGGGCACCTCGAGCCTCGCCCCGTGTCCCTCTTGGGGCGCTCCTGCTCCAAACGCTGCGCTAAATCCGGCACCCAGGCGAGCTTGGCACCCCGTTTGCGGCTCCACCCAATTTCTCCCCCAAGGAGTGAAGAACGGGTATAATTGTAGGCCCATCATTGGTGATCGCACTCTTGACTCTTGCTCCTGCCCTCATCGTGTGGCCTTGGCCTGCTGTCTCTCGTTCTCGTGCCCTGGCCTCATGGCGGGCTCTCTTCTCGCTCCCCGCGCCGCTCAACAACCAAGGACGCCCATTACACCGGGGCCAAATGCGGGAGGAGGACGAGACCCGAGTTCAAAACCACACAGGACACAAACGGGCAGACGAGACGAGACGAGACGAAGGATACGGTAAACCGGAAAAAGGCAGAGAAGGGCAGCGGAAAGACGCGTTGGGGGACAAACGCCCAGTTATAAGCTGGTGTTTGGTGAATAAGTTGGTGTTGCATGCACGGACAGTAAAACCCCATTTTAAGAATATGCTGGCATTCAAAGAATCAGTAGCAAAATTGAGACAAGCTGGCGTTCGTCACATGGACAGTAATAGCCCGGTTGAAGAATAAACTGGCGTTCGAAGCTTGGATAGAGAAATCATTTAGACGGTAAAGATTGCCAACCGACCCCCAACCGCAACATTACCGTCGACGACCGCCCGAGAAAGAAGAAGAAAACCCATCGCGACTCGACGACGACGTTAGCCGAGGAAAAGGAGGGTGCTTCGCATAAACAACTTCAGCGCCACGCCCTGAGACCACGTGGCGACAGGATATCGCAAAGGACAGCAAGAGCGGACCTCAAAACCCCACCAGTTAAAGCAACAGGTTTCGGATTGGTGAGCATGAATTCCTGGCCCCTCATAGCTTAATCTAGTTAGGTATAGGGGATTGTTAATGTAATTGTTTTCCCTCGATGTGCCGTGTGCTCCCCATTCCCATATAAGTGTAATTGTTTATGCCTGTATTCAAATCAGTAATTCTCATAAGATTGTGTTTTATTCTGTTTTTAATAAAATTTTGGTTTTCTTGCACCAAACCACAGGTTGGAGGTGGGACTGCTGACAAAATCGCAAAGATTGACAGCGGGTAGGAAACCCACTGTCAACCCACCTCCAATCAATCTTCCCAAGTGTCAGGTCCCCAATTTGCGAATGGACCCGACACCTAGTGGCGTGAAGAGGATTATAGCCACTTGCCTGGCTGTTAACAGGTACTTGATACTTGTTAACAGGTTCTTTTTCAATTTTGCCGCTTCTGCCTTGGGTTCCCCAACATCCGGACACCCTGCCAGGTATATGTGGCGTGTTGTGAGTCTGCTGTAATGTTTCTGCATTGATGACAGCTGCAGAAGTGGTGTGAAGGATCCAATAGTGCACTGGTGAGTTTCAAAGGTAAGGAAATGTTGGGAAAATCATTTTAATGCATTTACACTTTCCTGTAGGTAGCAAGTTTTCAATTGGCTGTCTAATCCCACCTCATTCGGAGAACCTCTCTCACCAGTGACAGATTGCTTCTGTAACCTCACCTGCAGCTGCCATCTGTTCTAGTCTAAGGAGGGGGTCACTGGAGAGCCTGGGTGCAAAAGCTCACCTGTGAATAGTCATTGTCAGTGTTTGCAGCACCTCAATGCTGTCAAACACGGAGAAATGAGCTGTCAAAGAAAGATTGTGTGTGGTCCCTTTAAGAAAACTGGCAGATGACGCATCATCAAATGACGTCATCAGACCGGCTTCCTTTTAATTGGCCGGCAAGCCCGCAGGGCGGGCTTAACAAGGCCAATCGATGTAAAATCAAAACCCGGAAACCAGTTGACCCGCTCCCAAGCCACATCCATTTACAAAATCACGGCCAAGGTTTTGGTGTATGATCAGAGTATTTTTGTTTGCTTCTTCCCACCCTGTCCTCCCTTTAAGGCACTGGTGGCTTGTTGGGGTCTGGTTTCACAGGTGCCAGTTATTCTTAGCTGCCTCACCCATGGTTCATTATTCATGTGTGAGCATTGCAGTGACTGCTAGCACTCACTGCTGAGACTGATTCTGTGCTCATCTCACACCCACACTCTCACCCACATACATGCATTTACCAATAAGTCCAATTGTAGCACCACTACTGTCACTGATCAGCCAACTGAGCACAGGCCCAGGATTGAACCTGGAATATTCCTGATCTTTGTGTCTCACTAGATTAATTTGTTGAACCATTGGAGAGCAAGTAGAACTACCTTAAGCAGGGTGTAAGTAGATGACTGTGTGATCCCATCCACCAAATTAAAGACCCAGATTTCATTAGGATTAATAGCAAGTTGATCATGGGCTGGATATTCCGTTCATAAGAACATAAGAAGTAGGAGCAGGAGTAGGCCATATGGCCCCTTGGGCCTGCTCCGCCATTCAATAGGATCATGGCTGATCCGAACCTAGCGCTGTGTACCCACCCGTAGGGAAATCAGAAATGCCAGTTTCGGGCATGCACTGCGCATGCACTGGAAACCGGCATTTCCAATCTGTCAAGAAAGCTCTCGACAGATCCTCCGGCTGCCCAGGAGAAGGGCCTCTGCGGGCGGATAGTTCCGCTTTTTGGAGACCCTCCGCCTGGAGAAAACCCTTACAATTCTTGCGTCTGGTAAAAGCAGGCGTAAGGCCTCCTTTTACCAGGATAAGAGTTGAAAAAATGTTTTTTTTTAAATTTCCACTGATTTATCATTTAAAAATACTTTAAAAAAGGTAAGTTTATTTTTAGCCCCATAAAAAATTTTAATTACTTTTTTCAAAAATTTAAAGTTTTGTTTAAAATAGTTAATTTATTGGACTTTCAAGTCATTTTAAAAATGTGATTCTTTTTAAAATTTATTTAAAGTTTTACTATGTTTTGGGGGTGATCTCCATTCATATATTTGAAAGCTTCCTGTCAAATGTTTGAAAGGAGATTCCCTTCTTTGATTGACTCCCCATGGCCCACGTGATCCCAGGGACGCTGCAAACTACCTGCGCCTCTGGGATACGTGGGCCCTGCACACCGGTAGTTTGGAGAGGCCCAGCATCAGAATTGTGCACATCCCGGGAGCCCTCAGGTAAGGGCGCAGATTTTTCCAGATCGCAGTCCTCCGCCCGCGCGAGGCCTGCGATCGGAATATCTGGGCCAATATGTAGAGCTGTAGAGTGCTGTATCTTAATTCCAGCAGCAGCTAAATACTGGCATAGGCATACAGCCATGATCTGATGAAAGACATGCCACAGTAATAGTCAAAAATGTTAACACTTCAGTGAATAAGGAAGATGAAGCAACCAGACAGTACAGGAAAGCCTATCACCATACTAAATCCCAATTTAAAAAGATAACTTCATCAACTCACTACAGACACATCCCAAAATCAGTTCCAAACTGCATTCTTATGAAGCAGATTCTAAGTATTAGTGTAAGATCCTCTAGAATAATTCTTCCTCACTTGGACATGAAAAGACCTTTCTGATCTGTTTCCCTTTACTACTATGTACACAATCTGCCTTTGTATTCTGCTTCTCATGCTGTGTTAAGAAGCAAATCAACTCCCCTCATGACCCTCATTGCCTGTGAGGCACTTTGTCTTGAGATCATGAAAGGTGATATATAAATGCAAGTTCTTTCTTAGTGTGTAAAGGCATTGACTGTATATCACTCTGTCATAATAGACCAGAAGGTCCCAGTTGAATTTCCCATCTTTTGCTGAGTGAGTTGATCTCAGCCAGGGCAGTGATTCGGATGCTACAATTGATTTCAGTGTCCCTGGGGAGGTAAAAATAAAATCAGCCATGGTGCCTTTTGCCAATCACTGTTGCTTTTTAGTTCTCCAGCTATCTTTATGTTTATGATAGGAACCCAAGATCCGATACAGCTGGATATTCTGTGTCAGTCTCAAAAGTCTGCACAGAATATCAATAATACTTCTGTAGATAATATTACTCTTGTAGACAATATAGAAACCTTAAACCCTGTCCCTTGTATGCAAAGTTCAAATATAGAATCAACATCACTTGCTGAACTAGAATTTCTGGAGCATGCATTAGACAACAGGAAATTGGACTTTCTAGTTGGCACCCCAGTGTAATTTCTTTGAGTGCTCCCAGCAATTACCACGATCAGCTTCCTGAGAATCTGTACTTGTTCAAGTGAACTCTGGCTGCAAGTTATTATTATGCCACTAGTGTGCAAAAAAGTGTTCCCTTTATAGGGATCACCTTTGCTTTTATTCTGAAATACATATGATCAAAATCCGATATATACAGTAAAAATCAAGACATTACAAACACAAGTTTAACTGTCCAAAGCCAACAAATAGGAGCATAGTGGCTAAACAATACAGCACAGAGAGTGAGGATAAAGGGCAGTTATTCAGATTGGAGAAAGATAGAATGTGGTGCTCCACAAGGATCAGTGCTGGGACCACTGTTATTCATAATTTACATTCATGATTTGGAGTTGGGAACAAGTAACTCAATATCAAAATTTGCAGAATATACCAAACTGGGGAGTATAACTAACAGTGAGGAAGAATGCAACATAATACAAGAAGACATTAGAAAACTTGTAGAGTGGTTAGTTAACTGGCAAATGAACTTTAACATAGATAAATGTGAGGTGATGCACTTTGGTAGGAAAAATAGAAATATCACCTACACCTTAGAAAATAAGAAAATGAATGCGATAGAAGAGCAAAGGGATCTAGGGATACAGGTGAACAAATCATTAAAAGCAGCATTGCAGATCAGCAAAGCGATTAAAATTGTTAACAAAACACTGGGATTTATTTCTAGGGGTATAGAATTCAAAAGTAGTGAAGTTATGTTAAACTGGTATAGGACACTGGTCAGGTTGCACTTAGAGTACTGTACACAGTGCTGGGGGGTGATTTTGCCAGCCCTAGGGAGGCGGGTTTGAAGGCGGGACTGCTGGGAAAATGGCAGAATCTGGGGGCGGGTACCCATCTCCGTGCCATCTTCCCAGGAGGTTGGTAGTCGACCCGCGCCGGGTCCCGTCTCCTGGAGGCAGGAAGGGGATTACAGCCACGTAACAGTTAAGAGGATTATCCCCATTTTTCCAGCTGAGGTGTGGGCTTCCCGACATCGGGAAACCCCGCCAGGGTCACCGAGCGAGCAATGGGTCTGTGGGGGTCGGTGGGGTCCAAAAGTGCACTGTGGAGGTGCAAGTGTGGCGAGGTGAGTATGTGAGGTGAGTGAAAAGTGATAGAAAATGTTTATTACCTTTGTTTCTTCCTGCAGGCTTCAACAGTTGGGGAACCGAAGACACCGGCATCTCCGCGGCAGAGATGACAGATGGCTGCTGCATTCTTCGATGCAAAAGCCATCTGATTTCTGCTCAGCAGATAGGTTTGATGAGTCTTGAATACAAAGACTCATCAAACAACAGAGAATGTCAGTGTTTGACAGCTTCACAGAGCTGTCAAACAATGATAATTCATCTGTCAAAAATTTTTGACAGATGAAACATCATACGTTGATGTTCTCTGTAACCGGCTTCCCCTTAATTGGCCTGCTAAACCCACTGGGCGAGCTTAACAAGGTCAATCAAGGGAAGATAGCTTGGGTTGGCCACAAATCGATGGAGGCGGGATTGAAACTGGACAAGCAGCAGTCCAGCCTCCAATGCGCCCCCATTGGCAAAATCACCCCCCTGATTTCCATACTATGAGAAGTACATAGAAGCCCTGGAGAAAGTGCAAAAATGATTGAGAAGTATGGTAACAGTTCTAAAAGATTACAGCTATCGGGAAAGATTGAACAGGCTGGGTAATTTTTCTTTAGAAAAGAGGAGACTTAGAGGTAACCTGATAGAAGTCTTTAAAATTATGAATGGGTTGGACAGGGTAGATGTGGAGAGAATGTTTCCGCTTGTGGGAGAATCCAAAACTAGGGGCCATAAATACAAGATAGTTACTAATAAATCCAATGGGGAAATAAGGAGAAATGTTGTTACTCAGAGGGTGGTTAGATTGTGGAACTCGCTACCACAGAAAATGTTGAGGCAAATAGCTTAGATGCTTTCAAAAGGAAACTAGATGAGTACATGAGAGAAAAGGGATAGAAAGATATGCTGAAAGGCTGAGAGGAGGTAGATGGAATGGGAGAAGACTCATGTGGAGTATAAACACCAGCACAGACTAGTTGGTCCAAATGGCTTGTTTCTGTGCTGTATAGTCTATGTAATTCTATGTAATTGTAACTATTGGGCTAGCTGCCTGCATACTAGTGCCGATGGGAGGCCTGATCCATTTTGAGGGCCACGCCTCATTACCATACAGCCGGCAAGCTGCAGACACCAATTGAACTCAACAGCTTCAGGTCAGCGCAGCATTGGACAGCCCAGAGGCTGACTCGGACTGCATCAAGGTAGGCCCAGGAGGGGCATTCGTAGAAATGGGGAAACCCGGTGCGGCAGTGGCCTGCATTATTTTTCTGGGATCAAAAGAAGCACTGCAGCACTAAATAAAAACTTACCTTTTTGGCTCCCTTTTGACTGGACCACCAGGTGAAACTGGGCGGGCCATGTAAGATGCACCCTCCGCCCAGTTGTGTCCCAAAAATGGCAATCAGAGTCCTATGTACGTAAGTAATAGGCTTCCGGTTTGCATAGTACAAGGGCATACATGCTGCATCAGGTGGGCTTTCTGGCCACTTTCATAAATGTGCGTCGGACAGATCAGTAAGCTTTCCCCACCATTATAGCGGTGCTGCCTTCCTGTTTCCACCCAGAATTGCCAGTGAAAATATCCCCCATAGAATTCAGTCTGAGAAAAAGCTGCTTCCACAGAATACAAGAACAATGTGCAATGTGGATAAATATACTGCCAGCAGTGCAGGAAGATTTTAACTTGACTATATACTAGTGACACAGTTTTTTATTTGTTCTCAGGGTGTGGGTGTTACTGACAGCTCTGTAATATCACCTGTCTCCACTCATGCTTCAGCTCATCTGCTGACTGAAACCCTCAGACCCGACCATTCCAACGCTCTCCTGGATAGCATCCCAACTTCCACCCTCCATAAACTGGAGCTTATCCAAAGCTCTGCTGCCCATATCCTAACTCGTACCAAATCCCGTTCACCCATCACCCCTGTGCTTGTTGACCTACATTGGCTCCTGGTCAGGCAACACCTCAATTTTAAAATTCCCATCCTTGTGTTCAAATTCTCAATGGCCTTGCCCCTCTGTAACCTGCTACATCCCTACAACCCTCCGAGATCTCTGTGCTCCTCCAATTCTGGCCTCTTGCGCATCCCCGATTTCCATCGCTCTACCGTTCCTTCAGCTGCCCAGACCCCAAGATCTGGATTTACCTCCCTAAACCTCTCCACCTCTCTACCTCACTCTCCTCCTTTATGTCACTCCTTAAATCTTACCTCTTTAACAAGCTTTTGGTCATTTATCCGAATGGCCTGGAGTTTCCACTCGATTGCACTGGTTTTTCAGTGCAATTCGGCGTAACCAGCACAAAAGGTTGCGTAATTTTAAGCGTAATTTGTGTTCAGTGCAGCTCACGTTTCTGTGATCTTTTGAGCTAGTTTTAAAAAATCATGCTGAAAGAAGGCCCCACCCACAAAACTGACCATACCCCCCAGGGTGAATTAATCACCATTGAGAGTTTCAGCTAATTGCGCTCGTTTGTGGCTTTTGAGGAGGCTCCAAAAATTAACCTGCTACTTTTGGGCACAAGGACACTAATAGGAATGTTTTAAAAGCTTTTAAACGTGATTTTTGTTTTAATTTACTAAGAAACTGACTAATGTACCCCAATATAGCTAAAAAAAGTTTTTTTTTTTTTAAAGTGAATTTTGGCAATTTAAAATAGGGTTACTCAGAGGTTGTGGATTGACGCTGTGATTGACAATGCTTATTTTTTGTGATAAACCTATTTGCAGCTGTTTTAATCAAACTTCACCAAGTTACCACTCTTACATATATGAAGGAAAAATTTTCAAAGCAACATTTAAAAAAAAAAATGACGTTATAAAACGCTGCACTATTGCTTTGATTCAAGGCAGATTTTGCGTTTGGCAATATGCAAATGAGTTTGAGCAAAAACTCGGAGAAAAAAACACTTTTCAAAACGGGCACAAATTTGAGTGCAATTTGTGCCAGATTCGGCAATTGTGCCCAAAGTGGAAATTATATTCCAATATCTCTGTGTGGCTTCATGTCAAATTTTGTTTGATAATGCTCCTGTGAAGCACCTTGGGACGTTTTTACAATGTTAAAAGTGCTATATAAATGCAAGTTGTTGTTGTTGCCCTGGAATTGTTTATTTTTATATGTGGCTTCCTAGACCATGAAGAGTCAACCATACAGTATGGGCCTGGAGTCACACATTGGCCAGACTGGGTAGGACTGCCAGTTCCAGTCCTTGAAGAACATTACTGAATCAAGTGGGTTCTTACAACAATCCAATAGCTTTCATGGTCATTTTCTAAACTGGAATTTATAAGATTTATTGAAATCATCTTCATAACTTGCCATGGTGAGATTAGTCCAGTACCATAACTGTTGCACCAGAATAGTAGAGGCCCTGTCGACATAAAATAAACAAATCAATACTCTAAAAGCTGAAGAATACTGCATTGTGAGAATATAAATCAATGCAATTTCCTTGTCATTTTAAAATATCCTAACAAATTTACAGTGATTACATTGAAATCATTAACCTTTCAGAATGGACGTCTACACACATCACCAATATGCGTCACCCTAATCCCAGCAGTATCCACTATGACACATGCTTAAAAAAAACACTACTCTTTACATTATAAAAATAACATATACAAGTTAGTCATTACAAGGCAGTCCATTATTCTCTATATTATTTAAACTTATTAAAACTAAATGTAACCAAGTGTAATGTATCCACGTTTGCTGATGATAGAAAGCTAGGTGGGAATGTAAGCTGTGAGGAGGATACAAATAGCCTGCAAAGGGACAGAGACAGATTAAGTGAGTGGGCAATAAGGTGGCAGATAGAGTATAATGTGAGGAAATGTGAGGTAATTCACTTTGGTAGGAAGAATAGAAAAACAGAATATTTTTTAAATGGTGAGAAACTATTAAATGTTGGTGTTCAGAGAGATTTAGGTGTCCTTGTACAGGAAACACAGAGAGTTAGCATGCAGGTACAGTAAGCAATTAGGAAGGCAAATGGCATGTAGGCCTTTATTGCAAGGGGGTTGGAATATAAGAGTAAAGAAGTCTTACTACAATTGTGCAGGGCTTTGGTGAGACCACACCTGGAGTACTGTGCACAGTTTTGGTCTCATCTGAGCAAGGATATACTTGCCTTACAGGCGGTGCAACAAAGCTTCGCTAGATTGATCCCTGAGATGAGAGGGTTGTCCTATGAGGAGAGATTGAGTAGATTGGACCTATACGGTCTGGAGTTTAGAAGAATGAGAGTTGATCTCATTGAAACATATAAGATTCTGAAGGGGATTGACAGGGTAGATGCTAAGAGGTTGTTTCCCCTGGCTGGAGAGTCTAGAACTAGGGGCATAGTCTCAGGATAAGGGGTCAGTCATTTAAGACTGAGATGAGGAGGAATTTCTTCACTCAGAAGGTTGTGAATCTTTGGAATTCTCTGCCCCAGAGGGCTGTGAATGCTGAGTCTTTGAGTATATTCAAGGCTGAGATAGATAGATTTTTGGACTCTAGGGGAATCAAGGGATATGGAGATCGGGAGGGAAAGTGGAGTTGAGGGCAAAGATCAGCCATGATCTTACTGAATGACAGGGCAGGCTCGAGGAGCTGTATGGCCTACTCCTGCTCCTAATTCTTATGTTCATATCTTTTTATAACTGAAGAACATGTGTAACATTAATTAATTGTTTCACTTTCTGCTTATTGTAGACCAATTATAAACTCACCATTTTTTGTAACAAAAATGAAAGATACCTTAAATTACAGTGTTTTTGTACAGACCTGTAAAACACAGTTAAGTTTTAAACTGGTTACTTTTTGAGAATACATTGCATTTAATTTAATTTGTTTGTGCTGGTTTCAACACCAGCCCACAGCTCCTACTCAGTTTATCATTTTATATTTGTATTGAATTGTAAGGATTTTAGATACAGGCATAGCAGTAGAAGTGCTAAACTGATCTGTTATAAACAGGTGAGTTATGACTCAACGGTGGATATCTACTGTTTTAGCCAGGGTAAATCACGCTTTCATGACACTATTAACTTCAGCCCCCCTCTGCCATACTTCACCCCTATCTTCTACACACTATAATTCTCACAACTTGTTGAGATACATTCAATATCTGCTAACCTTCCCGTGTCATAGCTTTATTTAGAAAGATAATGGAGTTCGGATAATGCTGCCATGAAATGCAATCATAAATTGAATTTGCAATTTTATGCTAGCAAGCACTGTGCTGAATCCTGGACATGTTTTATTCAGTACACAAATTACCCAAGATTCTCATAATGCAGAGCTCAGTTCTTTGTTGCAATAAATTTATCTGCATTTTGTCTGAGGCAGTAAGAGGCTTTCTGTATGATAACGTTGCCAATTTTAGATCAGCAGGGAGCTGGTATTGATTCTATGAGAACTTTTCTAAGTTGACTTTCCCCGTCATGTCCTGCCATAGATTTCCAAAATAGTTGCAAATGACAAGAGAAATTGCAATTTCATACTTAGATTTTTTAAAGGAAATTAATGATATTCACTGTTATCCCCATTTTAAAATAATTATTGCCCGATTTCTGGGAAGGGTTGTTATGTCTTCAGAGGAGGACAAAACTAAGTTTTGGTATGTTGGTATGGTGGTAGGAAGTGGTCAATCAGTCCAGATTAATAAGAAAAAAGATGGATCGCTACGTTCAGAAAGGTAGAAGTTAATGGCACAGAAGGAGACAATTCAGCACATCTTACTGGGCCAGAATTTTGCTAGAGAAATTGAAATCTAATCCCACTGCCCTGCTCCCTCCTCATAGCCCTGCATCTCTTCTGCTTGAAATATTTATTCAATTCTCACTTAAAAGATGCAATGATCTCAGTCTCATATGTATTGTTTCTCACCCCGGCATCATCCTTCCATGTTTTCCTTTTACACATTGATAAGAAACAGTGTTAAGTGAAATACCAAACAGACGGATTCATCGCAGCTCTAAAATGTTGCAAGTTGTCAGTTCTGCTTGTCAAACTTGTGCTTTCAGTGTTTTTCAGTTATGGGAAAATCTTGCTGTAATCAATGTCAGTGGGAAGAAACGATTTTCAGAATTTGTTCTTAAAAGCAGTTTGGAGGCCACAAAACTGCCATTCATTAGCTTACCAGCTTTGGGAGGAAGCGAAATACATTTATGGTGAAGTCTTTAAAAGACTAACCAGTTAAGGGGCAATATCAGTTGTAAGCAAGATTTGTAGGATTTCACAATAATTTTGAAATTTCCTACAGTTCCAAAGATTGATTTTTGATTAAAAAATACCTGGGTAGAATATACCTTTAAAAATCCAGGGATCAAAATGGCCGTCAGACCTCGTGGCAGAAGACAAAGAGGACTGAAAGGTAGCCTGTGTGTGTCTGTGAAAAAGGATAATCAAAGATGGCTGCCCGACCTCGTGGCAAAAGTGCATATGAAAAGGGAAACTCAAAGATGGCTGACAAAGGATTTAGAAAAAACCCCAGCCCTGAAGCAATGGAGTAGTTAAACTGTCAATCAAAGGCAGTTCAGGGAGTTTCCCTCCCTGCAGGACAATCGATGTTTGTTTACACTAAACTGCTACAATGTTGACACAAAGGATGAACCACTTGAGACTGCCAATCAATTGCGGTTGGGCGTGACCACAGGATAATCAGTTTGTTTACACTAACATCCAAGGACTGTTTACTTAAGGAAATAGACATGGTTTTTCAAACTGAGACAGTTTCATTCAACCCATCACAATGAATGGGAATACATTCAAAAACCCATCACAATGAATGGGAATACATTCAAAAACCCATCACCAGGAAATGGGTAATTCATCCAAAACCCATCACAGTTAATGGGGACATCAGATCCCTTTTGTTTAGCCCAGATACATCCGGATTTGGGCGGGAAGATTTCGGCTCCAAATGGAGTATAAGATAGCTTCTCAGGAAGCTTCTCTCTCTCTCTCTCTGCAGCCTCGCCTCCGTGCCCTCTACAACTTGGGAGCCCGCCCAAGGGAGTGGAATACCAGCAGTTATTTTTAAACACTGGGATATCTCTATCTTCAGGGTGGTGAAGAATCTAATACCACAAGGGCACGGGGCAGGCGTTCATTGGTGAGCATACCTTTTCTGGCCCATTACAAGGCAACTTAGAATAGGTATTAAGGGGTGGGAATTAAGGGGAATCTGTAATTTTAGTCAATTTTCCCTCGTTGTGTCCATTTTCTCCTCCCCTATTGAAGTATCAGTGTTGCACTAGGCAGAAAAGTGCTGTAGTGAACACTAAGTAGCTGTATTAAAAGTGCTGTATTTAAGTAAAAGCCACTAAGCAAAAGGTGCTGTAGTGAGCAAAGTGTACTGTATTAAAAGTGCTGTATTTAAGTAACAGTGTTCTATTAAGCTAACAGTGTTGTAGTAGGCACAAAAGTGTACTGTGAGAAGTAAAGTGCTGTATTTCAGCATAGGTGTGCTGCATTGTTTATTTTCAATTTGTTTTTTTGTTTCAATACTGGTCTGTTTTGCACCCAACCGCGAGTCACGTTTTCTGTCTACATCACTACCGAATAAGTCCGGCGGTCAGGACCAGGAATAGGGGAGCGATTTGAAACCGCACGGGGGTCCCTGGAGCAGCTCAGAGGCTTCTGACTGGCCAGTGACAATAACCCCAACCCCGCTTGCTAATTCCTACAGATTTCAGAAGAAGCAGAAGCCTTGGGATATTAGCAGCTAGAAGGGTCCCTAGATTTTACAATAAAACCGTGGAAGTGCTACTGGCAGAAATGAGGGCCAGGAGGGACTGTCTGATGGGCACTGAGGGCAGAAGGTACCATAGAGAGTGGTGCAGGCTGTGTGGAGGGAGGTGGCACATGCAGTCAGTGCTACATCCAGCACACCAAGAACTGCCAAACAATGCAGGGAGTCATTTAATGATCTCACAAGGACAACCAAGGTAAGTCAAGACTCTGGTGCCAATATACATCCCCTACCACTCAGATAGCTTCACTTATTTCCTTACATATCATACTCTTTCTCTTCCAGCACCTGGGTGTCAGGGAAGTTCCAGGTCCACATGTCCTCACCAACTCAATTCTGGCATCTTATCTGTGCAAGCACCTGCACAGAGACACTCATAAATAATTAGTTAGACAATCAGAAGTGTTGCCACTGGGTGAGTCATTGAGAACTAGTGAGAATGAGGACCTGGGGAAAATAGGGAGATTGCCATTCCTCCACAGAATGGGGGAGACATGATCTTCCTCAGCTAAAGGAACCTAGGAACTAGGATCTCTGGGGCCCACTCTTCAAAATTAACAATGATTCAGGAACTTTGATCCCATGTGAAAGCAGCAACAACAGTTTCCAGACATATGGTTGAGATAATGATGTTGAGAAGAATCCACTACTAGCATTTGCAACTCATTGCAGGAAATTTCTCTTGAACATACCACATTGCTAGATAAAGAAAAAATAGTTAGAGGTAGCCAGCACAAATTTCAAAATTGTGCATGAAAACCTCATAGAATTTTTCTGAGAAGGTAACAGGTATTGTAGATGGCGGAAATGCAGTGGATGTAAAGTATTTTGACTTTAAGAAAGCCTTTTACAAGGTATCACATGCAAGATTATTAGAGAGGAGAGTTCTTACGCAACCCATAAAGTACTACAAAGATCGTTATGCAGGCAAAATAACACCAATTTTCAGTAGCAGCACACAAAAATGGCCTCCTTATCGTGGTATCCACCTCACAGATACTTTCCAACGGGTCTCATCAACATTGCTAGAGTGGCATTCATTATTTGGGGCAGAAATGGAGGAGAATGGGGCAGAGGGATTGGCTATGCCCACTTGATGCCATTTAAATGTGGCAGTGCTGGCTTCTGGAAGGCCTTAGAGGGAACCGATGCTTTTATGGGATGGGAATACAGATTTTTGTGCTGGATTTGAGGTGATAGCCTTTAAGAACACATTTTTCTCTGTTGAGAGGGGAATCCAGGCTGTGGCTCGGATTTTTTTTTTTGAAGACCATGTTAGTGAAAGTGTAGATCCAAATAGCATGCCATTTTGCCCACTCACAGGCCGCAATTTTATCGGCACTGAGAGGGCGGGTTTGGAGGCAGGTCAAAGGTTAAAATTGTTTTGATTGACGGAGGGTTGCGATCCCGCCGTCAACCCGCCTCCAAACAATTTTCCCAAGTGTCGGGTCCCCGATTTGCACATGGACCCGACACCTAGCGGCAGGAAAAGGATTAAAGCCAATTACCTGCCTATTAACAGGTAGTTGATAAGCTATTTTTTCATTTTGCCGCTTCTGCCTCAGGTTTCTAGATGTCTGGACACCGCGCCAGGTAAATGTGGCATGTTGTGAGTTTGCTGTAATGTTTCTGGTTTGATGACAGCTGCAGAACTGGTGTGAAGGATCCAATGGTGCACTGGTGAGTCTCAGAGGTAAGAAAATGTTGGGAAATTCATTTGTAATGCATTTACACATTTCTTTAGGTAACAAGTTTTGAAATCCATGTCCAGTGCCACCTCATCGGGAGAACCTCACTCACCAGTGACAGATCACTTCTGTCACCTCACCTGTAGTTGCAATCTATTCCAGCCTATGGAGGGCATCATTGGAGAGCCTGGGTGCAACAGCTCATCTTTGTACAGTAATTGCAGCACCTCAATGCTGTCAAAAACGGAGAAATCTGCTGTCAAAAAAAATTGTGCGTGGTCCCTCTAAGAAAACCAGCAGATGATGCGTCATCAAATGACATCATCTGACTGGCTTCCTCTTAATTGGCGGGCTTATCAAAGTCAATCAAAGTAAAATCACGTCTGTGGGACGGATGCAGTTGGGGGCGGGACTGGAAGTCGGAAATCACCTGACACGCACCCAGCCCGCCTCCAATGAAAAAAATCGATGCCACAGTCTCTGTATTTGTCAACTGAAATTTGTGCAAAAATAGCTAAAAAATAGCTGTCAAAATAACGGTAAGGCTAATAGCACTCGCCGTTATTTATGTGCAAATGTCACAGCAACTTCCAATCCCAAATGGCCCTGGATTGCTGGCAATAAAAGATGCATTTTATGAAGTTCCTTATTTCATTTTATGAAATTCCTTATTTCATAAAATAATTAAAATTAAATAACCATGCATTATATTTCTGAGGATGTTCTTGCCATGGAAGGAGTTCAGCGAAGATTCACCAGGCTGATACCTGGGATGGCAGGAATGACGTATGAGGAGAGATTGGGTCAATCGGGCTTGTACTCGCTGGAGTTTAGAAGAATGAGAGGGGATCTCATTGAAACTTATAAAATTCTGACAGGACTGCACAGACTAGATGCAGGGAGGATGTTCCCGATGGTCGGGGAGTCCAGAACCAGGGGACACAGTCTAAGGATAAAGGGTAGGCCATTTAGGACAGAAATGAGGAGGAATTTCTTCACCCAGAGAGTGGTGAACCTGTGGAACTCTCTACCACAGAAGGCAGTGGAGGCCAGTTCATTAAATATATTCAAGGAGTTGGATATATTTCTTAAGGCTAAAGGGATCAAGGGGTATGGGGAGAAAGCAGGGACCGGGTACTGAATTTGGATGATCAGCCATGATCACATTGAATGACGGAGCAGGCTCGAGGGGCCGAATGGCCTACTCCTGCTCCTATCTTCTTTGTTTCTATTTCCTTAAGAGCAGCAAAATCAAATTATCATTATCAAATTTAAGCAGTGTGACTTATTATTTAATACCATATATCTGGTCTAAAGCTTGTTGGTCTAGAAATCAGAGCGCACCCGAATTGGGTGCGATTCCGGTGCAGCACATGCACCTATTGAGGCTGGCGGCAGGATCATGGCAAATTGGCCCGGAGTTTTAATGTGGAGCTGGGAGGTGCACTCCTTCTGGCTCCAGAATATGGCAAGCAAAATAGTTGAAGCTTACCCTTTGGCTGGTTTGGCTGTGAAGCACTTGAAAAAACTCACCCCACAGTTCACGGCGCATGTTGCAGTCAGTTGCAGACAAATTTCACAAAGGGGCCTAAAACAGGTGTTAGGCCCCCGACTTGTATATGCAATGGGCCTAATGCCAGTTTAGGTGCATGCCCTGGAAGCCTATTGAGCAGCCCAATGGAATATGGTAGGTGGCGCACTTCTGGCGTGGAATGAGCAACTCCACTCCGCGTGCAATATTGAACCTTTATGTACCTGTTTTATGCCTGTAAAACAGGTGCAGCACAATTCAATATCTAGGTTGTTGTCTCATAGACATGGAATAGAATTTATTCCATGTGCGTCAGGTAACGATCCAGCCCTGCAATACATCTTCAAGGGTCACCTACAGTTTAAAAATAAATCAAATAGCTGTGCGCTCATCCTAACCAACAGTAAGTGCCAACTGTAATTATGCCAACTGCCTCACCTTGACTGCCCCCAAGTATTATGAGGAGTCAGCGGTTAAAAAATGTAACTCATTGTTGTTTCCTCCTGTAAAGGGATATGGGACTTTGCTAAACATTGCATTGCTAAAGTACCACTTCAATTAAATAATTATTGTTTGGATTCACTTGAAATTTTGTAACATTTGTTGAAGTACTTTGTCTCCATGCTACGGGTAGATTGCAGGTTTCTGTTGATAATTTGTGAATGGATTTGATAAAGCAGCTCAAAACAGGGCATCCATGAGGCACTGTGGGCCATCAGCAGCAGCAGAATTGTATTCCACCACAATCTGTAACCTCATGGCCCGGCATATCCCTCACTCTACCATTACCATCAAGCCAGGGGACCAACCCTGGTTCAATAAGGAGTGTAGAAGAGCATGCCAGGAGCAGCACCAGGCGTACCCAAAAATGAGGTGCCAACCTGGGGAAGCTGCAACACAGGACTACATGCACGTTAAACAACAGAAGCAGTATGCTATAGACAGGGCGAAGCGATCCCACGATCAACGGATCAGATCAAAACTCTGCAGTCCTGCTACATCCAGTCGTGAATGGTGGTGAACCATTAAACAACTAACGGGAGGAGGAGGCTCCATGAATATCCTCATCCTCAATGATGGTGAGCCCAGCACGTAAGTGCAAAAGACAAGGCTGAAGCATTTGCAACCATCTTCAGCTAGGAGTGCTGAGTGGATGATCCATATCGGCCTACTCTTGAGGTCCCCACCATCACAGAAGCCAATTTGATTCACTCCACGTGATATCAAGAAACGGCTGAGCGCACTGGATAGAGCAAAGGCTATGGGCCCCAACAACATCCCGGCTATCGTGCAGAAGACTTGTGCTCCAGAACTAGCTGCGCCTCTAGCCAAGCTGTTCCAGTACAGCTACAACACTGGCATCTATCCGACAATGTGGAAAACTGCCCAGGTATGTCCTGTCCACAAAAAGCAGGACAAATCCAATCTGGCCAAGTACCACCCCATCAGTCTACTCTCAATCATCAGCAAAGTGATGGGAGGTGTCATCGACAGTGCTATCAAATGGCACTTACTCACCAATAACCTGCTCATTGATGCCCAGTTTAGGTTCCGCCAAGACCACTCGGATCCAGACCTCATTACAGCCTTGGTCCAAACATGGACAAAGGAGCTGAATTCCAGAGGTGAAGTGAAAGTGACTGCCCTTGACATCAAGGCAGCATTTGACCAAATGTGGCATCAAGGCGCCCTGGTAAAACTGAAGTCAATGGGAATCAGGGGGAAAACGCTCCACTGGCTGGAGTCATACCTAGCACAAAGGAAGATGGTTGTGGTGGTTAAATGTCAATCATCACAGCCCCAGGACATCGCTGCAGGAGTTCCTCAGGGGAGTGTCCTAGGCCCAACCATCGTCAGCTGCTTCATCAATGACCTTCCCTTCAACATAAGGTCAGAAATGGGGATGTTCGCTGATGACTGCACAGTGTTCAGCGTCATTCAGAACTCCTCAGATAATGAAGCAGTCCATGCCCACATGCAACAAGACCTGGATGACGTTCAGGCTGGGGCTGATAAGTGGCAAGTAACATTCGCGCCATAGAAGTGCCAGGCAATGACTATCTCCAACAAGCAAGAGTTTAACCACCTCCCCTTGACATTCAACAGCAATAAAATCACCAAATCCCCCACCCTCAACATCCTGGGGGCCACCATTGACCAGAAAATTAACTGGACCAACCACATAAATACTGTGGCAACAAGAGCAGGTCAGAGGCTAGGTACTCTGTGGCGAGTGTCTCATCTTCTGACTCCCCAAAGCCTTTCCACCATCTATAAGACACAAGTAAGGATTGTGATGGAATACTTTCCACTTGCCTGGATGAGTGCAGCTCCAACAACACTCAAGAAGCTTGACACCATCCAGGACAAAGCAGCCGGTTTTATTGGCACCCCATCCACCACCTTAAACAAAAAGTAGCAAGCCTGAGAATTTGGGGCAGTTTAGAGTTCAGCAAAAAAGGACCAAGAGATTGATTAAGAGGGGAAAAATAGAGTATGAGAGTAAACTTGTAAGGAACATAAAAGCAGATTGTAAAAGCTTCTACAAGTATGTAAAAAGATAAAGATTAGTAAAGACAAATGTAGGTCCCTTACAGTCAGAAATGGGAGAATTTATAATGGGGAACAAGGAAATGGCCGTTCAATTAAACTAATACTTTGGTTCTGTCTTCATGGAAGAGGACACAAATAACTTCCCAGAAATGATAGGGAACCAAGGGTCTAGTGAGAAGGAGGAAGTAAAGGAAATTAGTATTAGTAAAAAAATAATGCTGGAGAAATTAATGGGACTGAAAGCCAATAAATCCCCAGGGCCTGATAATCTGCACCCCAGAGTATTAAAAGAGGTAGCCATGGAAATAGTGGATGCATTGGTTGTCATCTTCCAAAATTCTATAGATTATGGAACAGTTCCTGCAGCTTGCAGGGTGGCAAATATAACCCCACTATTTAAAAAAGGAGGGAGAGAAAACAGGGAACTGCAGACCGGTCAGCCTAACATCAATAGTAGGGAAAATGCTAGAGTCTATTATAAAGCATGTGATAACAGGACACTTAGAAAATATCAACAGGATTAGACAAAGTCAACATGGATTTATGAAAGGAAAATCGTGTTTGACAAACCTACTGGAGTTTTTTGGGGATGTAACTGGTAGAATAGATAAGGGAGAACCAGTGGATGTGGTGTATTTGGATTTTCAGAAGGTCTTTGATAAAGACCCACATAAGAGGTTAGTGTGCAAAATTAAAGCACATAGGATTGGGGGTAATATACTAGCATGGATTGAAAATTGGTTAACAGACAGGAAACAGAGAGTAGGAATAAATGGATCTATTTTGGGGTGGCAGGCGGTGACTAGTGGGGTACTGCAGGGATCAGTGCTTAGGCCCCAGCTATTCACAATATATATCAATGATTTGGATGAGGGAACCAAGTTTGCTGACAACATGAAACTTGGTGGGATTGTGAGTTGTAAGGAGGATGCAAAGAGGCTTCAAGGCAACCTAGACAAGTTTGTTGTATCCGTGTGTTAATGAAGACCCGGAAAGCAGGAGTTGATTTAACAAGTGTTTACTGAACAAAGTCTGGAGGTGAACTAAACTATACAAGACGCTATACAGGCTTATATACCTGAGTGGTCACTACTGGTACTACAGTACACAGGGGCTTCAAAAAAACATAGTTCCTCTTAAAGGTACATACACCACAATTCCTCCCCTTTTAGATAAATAGTACAGAATATTTTAAGTAATCATTAATTAACATTTTTACAAGAACAATAATCTACACATTTTGCTGAAGTTAATCAATTACAAATTCAGTCTCTCTGGAGGCTTCCTGACTCGGTCCGGATAACGCCTCGGTGGTGTAGTAGGTTTCGGTGGTGTAGTAGGTTCTTTGGGCAAGGTCAATTCGGCTTGAATGCCAGTGTCGGGTTCATCTGGTTCCAATATCACCGGATCGGAGGTAGATACTATGGGTATCTCTGCTTCATCATTAGGCGTATAGAGTTGTGGTGTAGGTTGTCCCTTTTCGGGTGACTTTATGATCTAGTCAGCATGGCGCCTTATTATGCTTTCTCCAATGTCCACGGTATACATCAGCGGTCCTAGTCGTGTGCAAATAGTTCCAGGCTGCCATTTCTCAGTATGGTAGTCCCGGGCCAAAACTTGTTGACCTATCTGGAAGGTTCTAGTTGGCCTTTCATTCATGCCTTGAAATTGCCGGTTCTCTACGTCCCTTCTGATGTTTGGCTTGATCAAATCCAGCCGGCATCTTAGTCTTCTATTGAAAAACATCATGGCGGGGGTTTGGTTTGTAACCACATGTGTTGCATTCCTGTACGCAAACAAGAAGTTATCTACCTTATGTTGTAGATTTATGTCTTCATTACCCATGGCCTTTATGGCCTTCTTGAAGGTCTGGACAAACCTTTCAGCTAATCCATTGGTGGCGGGATGGTATGGGGCGGACGTGTAGTGCTTAACCCCATTGTTTTTTAAGAACTTCCTGAATTCTTCGGATACAAATTGCGGTCCATTATCAGAACAGATCTGTTCAGGCAGCCCATTCCTGGCGAATATGGTCCTTAATACTGTGATGGTTTTTTCCGCGGTGGTGGAGGACATCTTTATTACCTCCGGCCACTTGGAGTGTGCATCAACCGCGATTAAGAACATTGAGTGCATAAATGGACCGGCAAAGTCGATGTGCACCCTTTGCCAAGGAGATGAGGGCCACTCCCATGGATGTAGAGGGGCTTGTGGTGGAGCGTTTTGGACCTTCTGGCATCCTAGGCAGCTCTTGGTCATTTCTTCGATGTCTCCATCGATACCTAGCCACCATACAAATGCCCTAGCTAGGTTCTTCATTTTCACTCCACCCAGATGCCCCTCGTGAAGCTCCTTTAGCACTTTATCCTGGAGTTTGGGTGGAATCACCACTCTGGATCCACACAGCAAGGTTCCTCGGCACACTGACAGCTGTTCTCTTCTTTGCGAGAATGCTGGCAACAGTGGTTCGCCATGTGCTGGCCATCCCTTCACTGTTAAATCGTAGACCCGTGAGAGAGTCCGGTCATTTCTCGTCTCCCTTTCAATGGCAGAATTTGTCACTGGTAGACATTCCACTATGGTAGAGTGGAACATCTCTACTGGGTCTACTGTAGGTGCCTCTTCTACCGTTGGCAACGGTAGGCGGGATAAACCGTCAGCATTCCCATGCTGTTTTGACCCTTTGTATTCTATGTTGTATTGGTGTGCCCCTAGAAAAAGGGACCACCTCTGTAGCCTTTGCGCTGTCATAATGGGAACACTTTTTTAGGGTTGAATATGGAGATGAGGGGTTGATGGTCAGTCAACAAGGTAAATTTTTGTCCGTGTAGGTAATGGTTGAATTTCTTCACTCCCCATACCAGGCTGAGTGCTTCCCTGTCGATTTGGGCATAGTTACGCTCAGCTGAGTTTAATGAGCGTGACGCAAAAGCTATCGGCCGTTCTGAGCCATCAGGGAATTTATGGGATAATACTGCTCCTATGCCGTAAGGGGATGCATCGCACGCCAGTCTGATTGGCAGTGATGGGTTGTAATGAGCCAAAACTTCTTCGGATGTGATTAAGTCTTTGCATTTATGGAAGGCACGTTTACAGTCTTCGTTCCATTTCCAAATCACTCCTGTTTGTAGAAGTTCATTAAGAGGGTGTAGGAGAGTTGATAAGTTCGGTAAAAATTTATGATAGTAATTTATTAATCCCAGGAACGACCTTAATTGTGAAACATTTTCAGGTGCTGGGGCTTTTATAACCGCTTCAATTTTTTCAGGTGGCTTATGCAACCCTTCATTATTAATTATGTGGCCACAATATGATATCTGATTTTGGAAAAATTCACACTTGGGGCGATTCGCTCGTAGGCCCCGTTCTTTCAGCCTAGTGAGCACCTGCTCCAAATTGGCAAGGTGCTCGTTGTCGTTTTCTCCTGTTATAAGGATGTCTTCTAGGTAGCATTGAGTCCCCGGAATCCCTTGCAGGACTTGCTCCATAGCTCTTTGCCAGATAGCTGGAGCTGATGCTACTCCAAAAACCAGTCGATTGTACTGGTACAGGCCTTTGTGTGTGTTTATCGTGAGATACTTTTTAGAGGCCTCCTCAACCTCCATCTGTAGATATGCCTGTGCCAAGTCAATTTTGGTGAAACGTTTCCCTCCGGATAGTGAGGCGAAAATATCTTCTATCCTCGGAAGAGGATACTGTACTGTGTGAAGGACCGGGTTTACAGTCACCTTGAAGTCACCACAGATGCGAATTTTTCTCTGTTCTTCAGATTTATCTTTATTCAATGCTTTTTTCATGACTGGAACGATGGGTGTTGCCCATTCGCTCCAATCTATTTTGGATAATACGCCTGCTTTTTCCAAATTCTCCAGCTCTGCCTCGACTGCTGGACGTATTGCGTATGGCACATGTCTTGCCTTAAAAAATTTGGGAATTGCTGCATCTTCCACTTTTATTGAGGCGGTGATGCCTTTCAAGGTTCCTAGTTTCTCTTGAAACACTTCTTTGGCGTTGGCCAAGATGTCTTTTAATCGTTCAGGTATGATGTCATCGTTGTTTTGTTCCTTACTGGTCACCGTCAGTGCCTGAATGGAGTGCCAGTCTAAACGTATCTTCCTGATCCATTCACGTCCCAACAACGGTGGACCACCATCTTGTAGAATGTATAAATACAACTTTAGTATTTCTTTGCCGTTGTATACAACAGGCACCCTTATTTTTCCTTTGGGGTATACTTTCTGCCCCGTATAAGTTTTTAAGATAATGGATGTGTATTTTAGAGGTATATGCGAAAATAGCCTCTCGTAATCCCGTCGATTTATTACGGTTAGAGCTGATCCTGTATCTAGCTCCATTTTAACTGGGGACCCTGCTATTGTGAGGGTAACCCAAATGGTTTGGTAATCATCTTTGGCAAGTACATTATGTAATTTGAGACAGCTTAGTCTCTTGTTTTCGAAGTTGCTATCGCTCTTCTGGTCTTCGGAGCTACTGTCCGTCATCATTTGCACCTTCCTGTACTTTTCTTTATTGATTTTTTTTTTTCTGTCAGTGGATTTATTTTGTCCAGATCGGCATACCCGTGCAACGTGTCCAATCTTTCCGCATTGCCTGCATGCTTTGTCCTTGAACCAGCAGTCCCTCTGGTTATGGGTGGATCTGCCGCAGCGATAACATCTTTCGAAACCCTGTGTCATTTCATGGGTGCCGAAGTCCTGTCTCTTTTGTTGTATCTCTGCAGCTCCTTTTGCTGCTGCTTCGTATGATACAGCCATACTGAAAGCTTTGTCCAATGTTAAATCTTTTTCAGAAAGCAGTCTTTTTTGTGTTCCTTCACTTAAGAGACCGCAAACGAATTTGTCTCGAAGATAATCTGATAGTCCTGCCCCGAATTGGCAGTACTTTGATAGCTTTCTTAATTCGGTTAGGGAATCAGCATTACTTTCATTCTTGTGTTGATTTCTCTTGAAGAACTTGAATTGTTCCGCTATCAGCAGCGGTGTTGGGTTTAAGTGCTCCTGCAGGGTATCAACAATTTCTTTATAATTCTTGTCCTTTGGTTTGGCTGGAGTGATTAAATTTCGTAACAGCCCGTATGTCTTTGCACCCATTAAGTTCAGAAGTACTGAAGCTTTTTTTTCATCTTCTATTCCATTTGCAGTGCAATATACCTCTACTCTTTCCACGTATGTGGTCCAATCCTCTATTTCACTATCAAAAGCATCAATATTACCAGACTTAGGCATTTCAGAAAAGATATGGCGCTTCCCGCGCTTTTTTTTCTTTTCTGTAGCAAAGATATGGCGCTTCCCGCGCTTTCCCGCCGCTGCTGCCGATAACAACGCTGTTTACTGCGGTTTCCATTCTCTTTTTTTTAATTTACTGTTGGAGACTCGTTCCCGCCGGAGGTCTGAATGCTGACCTGCTTGCCGCGCCGGCCGTCTCCCGACTGCTCCCTCCCAGTCCGTTATTGCTTGCCTCCGATTTCGCTGCCTGTCTCAGCTGTAGAGCCAGCCACTGGAGCCCCAGCCTGACGCCCAGGAAGGATTAGCGCAGTACCTGCCACCAGCTTGGCCAGCTGGTGAAACCACAGCTTCTCTCACTTCCTTGAGTCTTCTGGACGCCCGAGGAATCGATGTCCTTGAGGTGCTGCCGAATTGCAGGTAAGTCCGTTTCCACTTCATCGCCACTGTAGTGTCCGTGTGTTGATAAAGACACTGAAGACAGGAGTTGGTTCATAGGTATTTACTAAGCAAAGTCTGGCGGGGGGTTCTAACGGATATACACAACATACAGGCTTATATAGCCTGAGTGGCAATTACCGGCATTACAGCACACCTGGGGCTCTTAAAGGCACATACACCACAATCAGTGTTACTTTCATTCTTGTGCTGATTCCTCCTGAAGAATTTGAATCGTTCCGCTATCAGCAGCGGTGTTGGGTTTAAGTGCTCCTGTAGGGTATCAACAATCTCCTTAAAATTCTTGTCCATCGGTTTGGCTGGAGTGATCAAGTTTCGTAACAGCCCGTATGTCCTTGCGCCCATCAGATTTAGAAGTACAAATGCCTTTTTATCATCCGCTACTTCATTCGCCTTGCAATATACCTCCACTCTTTCCACATATGTGGTCCAATCCTCTATATCACTATCGAAAGCAGTGATATTGCCAGTCTTAGGCATCCTGAAAATCAAAAATGGCGCCTCCCGCACTTTCTCTTCTTCCCTGTCGAGTCAAGATGGCGCCTCCCGCGCTTTCCCGCCGCTGCCACTGCTGCCAACGCTGTTCTCCGCGGTTTTTAATTACATATATATTTTTAAACAGTTTCTCCGTCACTCCATCGGACTCTCTGGGACTTTCCCCTCCCTTTGCTTGGTCCGAACGCCGACCTGCTTTGCAGCGCCGGCCGTGTCCTGAGTGCTCCACCCTCTGTCTTTGTTTGCTTCTGCCTTACAACTCGCTGACCGGCCCCGCTGCAGAGCTACCCGATCGAGCCGCAGCCCGCCGCCCAGGAAGGATTAGTGCAGTACCTGCCACCAGCCCGTTTAGCTGGTGAAACCACAGTTTTTTTTTTTCTTTGACCTTCGTCTGAGGAATCGATCTCCTTGAGGTGCTGCCGAATTGCAGGTAAGTTCGTTTCTAACTCGTCGCCACTGTTGTATCCGTGTGTTAATGAAGACCCGGAAAGCAGGAGTTGATTTAACAAGTGTTTACTGAACAAAGTCTGGAGGTGAACTAAACTATACAAGACGCTATACAGGCTTATATACCCTAGTGGTCACTACCGGTACTACAGTACACAGGGGCTTCAAAAAAAAATAGTTCCGCTTAAAGGTACATACACCACAAAGTTGAGTGAGTGGGCAAATACATGGCAGATGCAGTATAATGTGGATAAATGTGAAGTTATCCACTTTGGTAGGAAAAACAGGAAGCCAGAGTATTATTTAAATGGTGCTAGTTTGGGAAATGCTGATGTACAAAGGGATCTGGGTGTCATTGTACACCAGTCACTGAAAGCAAACATGCAGGTGCAGCAAGCAGTTAGGAAGGCAAACGGTATGTTGGCTTTCATTGCAAGAGGATTTGAGTACAGGAGCAAGGATGTCTTACTACAGTTGTACAGGGCCTTGGTTAGACCACACCTGGAGTAGTGTGTGCAGTTTTGGTCTCCTTACCCAAGAAAGGATATACTTGCCATAGAGGGAGTGCAGCGAAAGTTCACCAGACTAATTCCTGGGATGGCAGGACTGTTGTATGAGGAGAGATTGGGTTGACTAGGTCTGTATTCACTAGAGTTTAGAAGAATGAGAGGGGATCTCATTGAAACGTATAAAATTCTGACAGGGCTAGACAGACTGGATGCAGGGAGGATTTTTCCCCTGGCTAGGGGAGCTAGAACGAGTGGTCACACTCTCAGGATATGGGGTAGGACATTTAGGACTGAGATGAGGAGAAATTTCTTCACTCAGAGGGTGGTGAAACTGTGGAATTCTCTACCACAGAAGGCTATGGAGGCCAAGTCACTGAATATATTTAAGAAGGAGATAGATAGATTTCTAGACACAAAAGGCATCAAGGGGTATGGGGAAGAGAGCGGGAATATGGTATTGAGATAGAGGATCAGCCATGATCATATTGAATGGCGGAGCAGGCTCGAAGGGCCGAATGACCTACTGCTGCTCCTATTTCTCTATGTTCCTTTCTATGTTACCGTGGCTGCAGTATGTACCATCTACAAGATGTGCTGCAGCAACTCGCCAAGGCTTCTTCGGCAGCACCTCCCAAACCCGCGACCTTTTCCACCTAGAAGGACAAGGGCAGCAGGTGCATGGGAACACCACCACCTCCAAGTTCCCCTCCAATTCACACATCATCCTGACTTAGAAGTATAGCGCCAATCCTTCATCGTCGCTGGATCAATATCCTGGAGCTCCCTACCTAAGAGCACTGTGGGAGTACCTTCACCACAAGGGCTGCAGCAGTTCAAGAAGTCAGCGCACCACCACCTTCTCAAGGGCAACTAGAGGTGGGCAATAAATGCTGGCCTTGCCAGCGATGCCCAGATCCCATAAGTGAATTTAAAAAAATAATCTGATAACAGTAGCACACTTGCTGATGGATGCCAAACTTTTATTGTAAGGAACAGAAAATATTGCTTCCTGTCACTTCCATTACAGCAACCATTTGATGTTACACACCCACACCCCATACTTTTCTCTGGATATTGCTTATCTGATAGAAATTGAAACAAAATGAGAAATAGATACTGTTGTGTATGTACCTTTAAGAGAAGAACTGATTCTATACTGCAGTACCGGCAGTGACCACCCCTGTATATAAAGCCATAGCAGGCTTCTGTACATCAGTCTTAAGTTACCCAGCATTTCTGGCTGTGCAGCTGCCTCAGTCAGCAGGAGGAGAAGGAGCAGCCAAACCAGGAGAGTGGAAAGTGGTGGTCTCCTGACCAGGAAGAGGAGGACAACGATAGGCCACCACCACCACCTCCACCATCATCATCACATCAACAGAAGTGCCTGGAGAGAGAGGACAGAGGAAGAGAAGGAGAAGGGAGGCCAGCAACAACACCAACCAGGGGAAAGGCCTTTCCTATCACTGCTTCCCAAATTGGCCTCCAATTCAGGAGAGGGAGAGAGGGGTGAGAAACCACCATCAACAACCAACTGTTTGGAAGGAGGGAAGAACATCATCATCTTTTCTGAACATCTACAGGTGGGTGTTATTTGGGGCACTCTCCCAAAGGCTTTGTATTTTAGATGGGGGGAGAAAAGAAGAAACAAGGCCGGATCATCAAGGGGTGTCTGTGTGTGTGTGTGGCTCTTGTTAAAAGCTAGGCCACACACACCACTAATAAGCACCCCTTCTATTGCCTGACCTGGGACAGCTGGAGCTGCCTAGGTGAAGTCCAATTACATCGTTAAGACCTGGTGTGGGGCTGAGCCTGGGGCATCTCCAGCTTTCCGAGGTGAAGACATCTTCTCCCCCTGCCAGAAGACCACCACCATCAAAGACTTTAAATTCCCATCGGAGAGTGCACCCCTGCCAACACCCACCCACCCACCATCCTGAGTGGCAACCCTGCCCTTGCGGCCTCCCTCCTTCCCACCCCCCCCTCTCTCTCTCTCTTTGTCTCTCTCTGTCTATTTCTCTGAGGCACCTCAATTTCATCTCTTTTTATTAATTGCCTATTGAGCAGAGTGGAGAAGGCCCCTCTCCCAATTTCAACCAATAAGGGAAAGGTGTGTCTTCATTTTAAACAGCTCCCTCTGTTCAATAGAGGACCAAAAAATACCTGAGGCCATTAAAACCTTCAGGCCTGTGACTTGGGGTGAGTGTAGCCCTTATAAAAACACCCCATAATGGCGAATGTATCTTCGCCGGTGGCGGGGCCAGCCAGGACTTATGCGGGAGTGGCAGCCACAGCCACAGCTGCTCCCGCTGCTTCTGCTGCCCTGTCACCTTTTAAACTTATGACAAAAAAGCTTGGGGTGAGGAGCTACACTCACCCCACTATGACCATTGAGGCCTGCGTTAAAGCCATGGCTGGGGTTGTCGGCCCCTTAGCCATCGTCGCGGCCTCAAAAATGTACGGGAAGGCTGTGTTCTTCCTGGGGTCGGAGCGGGAGGTGTCCCTGGCCGTCGCCAAGGGGCTCACCATGGGCGGGACCTTCCTGCCGGTGGATCCTCTCGAGGCCACGCGCAGAGGATCGTCATCTCGAACGTCCCGCCCTATGCTCCTGGTGATCTCCTCCTCCCCCATTTATGCCAACTTGGGGAGGTGAGGTCGGGGATTACGCCCATCCCGCTCGGCTTCCGGTAAGCCAGCCTTCGCCACGTCTTCTCCTTCCGGCGCCAGCTGTTTATCCAGCTGGCGCGGGAGGAGGACACCGACGGGGCATTCGTCGTCCTCCATGAGGGGACTGCCTATCGCGTCTTTTGGACGTCGGATGGTGTGCGGTGCCATGCCTGCAAGGAGGTGGGGCACATCAGGAAAAACTGCCCCGCCTCCAAGGCCGCCGGATCATCTCGTGCGGCCGAGGCTGGCGCCGCCGCCGCTCCTCCCCCCGGATCTGCCCGCGCGTCGGGAACGTCTGATGCGCGGTCGACATCGGGGGCCGATGCCACCAAGGCCTCCGGTGGGGGGGAGGGAGCGCGTCCGGCCGGAAAGAAGGCGCGGCGAAAAAATAAACACCTTCGGGCGGGTCCCCCCGTGGATGGCCAGCCCTTGCCGCTTGCGCCCCTTACACCCGCGCTCCTCGTGGAGTTAATCGGGGCAGACGCGAGTGGGAGGGGCCTCGTGCCCGAACCTGTGGCCGCAACAGCCGTAGCGGAAACGCCAATACCTGCGGCCGGGCTCGGGCCCGAGGAACCCGACAAACCTGCTCCGCCGGAGGGAGCGGACGAGGAGGCCCCTGCAGGCATGGAGGTCTCCCTCACTCCCTCCGTGTTAAAAAGAAGGCGCGACCCCCTGGAAGAGGAGGAGGACCGGGAGGAGGAAGGTCCCTCCAAGCAGGGGGAGTCGTCGCCCGCCGCGGGTACTGCGCCCACCCCCCCCCCGCTGTTATTATCACCAGCGATCGGCAGGGGTCGCCTGTCCCTCGGGAGGCTGAGGCAGATGTGTCTGTCCGGTGCGTGCCTCCCGGGGATTGTGATGAGACCCTGCCCGTCGGGGGGGGTCGCGGAACAACCCGCAGCAGAAATTGACATTCTATTGGAGCCGTTAACCCCTCGCCGGGTCGGGCGGCCTGGGGTCTGGGTCGGGCGAGCTCGAGGATAATGACCTGCTCGACCTGGTAGAGGTTTTAATTCAAAACACCCCATCCGCTGGGTCGGAGGTTGGTGGCGGGGAGGAGGATGGCCCCCTGGCTGCGTCTCTGGTGCCGGACATACTGGAGGAGCTGGGAATTGTACTCTCCCCGGTTTCTCCGGTCGTTCCGGCGTCTGGGGTGGAGGGGAGCTCTGAACCACCGCCGTCTTCTGGCCCAGCACCCCTAGAGGAGCCCAGGGAGGAATCCTCTGCCGCCGATCCTGGGGGTGGGATCCGGGCGGAGGCGGGGCTGGCTGGTGCGGCCGAGCCGTTCGCTGCGCACCGCGCGGCGGACGGGTCGGCCGCTGGTGACAACCCCCTGGAGGAGGATGGGGACTCGGTGATGGGCACAGAGGACGATTCGGGCTCCAGCGCCGACGAGGCGATGGATGACCTCGTGCCCCTTGCCGAGTCTCCCCTCATTCCCATAAGGGAACTCCAGGATTTTATGGCCACGTGCCTGGGTCGGCGCAATAAGGTCCGGCTGGCCCTCGACAGGTGGTCGGAGCTGGCGCTGCTCATTGTGTCCGTCCGTGCCGCCATTAAGATCATGGACGCAGACGAGGGTGTGAACCCGCTCGAGCTGCGTCGGCTCACAACGTTTCTCACTGGGCTGCTGAGGAAGTGGCGGCTGACCAGCGGCTGCGCTTCCTCCCCCCGTTAGGTGTAGGTAGAGGTTGCACTATGCTTATGACATGAAGATAACCATAGCCAGCCTCAACATCAACGGCAGCAGGGAGGCGCGCCGCAGATTCAATAACTTCTCGGTCCTTCGGGATGGGAAGTATGCGGTGTGCTTCCTGCAAGAAACCCACACCGTTCCGGGAGACGAAGCCACGTGGCTCCTGGAGTGGCAAGGAGGGGTCAGCATGAGTCACCTCTCCAACAATTCCAGCGGGGTGGCTATCTTGCTGGCCCTGCATTTTCAGCTGGAGATCTTGGGGGTCAAGGAGCACGTGCCGGGCCGCTTGCTCCAGGTCACTGTTCGCCTGGGGGGCGTGCCACTCCATCTAGTGAGCGTGTACGCCCCTCAGACCGGTGCGCAGCAAGTGCGCTTCTTCGAAGAAGTGTCCGCTCTTTTGGGCTCCGTCGACGTGGGCGAGTGCGTCATCCTCGGGGGGGATTTTAACTGCACCCTCGAGGCGAGGGACCGTTCGGGTCCCCCGCGAAGCCCGGCGGCGATGGAGAAGTTGAGGGACCTGGTTGGGTCCTTCGACTTGGTGGATGTCTGGCAAAATCTCCACCCCGACTCCAGCGCCTTCACTAGCGTGAGGTCTGGGGGAGGAAGGTCCAGAATCGACCGCCTCTACATTTCCCGGGCGTACGTCTCCTGCGTTCTGGCGGCTTCCATGCAGCCGGTGCCGTGCACGGACCACCAGCTGGTGTGGGCGGAGATCGCTCCGCTGCGCGCGCGGGGGGGGGTCCGCGTACTGGCATTTTAACAACCTGCTGCTGGAGGATGCGCGGTTCCGGGATTCATTTTGTCGGTTCTGGGCCAACTGGAGAAGGAAGCGGGGGGGCTTCCCCTCCTCGAGGCTATGGTGGGATGTGGGCAAGGCTCACATCCGCCTCTTCTGTCAGGAGTACGTGAAGGGGTCGACCAAGAGGCGGGAGGCCCGGGTCAGGCGGTTGGAGAAGGAGGTGCTCGACCTGGAGTCCCGTCTCGGTCAGGTCGTCGAGGACCCGGCCCTGCAGAAGGTGTATGAGGAGAAGAAGGGCGCGCTGAAGGACCTGCAGCTCATCGGGTCCCGAGGCGCGTACGTGAGGTCGCGGATCCAGCTCCTGCGGGACCTGGACCGCGGCTCCCCCTTCTTCTACTCGTTGGAAAAAAGACGGGGGGTCCGTAAGCAGCTCTTGGGGCTGCTGGCCGACGACGGATCTCTGGTCTCGGATCCGGAGGGAATCAGCGCGGAGACCCGCGCCTACTACGGGGCTCTGTTCTCTCCGGATCCGTCCAGCGAGGATGCGTGCAGAGTTCTGTGGGAGGACCTGCCGAAGGTCAGCCCGGAGGGCGCCAAAAAATTGGACGCTCCGCTAAGCCTGGCGGAGCTGACCGGCGCCCTCCGCCAGCTCTCTAGGGAAAAGTCCCCGGGGCTGGACGGGATGACCGTGGAGTTCCACAGGGCATTCTGGGATGTCTTGGGGGGCGACTATGCGCGGGTCCTGGGGGAAAGGTTGGCGACCGGGGAGATGCCCCTCTCTTGGCGCAGGGCGGTCATTGTCCTGCTGCCTAAGAAGGGCGATCTCCGCCTCCTTAAGAACTGGCGCCCGGTCTCCCTCCTCAGCACGGACTATAAAATCTTTGCCAGGGCCATGTCTGCTCGCCTTGGCACCATGCTGGCCCACATGATCCACCCCGACCAGTCCTACACGGTCCCGGGCCGGACCATCCACGATAACATCCATCTGGTCCGGGACCTGGTCCACCACTCCCAGAGGGCTGGCCTGTCAGTCGCCTTCCTCTCCCTGGATCAGGAAAAGGCATTCGACAGGGTGGATCACGAGTATCTCTTCGGGACTCTGCGCGCATTCGGGTTCGGGACGCATTTCGTCGCCCGGATCCGACTTCTGTACGCCGCCGCGGAGTGTCTGATTAAAGTTAACGGGTCCTTGACGGCGCCCCTTCGCTTTGGGAGGGGGGTGCGTCAGGGATGCCACATGTCCGGTCAGTTATACGCTGTTTGCGTGGAGCCATTCTTGCGCCTCTTGCGGAAGAGGTTGACGGGACTGGCTCTGCAAGGGCCGGGCGTGGAGCTGGTCCTCTCGGCTTATGCCGATGACGTGCTCCTCACGGTCACGGATCCCGCTGACTTGCGGAGGATGCGAGAATGCCAGCAGATTTACTCGGACGCATCCTCCGCCAAGATCAACTGGGAGAAATGTTCTGGACTCCTGGTGGGTCAGTGGCGGGTGGACTCCCTGCCGGAGGAGTCCAGGCCTTTCGCCTGGAGCACCACACACCTCCTCTATTTGGGAGCCTACCTTAGCCCTGCCGAGGATGCCTGGCCGGCGAACTGGCAAGAGCTGGAGGCCAAAGTCACCGCTTGCCTAGGATGCTGGACAGGACTGCTCCAAGTGTTGTCCTACAGGGGTCGAGCGCTGGTCATAAACCAGCTGGTGGCCGCCATGTTGTGGTACTGGTTGGTCACTTTGATCCCTCCCCCTGCATTTGTCGCCAAGATGCAGAAGAAGCTCATCGACTTCTTCTGGGACAAAAGGAAGCACTGGGTCTCTGCCGTGGTTCTGTGTCTCCCACTTAGGGAGGGCGGTCAGGCGCTGGTGTGCCTTCGCACCCAGGCTGCGACTTTCCATCTTCAGATGCTGCAGAGATACCTGTACGTCGAGAATCCTCCGAGATGGTGCGCGCTAGCGACATTTTTCTTCCGCCAGCTGCACGGCCTCAATTACGACATGCAGCTCCTGTTTGCGAAAGTGGGCGGCAGGCGTGCCGGCCTGCGGGAGCTGCCTGTCTTCTACCAGGAACTACTATGGGTTTGGAACTACATCGCTTCCAGGCGGAGCTCTCCCCCGTCAGGAGCGGCGGCTCTCCTTCGAGAGCCGCTGCTCAGGAATCCGCACCTCCACGAACGCGGGTTCGGGCGGCTGGCGGAGGGCAGGGCTGTGCCTGGCAAGGTGACCAGAGTCGGGGACCTGCTCGATGGCGGAGGAGCGGGCTGGATGGTGCCGGAGGAGCTGGCGTGGCACCTGTCCTGGGCCAACGTCCGGCTCGCGGTCGAAACCATCGAATCGGTGAAAGCGGCACTGGGCCCCGACTCCACTAGGTGTATTGAGGCGGCTCAAGCACGTGGGGCGATCCCATCCGAGCTTACCCCCGTTCGGACGGAATTCCTCATCGGCGCCTGGCTCCGAAACTCCCCTCGGGAACCGGCGCCTCACAACTTGAGCCGTCTCGAGGAAATACCCTCCGTGCCTTTTCATTCCGCGCGGAGGGGTTTCCTGTACAGGCTGCTCCTGCACACTCTCCACTTTGCCATCTTCGTCTACCATCCGGACACGCCTTAGCGTGGCGTCTTGCCGACTGGCGGTGACGGAGGTCCCCAATGGAGGGCTCTCTACGCGGGAGTCCTCCCTTGTTTCATCGGGGACTTGGCCTGGAGGGTGTTGCAGGGAGTGGTCCCGTGCAATAAGGTTTTAAGTAGGTTCACGGACTCCCAGGCCGTCTGCATTTTTTGCGGCCTGGAGGAGTCCGTGTTTCACATTTATATGGAGTGTGAGAGGTTGCAGCCCCTCTTTCACTACTTGAAGGGGCTGCTCCTCGATTTTTGGTTGCACTTCAGTCCCACACTCTTGATATACGGTCACCCGGTGCGAAGGGGAGCGGACAGGTTGGAGGACCTCCTTGTGGGCCTGCTCCTGGGCCTGGCTAAAAGAGCCATCAATTGGTCCAGGCAGCGGGCGGTCGAGGGGGTCGTCCAGCCGGATTGCCTGCCTCTCTTCCGCGGCCATGTTCGCGCCCGGGTGGCCCTGGAGATGGAGCACACGGTGTCCGCCGGCGCACTTGAGTATTTCCGCGACCGGTGGGCGCCGCGGGGACTGGAGTGCATTATCAACCCGGAAAACCAAATTTTAATTTGATTTGTTAAGTTTTAGTTGAACTTTTGTTTATTTACAGTCCAATTGGGTTTTTTTTGGGGTCCAAACAAAAAGAGTACCCTCTGTTCAGTAAATACCTGTTTTATTGTTCTCCTGCAGTCCGTGTATTATTTATACTCGGACACTACAGATACTAACAAGTCAAGACCAGTTCCCAGAATCGCCTCTTGGCTAGACGTAGCTGAGTACACACAGAACTACTGGCCAGGAATAGGGTCCCTTTCAATCATCTCCATAAAGTGTGGTCAATTTTATTTGCATATATTACTAATATTCTTTGCACGGTGGTCAGGTGAAGGCACAGAGCAGAAGCCAAATGCTTAACAACTGGAAACGAATGAGATGAGAAGAATGCATCATCCTAGTTATTCCCAGGCACCTGCTCACAGTAATTAAGCCATTGTTGGCAGAAAGCAGTGAGCAGGCTCTCCACCAGCACCTTCTCAGCTGGTGAATGATATGCAGCGAAGACAGACAATAAAAATGCATCTGAGAGAGAGAAAAGCTTATTGAAGAATTACCAGCTCAACCTCAAGGCTTCCCATGACTATATTCATCTACATAGACACTAATCTCATGACAGAATGATTTATATAGTCTGGAATCTGGACTTTCCAGTAATCAGAAGTATACTGATCTCTGCACTGGATTTCAAAACCCAAGCAGTTCTGCAATTCATGGTTGTTAATGGGAAATTTCAAGCCTCCTCTAACTGTCTGCCTCTGGCTCTCAATATTTTAAAAATACAAGCTTGTCACTGCAACGTTAAGAATATACTCCAGGCACTGTCATCTTATCACATAAAAAGAACCACTCATGAAGTCATTCAAGAAGCCCTAACTTGTTTATCTGGACTATCAGAACTCCTGACTATAATTATCTAGATAATTTTGCAACTGAAGAAAAAAAAAAATTACCAGTATTTCTCAGAGCAGCTATTAATATATGTGCCCTAAATGCACTACAACACCTATTAATTTTTTTATGATTATGGAAACTATTATGAGCATTAACAAAGAAGACGACAGATATTTATATTTTCCAAATGTGCTGTGTATATAACTGTTCATAATATTATGTTTAATGTTTCTCATAATATCGGCCTGGAGTTTTTGCTAGGTTTTTTTCAGCGCCTGAAATTAGAAAAATCAACGCAAAATAATCGAGGAATTTCAAGTGCAAATTACGCCCAACACAAATCGAGTTTCTGCAATATTTTGCGTCAGTATAAAAAACATCATGCTGAAAGCCACCCACAGATTGAATTAATCACCATGGCAGGTTTTTGCCAATTGTGCCCATTTGTGGGCATCTGAGGAGGCTCTTAAAATTAAGCTTTTTTTGTAGGCACAAGGACACTAATAGGTACCTTCTTAAAGCTTTTAAATATTAAAAAAATCTCTCATTTATTCACAAACTGACTGACTACTGTACACCAATGAAACTAATAAAAGGTTCTGTATAATTATTTAAAGTCATTTGCAAGTAATTAAAATCAGGTTATTCACACGTGGTGGACTAGGCACTCTGATTAAAAATGCTTACTTTTTTGTGACGAACACCAGGTTACCACTCTTAAATATATCAAGGAATTTTTTTTAATGCAACTTTTTTTAAAACAACACTAAAACGCTGCCCGATTGCACTGGTTCATGTAAGCTTTTATGTTTGGTGATATGCAAATGAGTTTAAACGGAAACTTGAGCAAAAAAATCACTTCTGAAAACTAGCAAAATTGTGAGCGCAATTTGTGCCCAGATTGCCGATTGCGCCCAAAGTGTAAACTCTTGGTCATTATGTATAATTCTCTCATCAGTTTTTATGCTGAGTTAATATTCTTTAATGTAATGCAAGATTGTAACAATATGTGACCAATTAGTGACTCTTTCATTTATCTAAACAGGAATGTTGCCCAAACATTTCAGACAAATAAGACAATGTGGGATAATGTGCAATTACATTCACCCACTAGTGCGCATATCCAGCACAAGTTCCAGGGGCAAGTCTAACAGTAATATTATAGGCAAGCTCCCAGTGGCTAAATGGATTTAAGATACAGATCAGCCATGATCTAATTGAATGGCAGAACAGGCTTGAGGGGCTGAATGGCCTACTCCTGCTCCTATGAAACACCTGTGATTGGAAGTTTGCCCAGTGTTGGGAAGGAGTTTAGATGGTGCTGCAGCAGATTAAAAGGGCTAGAACTAGCAAGGTCTGGAGAAAAGCTATGTCTGCAAGAGTGGAGTAGGCCACAGATTAGCTTGGCATTCCAATGGGACAATCAAGATTCTTCTGGAAGAAGTGAGGCAAAGGAGGGGGCCCTCTTTGACTCCTATACACGCAGAGCAGCCAAGTCACTTCATTCATATACTCCCATTACTGAGATAGCACCTAGGTGAAGCACATGGCTAGGG
This sequence comes from Somniosus microcephalus, assembly GCF_052327205.1. Taxonomy (NCBI): domain Eukaryota; kingdom Metazoa; phylum Chordata; class Chondrichthyes; order Squaliformes; family Somniosidae; genus Somniosus; species Somniosus microcephalus. The sequence goes on from NC_140988.1 coordinate 242,373,483, forward strand.
CTAAAAGTACATATGTCTCGTACTGTCACCAAGGGAAACCTATGTGGTAGTAAACATTAAGCGCTCTTACATATGGCTTGGTTTGACATGAAAAATCAGATTGTGCTGAAGTTGTGTACAGAGAGTGCTCTTGCAAAATTTCTTGTGCCAGCCATCAGGTTCTGCACCATAGCCTTTTCAAGCTCCTCCTGCTCCTCTTCATGCATGGGGGCTTTCCTCCTTTAGGGACTCCCCGATGACGACTTCTTAACAAGGTGAAGTTGTGGATTTCTCAGCATACAACAAACAAAGCAAAGAAATAACTTGCATTTTTTAGCGCGTTTCACAACCTCAAGACATCGTAAAACACTTTACAGCCAAGTACTTTTGAACTGTAGTCACTGTTGTAATGTAGGAAAAGCAGCAGGCCAATTTATGTACAGCAAGGTCCCACAAACATCAATGAGATAAATGACAAGATAATCTGCTTTTTAGTGATGTTCATTGAGGGATAAATATTGACCAGGACATAGGGGATAAACTTTTCTTCAAATAGTGCCATGAGATCTTTTACATCCACCCAATAGAGCAGACCAGGCCTAAGCTTAACGTCTCATCTGAAAGACAATCCTTGAATCATAGCTGGGCTGCAATGCAAGACTGCCTTCGATATATCTAAGCACATGAAACATTACCTCAATATACCAATGATGATTGTTCTGATGGATGCTAGCAACTCTTTATACTTGTACTCAGCTGGAACCCTAAGATACCACACAGGTTTCACGAGACATGATTCTAAAGGCTAGTCTTGATTGCTCATAAGCCAACCTGCAATATAGAAACATAGAAGATAGGAGCAGGAATAGACCATTTGGCCCCTCGAGCCTGCTCCGCCATTCAATGAGATAATGGCTGATCATCCAAACTCAGTACCCTGTCCCTGCCTTCTCCCCATATCCCTTGATCCCTTTAGCCTTAAGAAATATATCTAACTCCTTCTTGAATATGTCTTTGTAGGTCAAATTTTGGTGGGCTGGTGGACTGCCTTAAAATGAAGGCATCATGATAGCTGTCTGGGAAGTGAGCAGTGACCAACATGATCTTGATGGTCGTAAACAAACTGAATATTGAGAGAATAGAATCTTTTCATATACATGTCGGTAGTGGCATTGTGCAAAGCAGCATGTAGTGCCATGTAACCCGCTGGATCTACAAGAATCCTGCCACTCTATAAAATTGCACAGCTCTCTCATGCTCATTTGTCAATGGGGAGGGAGATGAAATTATTTAATCAAACAAATACAGCATAAGTCACTTGATTTACACATGTCCACAACTGATTAGCTCACACCGATGTCTTCAGTGGAAACCTGAAATGACCCCAAAGCATAAAGCATAGGGTGGGTGTGACCTTGACAGCCACTAGTTGTGCTGTTGTAGCAAAGGAATTTGGCTGCAGGTCTGATTGGAAATGTGACATAATGCTGTTGCATGATCCCTTGTAAATTACAATCTCTGCAGGCACTCTGACAAATGTGCACTTCTGCCTATAGATTCTGGTGTGGGGTATTTGTGGGTTGATGGGGAGCATCTTTGGTGCAGTCTGACCTGACTAGCTTTCTCCATTGGTCCTCTTCTTTCTCCAATAGGGGGTTCACATTAGGAAACCCATCGTAGCACTACTGGAGGTACTGAAAAATAGGCAGCACAATTGGCACAGAAGTCCCTGAAAATCTAAAGGACAAAACAGGTGAGAAATAGCCTGATAATTTGGCAATAGTCTCTTTAAACTTACTTGCACATTCAGAGAGAGGGCCAAAAGGACTGCAATGCTCTTTTCTGGTCCTGTACATTCCTACATTTGAATGTATACAGCTCAGCAACTTGCAACCCTGGCACCCAGTTAATACAGGTGGGTAACGGAAACAGGCTAATCCAGAGGAAATGATGGAAGATTGAGTAAAAATGTCATGATGTCATTTTAGCCTCACTCATATGCAGCTGCAGACAAACTTGACCCCTTACAATTTCCAATGTAAAATTGGAAAAGGTGAAAAAACGGACAGAGATTCACCATGACAGGTTCCTGGCCAATTTTCTGATTGTTAATGCCCACCTTATGCGCAAAAATTGGGTGTTACCAATCAGGAAATCTCAACTATGGTGTCTACTGCATTTTGTTTCATACGTGTACAGTTAAATAAAGATCGTACAGGCTGTAGCGCCATTCAACTGTTACATCTAAACAGATTAATAGGAACAGGAATGAATGAGTCACAGGTAATAATGGTTACAGTTTCTTTACTGTGCCTAGAAAAAAGTTGTAATTATACTTTTGCATTTCATTGTCGAATGACACTGTCAGGTAATGAAGCATCCAGTAATGATTTGTGTAGATATCCTTAATCAGAACTCGAAGTACACTTCTTTTTCACTTTAACAGAAATTTGTCGAGAGAGATTTATAAAGTATTCTGGTCACTCATCACTTATTTTGCAATGAGTACACTGAAAAGAAAATTCGATTGTACAAAGTTGGAAGAGTGCCAAAACGAAAACTTAATCTCAATTCAGAGGTTGTAAACTATAAAGGATCGTACCAGTAATTGTTCAAAATTCCGTATCTCTGCACGTCTCCTGTAGTCTTAGAAAAATCGTTTCAAAGATTTCCAGGTTTCATGAGAAGTTTATGCTCCTGGTCAATTTAATCAAAGGTAACAATATTTCAGGGCTATCAGGGCGTGGAGAGGTGGTTCGTGCTCCTGTTCAGCTTAATATTTGAGTGAATTTGGGTGTTTAAACTAATGAACAGTGCAGTTGGAAAATTATTTCATGGATTTTCAGGTCACTGTTTGGCAGACATTTGTTATATAGACTTTTTACTAAATGAAAAAATCATATTCACAGCACAATTTAAAAAACCCATGTTGTGTTTATGCTAAAGAATTGCTCGAGGCGTAGGTTGCTGGTACTGTTGAATCTGCTCCATTTACAGGGCAGCATGCATTCCACAGCATTGGCAGCAATAGCCAAACCACTGCACACCTACAACCTTGAGCACACACTGTTGTTTGAAAGTGGGGAAGGCACGCGCAGACTGACAATGGTGCATTGCTGGCCTGACCATCCAGCCCACAATCAGAAGCTGCATATACATCGGCACTATTGCTTCTGGAGACACCAGTGAAAACCATCTCTTCAGGTTGGGTCTCTATTCCTCTGGTAGCAGCCATGCTGCTGAAATTAGGGCTAACAATGAAAGGCAAGTTCATCGACCGAGATCACAATGTGGGAGAGGGCAGGGATGTGGGATTAGTTCTGGATTGTTCTAGCAAACACGTGGTATAGGCATAGGTAAATAGGATCCTTATGTGCTGTGTTCCACAGTCCCATGCAAGTCAGCATTCTACTGTTATGAACGAAAACACTCATAATGGACAATTTAATTTTAATGATTGAAAGTTGGGTGGGCTGCGTAATATATGCACAATCCTCCGCACGCTGTTTTTCAAAATATGTTCCTGGTATGTGCTGCCTTACGGCAGGAGTGGGCAATTTATCCCTAAATTTCTTTTGTCAATGGCAAGTTAAGTCACCTGTCAAATACAGCAGCTTGGTAACTTTTTAGAATGGAAAGTATTGAAAATAAAGATTTCAATAGTTGACAGCACATTAACAGAAACTTTACATGATTATTGGATAAAACATCCAAGTGCCTACCCTTGTGTGCTATTAGTTGGTATGACTGCACTAGGATGAGGGTGAGTGTGACGGGTGGCTAGTGAGATGAGGATGTGATAATGTAGATAGAGAGGGATGGGTGGAGGTGCAAGTTAAGTTGGTGTGAGTAAGGATGCGCAGAAGTAGAGTAGGGTAGGGAAGTCAGAGTGATGGGGATGTGATGAGTGGCACAGCAGGATGAAGATGAGTGTGGCTTTGTACTAATATTTTCTGATCTAATGAGATCATTGAAAGGTTTGCGCCACTATGCCCAGGCCCTCCTGACGACATCTCTGCTTGTGACCTCATCTGCAATGTGCAACCAGGCTGTTTTGGTCTCCTGGGGAGGTGTCTTCTGCCCATCGGAAGGGAAGAGGACCTCCCTACGTGCTGTGACTCACTCCATAAGCATATGAAAGGAGTCATGGGAGAACCTGGGTGCAGCCCTGCACCTCTGTGCAGTCATTGTCAGTGTTTGCAGCACTTCAGTGCTGTAGAGCACTGACAGCACAAACATCAAAAGTAAGTTGGCCAGGGTCCCTTTAAGGAAACTGGCTCAAGATGCGTCATGAATTATGTCACCAAACCCATTCCATCTAATTGGGCCAGGAAATGCACTGGGTGGGCTTATCAAGCCCCATTGAGGTAAGTTCATTTTAGGCAGCGGGATGGAGCCAGCAGCGGGGCCACGACCCACCACCGACATCGCTGCACCAGACCGTCTGAGGTGAGCAAAATCTCAGTCACCGTTATCTTTTCAGCAAATTCTGGACCATTGTTCCTGCAGCTGAGGGGAGCTGGAAAAATTGCACATTGTAAAGAAAAGCACAAAAGTAAGGTGTGAAGCAAGGCATGAGAAACAGGACATATTAATGTAAAATAGAGGCAAATTATGCAACACATAATAGACACTCTGCTCTGAAGGTATTGACATATACGAGCAAACAATGTTGGACTTGATCAATAAGAAGCGCCTGGGAGACATTGGGTCTGCTAAAATTGGAGGAGAGAATAGAAATATTAATTACCACCAAAGTAATCAGATATTCTGCCATTTGTATATATCAAAATATCTATACACACTGTTTGTGTACTCATGGGCCTGGATTTTGAGATTGTAATAACGGCGATACTGTCAGCATTCGCTGTCATTACTCTGTGAAACTGACAGCAACACGTGCAGTTAAATGCGGAAATCCAGAAGTTGCTGTCAGTGATTCCCTGCTCCTTCACAGGGTGCACTCTTGGGAGTCCCTGCATATGGAAATCTTTAGAAATCAATTGAATTAATGTGAACTTTTACTTTTTATGCTCTAAACTCGCTGTAGAAACCCCCCAAAAAGTTAAGCCTTGTTGAATGAGGTGCAATTGGGTTTTTAAACAGCGTACTAAGTCATAACTACTGCTGAATAATCTCCTTGGCCCTGAAAATCGAATTTCTCCATTATGATAAAAAATTCCATAGGTTTTTAAATATAATTTAAAAAATATTTTTTAAAGCTTGTTTATGATATTTCAGCTTCGACCTCAACCTCATGTGTATGTCCTAATCTTTATTTCACTCTCTGTAACATGATTAAAAAGTGAAGGATAATCTGTGCATTTTATTTCCTGGTTTGCTGTCTGAGAATTCTTCAACGTGATTGGCTGCTTAGCCCCTATAGTTGGCGCCAGAATGAAATTAGCATCGGGAAAGGGGAAATCCATGCCACAGAGATCACTAGATCTTTGTGGGCAGTTTTCTTCGAGGTCAGCGGTAATCGCTGTCACTTCACCGCTGACTGCAAAATCCGAGCCATAATGTCCTGTCACCTGTCTTCACAAAGCAAGAAGAACCTAGTGGGCCAACAGCCACACCCAAATAGCATGACACACTTGAGCATCAACTGTCACAAGCCCCAGTTGAGGCAGTCACCAACACTGTTAAACATGCTACAGAGATGTATATATTAAGGAGTGTAGCGGTTCATGTGCATCGCCACTAAATAATTGAGTTCGACTTCGACGAACTATAAATAAGTTGTTTATTTACAGGAACAGGTTAAATACAACAGGTAAGATAGCAGGTAAGATGGCTGACTGTAGGAGCACCGTGATGTAGGTCTTTCCCCAGCGGGGACGCCATGAGGACTGACTAGAAGTTTCTGAGCTCAACTGCTAGCAGGTTCCGAGCTCAACTGCCAGAGGGTTCCGAGCTCTACTGTTGGAAGGTTCCGAGCTCTGACGTCATGACGCAGTGTACAGGAGAGAAGCCTGAGTATAGTAACAGACACATACAGTAAGGTAAGTTAAAGGGAATTATGTATCTCAATGTAAGGGACAAACAGTGGTACCGCCACATAGGCCCCCCCAGAATTCACTTTAATGAAAGTCCAAGGATGAGATGGTCTGACGAGCTGGTGGTCATGGCGGTCGTGCTGTCTCAACTTGGTAGGGGAGGCCTAAAGATGCTGCTCGTGAGCGGATCCCTACGCGCGTCATGGCGAATAAAGCGTATCCATCAGGCGAAGGACCGTGGAGACGTGCGAAACAGCAGGCCTTGTCAGAGTGACGGGCAGGTTGGGCGGAAGCGGGCGATGTCTCCGTTGATGTTGAAACAAGTCCTTGTTCCGACAAACTCTGCAGGAACGCCAAATGAGCGATCCAGAAGGACTTGACAGGCAAGGTCGGTGAACTCGCCGACAGGTGAGCGAAACCTTCGGGAGGCTGGAACGCACGGAACGGTGCATGCCATAGTGCTACGATGATAACACAACAGAGGGTGAAGAGTTGCTGCGTTGATCAGTGATCGGTGAGGCCAGCAACTTTCACGTGGCTGATCGCGGCCGCAGGATGCCCGTTGGACCCGTCCTCGATGTGTGCAGCGTCTGTAGAGGTTTGCGTTTGTTAAAGGGAAAACTGGAGAAAGGGCGGCAATGGTCCGGGTTGTTATTGCTTTCAGGAGGGGTCAACTCTGCCTGGAGGGCGGCAACACTTGTAACTGTTGTAGATTTAGGAGAACACAGCCGGGAGGGTGGCACGCTTTTTGTTCACGCTGAATCATGTAGTAGGTAACACAACCAGCAGGCTGAAGGGCTGGTGCGTTGTCGGCGGAGAAGGAGTCGTCGTTTTTCACGAGGGACAGGTCCTTGTGGTTCGCGAGGGATGGGTCCTCGTGTTTCGTCGGGGTGAGTCCTCGTGGTATCCCCGCATGGCGCGCTCCGATTTTGTGGGCCCGAACATGCTGTACCCCGCGCTTGGTGAGATGTATACTTGCTGTTGCTTTGGACGTAGAGGCGGACGATCCGTGTGGCGGTAGGAAAGACGAGTACGGGGACCGTAAGCAAGTGCGTGGTCGGCGCCGCATCGATGTTCTCGTCAAACGGGGCTTCTACCTTTATAAAGCACGAGGGAGACTGTGGCTCCCTGGATTGCGGTAGCGACAGCAAAACGGCTGGTGCTTCCATGGCGTGCTTCTTTTGTGAAAATTGCTAACAAAAAAATGGGGTCCGGTTGAGTTTTGTCCGTGTCGAACGGGATCTGCTCCAGACTGCACTTACCTTGCGAATACGTTCGCAAAGATGGGGTCGCCTTTGGAGGAATCGGTGTTAGGCGGTTGCTGTTCTGTGGTTGTTCGTCGGTTGTGCGTCGGTCGTCTTGTGGGAAGACGAGGTTCAGGCGCGCGTTGCCACTGTGAAAATCGTTCACGGATACGGGTTCACCAATTGTAGTGTTGGAATTGATGAGCTCCCGTACTCACGTCGTTGGGTCACCAATGTAGCGATTCGTGTTCGTCGGTCATCTTCTGTGAAAACGAGGGTCAGGCTGCGCATTGCTTCCGTGAAAATCGTTCACGGATACGGGGTCACCAATTGTAGTGTAGGAATTGATGAGCTCCCATACTCACGTCGTTGGGTCACCAATGTAACGGTTCGTGTGCATCGCCACTAAATAATCGATGTCGACTTCGACGAACTATAATAAGTTGTTTATTTACAGGAACAGGTTAAATACAACAGGTAAGATAGCAAGTAAGATGGCTGACTGTAGGAGTACCGTGGTGTAGGTCTTTCCCCAGCGGGGACGCCACGAGGACTGACTAGAAGTTTCCGAGCTCAACTGCTAGCAGGTTCCGAGCTCAACTGCCAGAGGGTTCCGAGCTCTACTGTTGGAAGGTTCCGAGCTCTGACGTCATGACGCAGTGTACAGGAGAGAAGCCTGAGTATAGTAACAGACACATACAGTAAGGTAAGTTAAAGGGAATTATGTATATCTTAATGTAAGGGACAACCAGTGGTACCGCCACAGGAGGATGAAAATCATTGGTGATGAAGGGATAGTACTGATGAGGTGCCGACTGATACATTGTAGAAACCCAACATACTTGTGCCCCCACTGAGTTGTCTGGAGGTACAGTCCTTCGTGGGTCTGCTTTTAAACAAAGTTAGTGAAATAGGCCAACAGCAGGCCCAGAAGGGGTCAAAGTAATAAATTATTTAAACAGATGTTTAAAAAAATTAATGAATAAAAATTCAAAATAAAAATTTACATTGGAAAGAAACTTACATTTAGAAACTTACCTGCATTGAAATCAAAATGGTATCTGAGCTGGGAGAATCAGATTTAGTTCATAGAGCCATCCAGTGGCCAGATTGTACAATTAAAAATCATGGCACGTTGACATAGACATGTGGACATAGAAATTTCTTATAGAAAAAGTTGGCACAAAAGTGTGACAGAAAATATGACAAGTATAGTTATGTAGTCAGGAAATGTGTTCAGGCATAAGATTTTTTATAAGATATATCATAGAATCATAGAATAATACAGCACAGCGGGAAACCATTCGGCCCATCGTGCCTGTGCCAGCTCTTTGAAAGAGCTATCCAATTAGTTTCATTCCCCTGCCCTTTCCCCATAGCTTTGCAAATTTTCCCCTTCAAGTATTTATCCAATTCCTTTTTGAAAGTTATTATTGAATCTGCTTCCACCACCCTTTCAGGCAGTGCATAACAACTCTCCGCATAAAAATAAAATTCTCTTGTCGCCTCTGGTTCTTTTGCCAATTACATTAAATATGTGTCCTCTGATTACTGACTCTTCTGCCACTGGAAACAGTTTCTCTTTATTTACTCTATAAAAACCCTTTATGAATTTGAACACCTCTATTAAATCTCCCCTTAACCTTCTCTGCTCTAAGGAGAATAACCCCAACTTCTCTAGTCCCGCATCACTGGTACCATTCTTGTAAATCTACTCTGTAAGGCATAGACATCCTTCCTAAAGTGTGGTGCCCAGAATTGAACACAATACTCGAGCTGGGGCCTAACCAGTGATTTATAAAGGTTTAGCATTAATTCCTTCCTTTTGTACTCTGCCTCTGTTTATAAAGCCAAGGATCCCGTATACTTTTTTGACAGCCTTCTCAACATGTCCTGCCACCTTCAAAGATGTTTGTATGTATACCCCCAGGACTTTTACATCTGTGCACACTTCCTGTGTCAACATATCCTAGTATAAATTTCTATGTCCATATTTACAATGGAAACTGTGGCTGAGATTTTCCTTACCTCGGCGGGCGACGTCAGTGGCGGGAGTCATGGGAGCTGCTGGGCCTCTCATCACATCCCCATCACTCTGCCTTCCCTACCCTACTCCTGCACATTCTTACTCACACCAACTTACCTTGCACCTCCACCCATCCCTCTCTCTCCATCTATATTATCACATCCCCATTTCATTAGTCACCCCTCACACACCTTCAACCTAATGCCATCATACCAACTAACAACACACAAGGGTAGCCACTTGGATGTTTTATCCAATGTTCATGTAAAGTTTCTGTTACTGTGCTGTCAAATATTGAAACCTTTATTTTCAACACTTTCCATTCTTGGACACATTTGCGTGCACCTTTGGAAGTGGCTTAGTGAGTTGCAGTGAATGGTGAGACATAATGGTACCTCCCGCAATGGTGGTGAGTGTGAAAGGAATGGCTTGGGTATTGTAGGGATGCTTTATGGTGTTGGTGTGGGGTAGTGCCAACCTGGCACATCATGTGGCAGCCAGGGTGTACAGCGTCAAGAAGTAAATCTGGCTATGGTGAGGCCATCCCTGGTCTCCAGGGCAGCAATGTGCTCAGGTTCTGATGCCCTCTGTCCTGTGCAGCATCAGGTGATTGTGGAGAAGGCTGGTGTTGTTGGTGGTGTTGCTGGTGTGCCTGGTGCTGCTGGTGTTAGGGCTGATCGTGGTCGGAATCTGAGGACCAAGCTGAGACAGTATAAAGGGAACCCATGTTGATGGAATAGATGACAGGTGAAGTAGAGATGACAGAAGCATTCTGTCAATGGTGAGAAAGTTCTTCCAATGACATAAAAGTGGATGGAGAGTGGAAAGTGGAAAGCCTGCAGAATCTGTGCTGGAAATGGACTGAGAAGCAGCTTGTGGCTGAGGAAAGTGATCTCTGTCAGGTGGGAGCTTTTACTGTATGTTTGAAGCTGTCAAATAATCAGCTGGAGCAATGGCCACTGAACTCCCACTTCAGGTTGACAGCCGTGGTCCCTGAATAGCATGGTTTCCGTAGCCATGAAGTTATAGTGAAAAGATAAGTTAAAAAAGCCTGTTAATGATCTGTCAACTAGATGCTAATGCACTTAACTGGGTTGCCCACAGCTGCCTGTCGGGTCTGCTCAGTGCTGACAGACCCGACATTGGGAAAGGTGTGTTGTGCCGGGGCCCTGACCTGCTGTCAAAAAAATCTAATTTCTCACCCGACCCACCACCAATCCCATCCGCTGACTCCCCCACCCGAAAATTCCGGCCTGTACATGTAAACTGGTCACACTGTAATTACATCCGCCTGCCAGTGGTGGCAATATAGTACCTTAATGTTTTGTCACCCAGCTACTTAGCCTGACTCCTATGCTTTAACCAACTCTACATTTCCGCTTCCCAACTCAGTGTAAATGTTGTTATTTTACTATAAATAATATAAAATCAAAGTAAAAATAAGTACAGAATTTATGACTTCAAAATGGGGATATTATGTCTGTGCACCCTGGTCCAATAATCTTCCACCCACTAACTCTGTTTTACCTGAAGAGAACATTTGATCTGCACTTCCTATGGGCAATGAACATTCCTAACTGCCCTCTGAAGTGGCCTAGCAAGACACTCAGTTGCATCAAACTGCTAAAGTGAAGACCCAGCACCACTTTCTCAGGGCAATAGCAATAGGCAATGTATCTGCATGTACTGTACTTACATTCCAAATTCCTATGTCCATATTTATAATGGAAAACACCTGTGTAAATGTGTCACACTGTAATTGCACTAATTGGCCAAAAGTGGTGCTGCAGTGTCTCCATTTTGTATCTCTCAGCTCCTCAGTTTGTGTTGCAGAGAAGCTCCTATGCTCCAGCCAATTCTGTTTCTCTGCTTTCCAAACTGCTGCAAGTTTTTCTACTTGACTATAAATCATCACATAAATACAAATTTTATATAAAAATAAAGAACAAAATGTATGATTTTAAAATAGGGTCTGAATTATATTTGGACAGCCTGGTCCAATTATTCTCCTGCTCTCTAAACATATTTCACCTGAAGATTACAATTGATCCCCATTTACAATTTCATGAGAGAATGGGGTCAGAAAGTACCTGAAAGGGTGATACAAGGGAAACAAGAGAGCCATGGGGAAGAGAGAGTGAGGCTTGGAGGAAAAAAAGATATACAAGCTGAAATATTTGTTGCAAAAATTTGTTTTTAAATCTTTACAACATTATATACATAACGTTTTTTAGTCAGTTGGCTTAAGGAAACAATGGGTTTGAAACAAACATCTTGGGTGATTTGGTTGGTTCAGCTTTTTTCTAAATTCATTCTTAGGAAGTGGGCATCACTGGCAAGCCCGGCATTTATTGCCTATCTCTAGTAGCCATGGTTCTTTTTAATTAAACCAATCAAAGATGTGTGATGCCAGAATATGAACTGTGGGCCCAGAGGATCAGGACGTTCATGCTATTTTCTTTTCTAAATACAAGATTAACATTTTAGATAGATACACTTTCTAAGGATCCATGATCTGGCATTCCCAGAATGGAGTGGTGCTCGCAAGGAGCATATTGCAGGCCGCCATCCTGTGATTTTCCGCTGATTAATTCTACGCGCCCATGATTGCCCAAGATGCATTCCTTGCAAGTGACAGTTTGAAGAACTGCCTCTTATTCCCGAAGACAACCAATCAAAATCCTTTTGAAGTTTCTGTCACCCCTTTCTATCCAGTTAACATACTTTAAATATTAGGAATAATACTGCCTACATTTCTCAGTCATTAGCATATTTCTTAACAGAACAATGGCAAAGCTAGTGCATGATTCACAAACATGTTAAGCCTGCTATAGACGCATGATAATTGGTCTTCCATGTGATTTTTCAAACTACTCAAAGGACTGGTAATTTATTGCCCATCAGACAACTGAAACATCCTGCAGGTAATATCACCGTGTGTATCCAATGTGCAGTGTGTAATGGTGCTTACACTGCACATAACGAAGTAATTTGATCAAGTTTACTCTTCACTGTGTTCTGCTGTGTTACATGTTACAGTACTAGTTTAGATATTTGGCAAGTTCTGCCAGATTCAGATATTTCATGTACAATTCCAGCTAATGTATCTCTTACAGCTTGTAGATTAGCAGGTTTATCTACACTTCTAACAGTTTATTGGCGCACTGTTAGCATTACTATTCTTATTGAGACTCCTGGGTGCAGCTTAAGAAATTGAGGGCACATTTTATAGTTTTAATCAAGGGAACAATTGCATTTGCTTCTTAAAAAACCCCAGAAAATGCTGAAATAAAAACATAATTTTATTTGTTTCTTGTTCATAGCCAGTTGGGGTATCTACTCTGTAAATATGGTGCTCTATGAAATAATACTGTAGTGTGTGTCACATGAAGTCAAAAACTGTGGTGTGTTTCCTGTCAGTGGTTGACTGTTCCAACAAAGGTCAGCAGCGAAAAGGTAAAGAAATGGATTATAATAGCAAATATCTATACCGTTCACTAGATGGTAAAACACACACAAGTCAATAGATTTAGACTTTCTGGAGTGTGTCTTCTGATTACAGTAACAATCTCCACATACTAATTAATTTTAAAAAATTCCAATCTATCTGTCTACCTTATACAATTTAAAATTTAGTTGACTGACCTGAGCTAGGATACTGTACGTTAAAATTCTTAGCTCTGACAATGCAGTCCTGATGCTGTGCCACTTGAAGTGTGACAGGACCGGACTTCTGTCTGCCCATTCATCTTCGCCTTGACCCCAATCCACATCCCGGAGACAGGGTCACAATAGCACAGGTAAGAATGGGTGGGGAGTGTTCAGGGTGTTCAAGTAGCCCCAAAATTTGATGGGCCTAGAATCTGAGGTCAGCGGCGAAGCAAAGGCATTCGCCGTTGGCCCCGAAGTAAGCTTTGCACAAAGATCTTGCGATTTCTGTGCTGAGACGTTCGGGTTTTCCAACGAGTAATTCAAATCAATGTAGTATAGTGGGAATCCCCTAGTGCGAGCTGCTGTGATGTCAACAAGCTGTCTAAGCAGCCAATCAAAATACAGAAATCTCACAGACAGGGAACAAAGAAGTGGGTAAGGACTTAAAATTCTAACTTTTTAAGAATGTTAGAGAGTGCAAAACAAAGTTTGGGGCTCTCACATGGGGAATAGGCAAACCTGAAATAAAGATGAACAAACTAGAAGTTTCTTAAAAAATTAAATTTTTATTAAAATGGATAAATTTGACACTGCAAAAAATTTTAATGAGTTTTTCAGGGCCATAACCTTTGTTTAGCAGTCAATACGCTGTTAAAACCCCAATTACACCTAATCCCTTTGTGTCTAACTTTTAGTGGGGAATTTAACAGCGGTATTACTGTGGAAGAGCCGAAGTTTTCATCAGTTTCCATGATTTGAGAGAATTCACTGATTGCCGGCTCTGTTGGGAGGAGGGGGAGGGTTTGTGGGCACAGTGCAGCCTGTGGAGGAGCAGTGAATGACAGACCCCAACTTCAGGATTTAGCGCATTAGGTTGCGCATGCGCTAAATCCTGAAGTTGCTGTCAGTTTCAAAGGCAAAATTATGGCAAACGCTGCCAGTTCGCTGTCATCAGTACCTTAAATTCCGAGCCATTATTTAAAAGAACATGCCATAAACCATTTGCTGGAACACAGAAACAATGGATATTCTTCCAGAACTAGTCAGTTCTGCAATCCAATTAATTGGGCTTGCACTTCTAAATGTTCACCAGGATATTGCAGTTAATAGTAGCAAAGTTATTGATAGACTCATAACACATAACAGGCTATGGACTTTGTGATTTATATGTTTTGTCTGACAAAACTGTTTTTCTTTTTATTTGCTTTATCTGAATTGTTAGATTAATGAAAGTAATAATGTTTCTATTTGAACCTTATTGTGCAATTCCTATTTGAAAGATAGATAGACCTGTTGAAGTTGTGCTGTATAGTCTAGCAAGCTCATCCCAAACACATCCCACCTCAATTTCTTTTCCTCTGCAGGATCATTTAAATAATTAATAATAATTTAAATAATAGAGCCAGGTGCTCACGCTAGTACAGGTGCGACTGTGGCACCTGGGCCATAGATTCATATGGGATTTTCAGATGGCGGGGAAGGGGTGGCACACAGGTAAGTTTGGCTGCAGTTTAAAACTTTACAGATCTTCTTCTATGCTGCTCCCTCACTATTCCACTGAACATCGAAGTGGCAATCAATCTCTTTGATCGATTACCAATTGGATAGCGCGTTGTGGGGCCTGCTTAAAACCATCAATGGTAAGGACGACTGCTTCAAGCAGGTCGTCCAAGAGGCAAAACTGGTGTGATTTCCAGAGAAGCCTAGGGCCCCGTCAGCAAACTGACATCACAAACAGAAGAAGCGCCTACCCTCAATGGAATTTGTCATCACTGCCACTGTTAGAAATGCATTCTGTCCCAAATTCCCACACTTCTGCTCCCACTGTGCTGGATTTTCACATCTTAAAGCTCTGGAATTTCTAGTCTCTTGTTCTTACAAGTATGAAATATGTTTTTTTCTTGGAAGATATGAGCCTATGCATCAAGTCTATCTTCATCTGGTAGACTGGAGTATATTTTTTGTTATTCTAACTATTTTATCAATCAGATTTCTCACATCAACAGTCTACAACATTGAACAGATTTGTCAAACAAATTGAAAAGGGCACACAGAGTAAAGAAATTAAATTAAATTAAAGCAATTGGAGAAATGAGGCTAGAAACATTAAGTAGAGTGTGAAGGATTAATTAAAAAGGTTATGAGTATACAATAATGCACTTGTGAATTTAAGACTACTCAAAGCACTGTTCTCATTTCAGATGGTCAGAGATTTACACACAGCTGGACATTCAAAGAACTGATATTTTTTAAGAAAACTATTTAAATTATGCATTAAAAAATTGTTTTGAAATTAGGGAATCAATGACTTAATCCAGTCAGTACTGGTTCACTCCAAGTTAGCTAAAGTAACTAACTATACTGCACCCTGCATTTTGGTAAGAATATACAACCACTGTTTACTCAGCTACAAGAAAATTAATACAAGAAAAATCTTGCTTGAAAAGGTCAGGATACCAAAAAAAGAAAGTTGGCACCACTGCCATGAAAATATGGTCAGATTAGGAGAATTTTCCACAAGGTTAGAATTTTTTTAAAGTTGCTATATAATTTGTAGATTGTTGGTAGTGCAATTGCAGTACTACGGATTATGGCCCCAAACTTCCACAGGTTGTCCTGATCTCCCACCATAACTTCAGTGGGAGACCATTGAAACCCTGAGAAATGGAGTAAATAGATGTTTTCAACTGTTTACACCATTTCTCCTGGAGATCCACCAATCTCCCTCCGAACTTATGGCAGGTCACCAGAAGAACCCCCACAGAAAGTTAGAGCCACTATCACCAGCTTGATAGCAATTAAGACAATTAAAGAGTCACTTGCTTTGAGGAAAAGAAAGTGTTTGGAAAATCAGAGGTGTTGTGCATCATTCTTGTTATGATAAAGAAAAGAAAAAGTTGCATTTATGTAGCACCTTTCACGGTCTCAATATATCCCAAAGTGCTCCACAGCCAATGAAGTGCTTTTGCAGTGTAGTTGCTGTGGTAATGTAGAAAACGTGGCAGCCAAAAAGTGCACACAGCAAGATCCCACAACCAGCAATGTGATCATGACCAGATAAGCTTTTTAGTGAAGTTAGTTGAGGGATAAATATTGGCCAGGGCACTGGGGAAAACAGCCCTGCTCTACTTCGAAATAGTGCCATGGGATCTTTTATGTCCACCTGAGAGTGCAGATGGGACCTCGGTTTAATGTCTTATCTGAAAAAAGGCACCTCTGACAGTACAGCAGTCAGTACTGCACTGGAATATCAGGCTAGATTTGTGTGCTTAATTCTGGACTGGGACTTGAATCCACTACCTTCTGACTCAGAAGCAAGAGAGCCACCATTGAGTCACAGCTGACACCTCAGTCAGCACAGATTGCTAAAGGGCAGGCAATGCTTGACCAACTTTATAGAAATCCGTGAAGAAATAACAGAGAGGATAAATAAAGGAAATGTAGTGTATGTGGTTTATATGGATTTTCAAAAAGCAGTTAAAAAGCACACAAGAAACTTATGGCAAAGATAATAACATGGGGAATACAGGAATAGAGAGATAGTTGGAGGGCAGACACAATAGATAGTGTGGAAGTGTAAATAAAATGGCCAACGAACTGGCTAACAAAATGGCTTCGCATAAGGAATGAATTGCATAAGGTAATAATAGATGTTTTTAGTTTTGGAAAGGGAGCAAAAAAAAAAGGAACTTCAGCTTTGCAAAATGCAAGCATAGCAGAATTGGCAGTTTGCAAACTCAATAAGAAGGAAGAGGGACACCTGCTCTTTGACCTGTGGTTTAGTATTAAAGAACAATAAAGGTCACGAGGGCTTGACTGCTAGATGGAAGATTGAATCATTGCAGGATATGTTTAACTAGCTATTGTACGGCATCCAATCACGATTCGGCACCTCAGAAGGGCATATGCTGTGGTAAGATAAGACAGGAACTTGTGGTTCAGATGGTTGGACTAAGTAGAGATAAGAAGTGGAATTGAAAGAATAGGCTTTGTTTAATGTAAGTTGTTTTTTGAGAAATTAGTGTTGCTAAACCAAAGATGTAATATCCACATATTATCTGGAACTTGTTTACTCCAATGTATAAATATGAGCCTCTTGTAAGCTTTCATTGAGGTTGTGGTATCGACCTTTGATTGTACCGCTCTTCCCTTGTGACAAGTAAAAAAAGTATGGTTTGCCAGTTACTGTGTGTCTGAGTCTTGCTCGAACTTCGACAATAGGTATACAATAAATTTAATTAAAGGTGTAGTGATTGCTGTCTCAGAGGAGTCCATGTTGTGGCTGCTCTTAAAAATTATATAACTAAATGATCTGAACTTCGGAACTGCAGAAACAATATTGCTAAATTGGAAATGGGTGGTTGAATTATAACAAATTATGATGAAGATTATGAAAGTCTGCAGAAGGACGTAGGTAAGCTATCAGGGTGAGCAGAAAGGTAGCAAAGGCCATTCAATGTAGAAAAATGCAAATAGCGAGATTATCCTGGTCAAAGGATCAGGATAATGAAACAGTTTGGGTGGAGATAAGGAATAATAAGGGGAAAAAAACACTAGTGGGTGTAGTATATAGGCCTCCGAACAGTCGCAACTCGGTTGGACGGAGTATCAATCAGGAAATAGTTGAGGCTTGTAATAAGGGAACATCTATAATTATGGGGGATTTTAACTATCATATAAATTGGACGAATCAAATTGGGCAGGGCTGCCTTGAGGATGAGTTCATTGAGTGTATTAGGGATGGGTTTCTTGAGCAGTATGTAACTGAACCAACCAGGGGGCAAGCAACCTTAGATCTGGTCCTGTGTAACGAGACAGGATTAATTAAAAATGTCCTAGTAAAGGATCCCCTTGGAATGAGTGACCATAACATGGTTGAATTCCATATTCAGTTAGAGGGTGAGGAGGCTGTATCTCAAACAAGCGTGCTAAGCTTGAATAAAGGAGACTATGAAGGTATGAGAGCGGAATTGAGTAAAGTGGATTGGGAAAATAGGTTACATAGAAACATAGATACATAGAAGATAGGAGCAGGAGTAGGCCATTCGGCCCTTCGTGCCTGCTCCGCCATTCGATGAGATCATGGCTGATCCTTTAATTCAGTAAAGGATAAGACGATACATGATCAGTGGTGTACATTTAAGGAGTTATTTTACAAATTCCAAAAAAAGTATATTCCACTGAGAAAAAAAGGGTGTAAAAGAAAAGACAGCCATCCGTGGCTAAGTAAAGAAATTAAGGATAGTATTCGACTAAAAACAAGGGCATATAAGGTAGCCAAATCTAGTGGGAGGATAGAGGATTGGGAAAACTTTAAAAGACAGCAAAAAATAACAAAAAGATTGATTAAGAAAGGGAAGATACATTATGAAAGTAAATTAGCAAAAAATATAAAGACAGATAGTAAGAGTTTTTATAGTTATATAAAAAGAAAAAGGGTGGCTAAAGTAAATGTTGGTCCCTTAGAGGATGAGACCGGGAAATTAATGGTGGGAAATATGGAGATGGCAAAAACACTGAATGAATATTTTACATCAGTCTTTACAGTAGAGGACACCAAGAATATCCCAACACTTGACAAGCAGGGGGCTATAGGGGGGGGGAGGAGCTAAATACGATTAAAATCACTAAGGAAGTAGTACTTGGTAAAATAATGGGACTCAAGATGGATAAATCACCTGGACCTGATGGCTTACATCCCAGGGTTTTGAGGGAAGTGGCGGTAGGGATTGTGGATGCATTGGTAATAATCTTCCAAAACTCCCTGGACTCAGCAAAGGTCCCGGCAGACTGGAAAACTGCTAATGTAACACCCTTATTTAAAAAGGGCAGTAGACAGAAGGCTGGAAACTATAGACCGGTTAGCCTAACATCTGTGGTAGGTAAAATTTTGGAGTCCATTATTAAGGAGACAGTAACAGGACATTTGGATAATCATAATTTAATAAGACAAAGTCAGCATGGTTTTATGAAGGGGAAGTCATGTTTGACAAATTTGCTGGAGTTCTTTGAGGAATTAACATATAGGGTGGATAAAGGTGAACCAGTGGACGTAGTGTATTTAGACTTCCAAAAGGCATTTGACAAGGTGCCACACAAAAGATTATTGCTTAAGATAAAAAATCACGGGATTGGGGGTAATATTCTGGCATGGATAGAGGATTGGCTATCTAACAGAAGGCAGAGAGTTGGGATAAATGGTTCATATTCAGACTGGCAATCAGTAACCAGTGGTGTTCCGCAGGGGTCAGTGCTGGGTCCCCAACTCTTTACAATCTATATTAACGATTTGGAGGAGGGGACCGAGTGTAACACGTCAAAGTTTGCAGATGATACTAAGATGGGAGGGAAAGTAGTGAGTGAGGAGGACATAAAAAACCTGCAAGGGGACATCGACAGGCTAAGTAAGTGGGCAGAGATTTGGCAGATGGAATACAATACTGGAAAGTGTGAGGTTATGCACTTTGGCAGGAAAAATCGTAGAGCAAGTTATTATCTTAATGGCAAGAAACTGGAAAGTACTGAAGTACAAAGGGATCTGGGGGTCCTGGTGCACGAAACTCAAAAGGTTAGTATGCAGGTGCAGCAAGTGATTAAGAAGGCCAATGGAATGTTGGCTTTCATTGCTAGGGGGATAGAATATAAAAATAGGGAGGTATTGCTTCAGTTGTACAAGGTATTGGTGAGACCGCACCTGGAATACTGCATACAGTTTTGGTGTCCATACTTAAGAAAGGACATACTTGCTCTCGAGTCAGTACAAAGAAGGTTCACTCGATTAATCCCGGGGATGAGGGGATGGACATATGAGGAGAGGTTGAGTAGATTGGGACTCTACTCATTGGAGTTCAGAAGAATGAGAGGCGATCTTATTGAAACATATAAGATTATGAAGGGGTTGGATCGGGTGGATGCAGGGAGGATGTTCCAGATGATGGGTGAAACTAGAACTAGGGGGCATAGTCTTAGAATAAGGGGCTGCTCTTTCAAAACTGAGATGAGGAGGAACTACTTCACTCAGAGGGTGGTAGGTCCATGGAATATGCTGCCCCAAAAAGCTGTCGAAGCTACATCATTACATAAATTTAAAACAGAAATAGACAGTTTCCGAATAGAAAAGGGAATTAAGGGTTACGGGGAGCGGGCAGGAATTTGGACATGAGTCTAGGTTCGGATAGGTCATGGCCCTGTGGGTAGCGGAGCGGGCCCAGGGGCCGTGTAGCCTGATCCTGCTCCTGTTTTCGTGTGTCTAATGCTGTTAGATTCAGGAGATAGTCCTGTCATAGTGGATTGGCGGTTAGGATCAGATCAGCCATGATCTTATTGAATGGCGGAGCAGGCTCGAGGGGCCAATTGGCCTACTCCTGCTCCTATTTCTTATGTTCTTATGTTCTTATGTTCTTATTTTAAATGAAGTAGAGGAGCAGAGGGACTTTGGTGTGCAGATACACAGATCATTAAAGGTGTGCTCAAGTAAATGAAGCCATGAAAAGGCAAACTTAAATGGAGGAACAGGAGAAAATATAGAAAATAATTTATCAAACATAAAAAAATATTCTTTGTATTTGTAGTAACCTCTGAAAAACTAAGTACAAATTAAAGACTTAAATTAATAATAAAGTAATTGGACAGCTACATGTATATTATGAATAGAATTTGCTATGAATATTTTTTATTTCTCTTCCTAGATCTTGCACTACCGAGTGAAGTTAGACTGGAGGGGAGGCTGCCAGAGTTGCAATAGGAGTTGCTGGGAGTCGAAACTGAAAGCAGTGCTAATCCGGTTTGATTGCTTATTATTCTACAATGAAGTGTCATGTTGATTCTTCCATACGGACCTCCTGAGCAGAACCTACCACGTTACTTTATTAATGGTTATGAAGCTACTTTTGATTAAATAAATTATAACACAGTATAGCTTTAATGTGTCAAATAATTTGCCCTTTCACTGTAGATGTATTATTTCAATGCATTATAAAAGAACAAGTGAAACAAATTCTGTCAAAAAAAAAGCAGCTGGGGAACAACCATTTAAAAATCAAAAGAACCTAGTTTATTAAAACAGTACAATTCCAATACTCAACCCCAAACAGTTTTGCCATAAATCCTTTTTTACTTCTCAGAAATTCAGTATTGGAAAAATTATTCTGATCTTACAAAAGCTTTAAATTATAAACCAAGATTTTTCTGAAATTCAATTAACCAAATGTTGGCGTGATTTTATTGCAAATAGGGTGTGATTGTATTTTCTTGACTAGTGAGCAATCCTCACATAATGTATCTGCCACTGTTTCCCTCCTCCTCCTTTGTTGAACTCTTTACATTTAATTTTTGTCTTTAAATTTATAATGACATGCACTCATACTCCCTCTGAGGATAAATGTTCTGTTTTCATTATTCTTATTCAAACAAACATAGTTTTTCTGTCAAAACTCCCGAGCTACACTGCTTTCAACTATATAGGTGTGTTAAAATAGGAAAATTGCAGCATGGACAAATAGTACAGTCCGGACTTACAACACCAATTGCAGTTCTAATTTACTGCAGAGTTAGCCCTCACTGTTAATAAGGAAGAAGTAATAGTTTCACAGGTGCTGTGAACAATGGTGTGAAAGTGGTCTTCAGCGTTAGCGCAAAATGGGCAATAGCAATCAGCAGACTGTTTTATACTCCACCCAATTTGGAACAAAAAATTGGGACAGGATGTAAAATGGGCTGCCGATTTGCTATCATCCAATCTGCATTACTGCCCTAGACCAATTGCACTCCCTGATGTCTCGGGCTCTGTGTTAGGAATGCTCTGTACCTCAGACCCCTCAGGAAAATTGGGCTGGTAATTTCTAAATCTGCAAAAATCTATGGTCTAGAAATTGGTTATCAGTTAAAACCTGCCAGTGCCACCGTAGGCCCGTGTTAATGACCGCCGAAAATGGTGGCGCTGGCAGGACCAGTAAATTGGCGCTGGTGGCTAATTAACATTAGCCCAGCACAAAACTTGGATTAGAATGTTTACTTTGTAGCGGCTTTTATTTCATCATTGTGGCCAAGAGGATGCTGTGATGATCAGTAACAGAGGGAAGGTAAGGTGTGGGACAAATGTTGAAAGGGGAATTGGGGTTGTGGTCACTGGTACCGCAGGAGGATGATTCCATCCCGGATATCTCATCCAGAAAGGATCTGTCTGGGTTGCATCTTTCCTTCTGCTTCTTCCTCTTCTGTGTCTTCCTCTTTCCTCTGTGAGCGGATGCTGTAAATCTGAAATAAAAGCACAAAATGCTGGAAATACTCAGCAGGTTAGGCAGCATCTCGGCTTGAGATGTGAACTCTGTTTCTCTCTCCACGGATGTTGCCTGACCTGCTGAGTATTTGCAGCATTTTCTATCTTTTCAGAGGCCTTCCTTTACCATCCAAGGTCTTGCAAGCATCCAGCAGCACTCCCTGCACACTTAAAAATACTTTTAACATGTATTGGGCCAAGTCACTACTTCAATAAAATTTTTAAAAATCCAATTCAATAGCTTAAATGCAAACTTACCTGAAAGATGTGTGTGTCCCTTTCAGAAGTGCTGACAGCGTCTTTGTCAGTCTGCTGAATGCTTGCTTTTCAGAGCGAGCTGAGGAACCAGTGCTGAACTCAGCGCTAAGATGGAAGTTCGCAGAGCATGACGTTAAGTCGGCATATACTTTCTGACCATTTACATCTGCAGAGCGAGCGTTGCTATCGGCAGCGCTAAGGTCCTCACCAAAATAGCGACCGCCAAGTCCCGCACCAGAGAAGGCCGTCAGAGTGGCGGTCATCATTTTTCGCCAGGATAATGGCGCAAATGGGTGATGCTAAGGTTGGGAATTTCTAGGCCTAAACATTTAACCTACAAAAAAACATAATTAAATACCTAAAATATTATGGTCTTTTCTCATTCTGCCAATGATGAATTATACATCAAAAAACCTGTTTTATATATTAAACCTATATTGTGTAGATAAAACTCAGACTACTAATTAAGAGCTTTGGTAAACCAGTAGGGGATATTTACTTTCATCTGTGAATGGCTCTTATGAAATGTTGCCAATAAGAACATACTAGGTAGGAATGAGTGAAGGATATTCAATTGCTCTAGCTTGCCCAGTTAGATCCTTATTCATGACTTACACAATAATTTTAATTTTCCTCTTTCCTGCATTCTCCTCCTCTCCGTAAAATCAAGTATCTACCAACTTCATACTTGAATACTTAAGTTGGCATTTATTATGCTAGATTCCCTATTCCCTAACTTAACAGCTGTAACTGAAAAATGGAGTCCTTGACCTTTCAGAACCATAATCTCAATAACGGCATTATACCTGGAAATCTGGGTGGAATGTAGAAAACAGACTGGGGTTTTAGTAGAGTTTAACATAAATAAGTTAAGTGTAATTTAACCCTTCTAAAGGACTGCTATATTCATATTATTTCTAGCTCTGAACTGACTATTTGGCTCAAGCAATATGAAAGACAAAATATGACCTTAAGTAACGTGACTGATATTAGGAATGGCTTTCTTACTGTTATACTCAGTTCAGAGCTATAAATAATATGAATTTAGCAGTCCTTTAGAAGGGTTGAATTACACTTAACTTATTAATGTTTAAATTATAATCAAAACCCCCAGTCTGTTTTCTAGATTCCACCCAGATTTCCAGATGCCATTATTGGGATCATTCATAAATATTATGAGAAACGAAAGTCCCAGAATGAAACTCCAAGGCACTGTTGGCCATAACTGATTAGAACCAACTACCCAGATTCCAATTTTATGTTGAATTCGTTCTCCAAGCTATAACTTGCTCTCATAAAGTATACTCAGGAAGAAGAGAGAAAGTTTCCAAAGTTACATTAGATTTCCAGAAATAGGTGGAGGTACTAGTCATCATGCAAATGATGGATATATATCGTTATAAAGGTTAGATGCTCTTAACATACGAGTCTCCCCTTGGGTACTGTCCACCTCCCCATCAAATCTGCTGTCATCATTCCCCTCCTCAAAAAAACCACCCTTGACCCCTCCGTCCTTGCAAACTATCGTCCCATCTCCGTCCTTGCAAACTACCACCCCATATCCAGCCTCCCTTTCCTCTCCAAAGTCCTTGAACATGTTGTTGCCTCCCAAATCAGTGCCCACCTTTCCTGCAACTCCATGTTTGAACTACTCCAATTAGGTTTCCACCCCTGCCACAGTACCGAAACGGCTCTCATCAAAGTCACAAATGACATCCAATGCAACTGTGACCATGGTGCACTATCCCTCCTCCTCCATCTAGACCTGAGCTCACACTTTTCACACAGTTGACCTCACCATCCTCCTCCAACGTCTCTCCTCCGTCATCCAGGTCAGTGGGACTGCACTCGCCTGGTTCCATTCTTATCTCTCCAGTCACAGCCAGAGGATCACTTGCAATGGCTTCTCCTCCCACTCCAGCATCATTCCTCTGGTGTCTCCCAAGGATCTATCCTTGGCCTCTTCCTATTTCTCATCTACATGCTGCCCTTCAGAGACATCATCCAAAAAGACAATGTCAGGCTCCACAAGTACGCTGACGACACCAAGCTCTACCTCACCACCACTTCTCTCGACCCCTCTATTGCCTCTGAATTGTCACACTGCTTGTCCGACATCCAGTATTGAATGAGCAGAAATTTCCTCTGATTAAATATTGGGAAGACTGCAGCCATTGTCTTCAGTCCCCGCCACAAACTCCATTCACTAGCCACCAACTTCAACCCTCTCTCTGGCCACTATCTGAGGCTAAACAAGACTGCTCGCAACCTTGGGATCTTATTTGACCCTGAGATGAGCTTCCAAACCCATATCCGTTCCATCACCAAGACCACCTACTTCTACTTCAGTAACAGCACCTGTCTCCACCCCTTGCCTCAGCTCATGCGCTGCTGAAACCCTCATCCATGCCTTTGTCATCTTGAGACTCGACTATTCCAATGCTCGCCTGGCTGGCCTCCCACCTTGCACACTCCAAAAACTTGAGCTCATCCAAAACTCTGCAGCCCTCATCCGAACTTGTATTAAGTCCTGTTCACACATCACCCCTGTGCTTGCTATCCTAGATTGGCTCCCGGTCCGGCAACGCTTCAATTTTTAAATTCTCATCTTTGTTTTCAAATCCCTCCATGGCCCCACCCCTCCCTATCTCTGTAACCTCCTCCAGTCCTACATCCCGCTGAGATCTCCATGCTCCTCCAATGCTGGCCTCTTGCGAATCCCCAGTTTTAATCGCTCTACCATTGGTGGCCATGCCTTCCGCTGCCTAGGCCCTAAGCTCTGGAATTCCCTTCCGAAACCTCTCAGCCTCTCTAGTTCTCTCTCCTCCTTTAAGATGCTCCTTAAAACCTACCTATTTGTCAAACTTTTGGTCACCTGTCCTAATAGCTTCTTATGTGGCTCGGTGTCAAATTTTGGATGATAATGCTCTTGTGAAGCATCTTGAGATGTTTTACTACATTAAAGGCGCTATATAAATGCAAGTTATTGTTGTCTGAATTTAGAAAAGATTTAACTGTAGTTCACTACATTTCTGAGAAATTCTTCAGATAAGGGTATCTAGCTAAATCTTGGCGTGCTTTCTATTGTAACTATCACATTTCAGACATAGCTCTTTGTTGGTTGGCTCAAAGTAAAACAGCACAAAATCAGAACTGGGGATGTAGGGAATGAACAAATCAAAAATGAGATGGTAGCTAGAAAAATTAATATTAAACTACTAAACAAGTGTGAAAAGAACAAATCAAACATGTGCAGTTGCCAATAAAAGCCAATGAGATCACTTCATTTAAAGCACCAGCTTGCATTTCCAACTAAACTAAGGACATATTCCTGAAAGTAAAACTTTTAACATAATAAAGACATAAAGGGCTAGAATTCGGTGCATTTGCACCTCTCGTTAGTGCCCCTGGGGGTCGCTAACGGGCGCAAACGACTTTTCACCCGGGCGCGTCGCCGCTCACAACTCCCACTAAATTGAGCAGGATTTTAACGGCGGCGGTAACCGGTACCGCACCGCTCCACTGCGCAGGCAATAACGATGTCACCACCGTGTGCAGCGCCCCGTTCTTGCCCCGCCTGCAAATTGGCCTGCAGCGGGCAATGACAGCGACTGATTCAGGGGGCGGGAACAGATCGGCAGGAGGTTCGCAGGGCGCTAACTAAAGGGGAGGTGGCGGGCAGGGGAAAATAAATCGCTGAGTTATTTGTCACGGCCCGTTGCGTCTTTGAACGCGGGGTCTGTTCCGCGATCTGGCAGCCCGGCACTCCTCTCAGGGTCAGGGTGCCATGTTTGTGGCTGGGGTGGCACAAATTAAAGGGCGGGTGCCGGGCGGCCATTATTTTTTGGGCTGCCTGCCAGCACCTGCCTCCTCTTGAGTGCCAGGCTCTTTTGCCGGCACCCCGCTCCCCGGTGGTCCAGCAGGACCCTGGTGTGTGCTGCACTGCGCTAGGCCCCTCCTCTTTAATCAGGGGAGGGAGGCCTGCTGTATCACGGTGCTACGTGCCAACGTATGCGGCACTGTTGCACGTAGTGCCGCGATATTCACTTGTAGTGCCCCAGGAAGGAGTGGGAGTGCTTCCAGTAGCACCCCGCCTGCTGCTTGGGGCGCTACCATTCAATTTCAGGCGCAGGGCGCTAACTGTTTCTGGGTGTTAAAAGTAGCACCCCGGCGAAGTTAGCCCCCCATAGGGGGCGTGACCCAATTTTCCCCCCAAAGTGTCCTTGATGACTAGCAGAAGCCCCTGTGGCATGCTATGTGAGTTGACAGCATAGTTTTAAGTTAAGATGGTGCTTGCGTGGTTGCCCTGACACCAGGTGCTGCCAGAAAAAGAACCCGAGAGGTGAGGACGTGAGTGAAGCTTCGATCAGTGGTACAGGATGTAAATTGGCAACAGTGCCTTGACTTCTGGGGCTTCCTGTCCTCAGTACCCAACAGTCAATCCCATCTTCTCCCGACATCATCCAGCAACACAGATGAATTTGAAAATCTGGGAGCTCTTCCAGCTGCTGATGTTCCCTGCCACTGCCAGCCCCCCTCACTCTGCCACACCTCCCCCACCCCCCCCCCCCACTCCCCTCAGCTGAGGCTGCTGCACCTTTTAAAGGTTAATGGCTGCACCAGGTCTGTATTTCCCTCCTCCCAGCTGTGGTAACCTAATCTGGAGTGGTAGCACTGTATCTAAGCCACTATGCATTGCTAACTGGTTAGCGGCAGGTGCAAGCCACGTTTTGCATCTAACCTGTCAACAGTAGGGAAATCAGCCCCTTGCTGGCCCAGTCAGGTTTTTTCTCCTCACTTGCACATTAGTTTAAATTAGCAGCACGTTTTAAAATGTATGTGTTCTCTCTCAGCCCAATTTGCATTGAAGGAAGTTTCCAGCTGGCCAGACAGTTGGCAAACACTCAGCTCAACTGTAGTGTTTAAAATTAGGAGGGCCGAAAATGCGCAGCTGTGCACTTACATTGCAAATTTGGCAGAAGAGCCGCAAAACAGGCTGGGACCAGAATACGCCAGGCAGTACGTCATAGAGTGGAGACCAGGTGTACTGGGCCACCAAGCATGCTCATGGGTTGATTTCTGGACATGAATGGGGTAGTTCTGCCTTCAGGGCTTTTCCTTTTTCTAAATATTCTGAAGATGTTCCTAAGATAGTTTGAAGACAAACCATATTATCATCGACCCACAACTATTACATTTTTAAAGAATTAGAATAAATTTGTTAGGCACAGTTTGCATTTCTCAATTTTTGTTGGTTTGGTTTTATTATCATTACACTTATTAGATGCCGTTGAATAGCGTTTTTTTTATAATACATTGTAGTATTTTCCGACTATAGATATCAAGTTAATGGTTTTATAATTCCCAGGATCATGCTTCTGACCTTTTATTTAAAGCTTGGATTAACATTCAATCTTCTGTTGAATGAGTTGCAGCAATTTCCACTTTTAATGGTCTGTGGGCTAGAACCTCTGCCAACCCTATCGACTGGCCGAAAGTGCAGTGGGGAAGGAATCCTCCCTAGTGCTTTACCCTACAGTCGCCCCCACCCAAATTCCTAAAGAGGGGCCATTTTAATATTCAGCGCAGGCCACCCCCACCTGTAGAAGCACAACAGAGGCAACAGCCCACTTTGCTGCTGGAAACTCTGCTACTTCAAGACGGCAGTAAATCTCTTACCAGACCGAATAAGAAAAGAAAGAATAGGTGGGCAGCATTATGGAGGGAATCGATCCCTCTGGGATGTGGAAGCAGGATGGGGGGGAAACAGACAGACGATCACGATTAGTATTTTATCCTTAATATAGATGGAGCTAAAATCTAATGAATCTGGGTTCCATCCCAAATTGCAATCCCTCTGTCATTAGTCCGCCAGAAATCTACTTCTGTGGGGGTGGAATTTCTACCTAATTTCTTTAAAGAAATTGATCCATGAACATCTACTATTAAAAATCAAGCCATTGCAAGAAATTATGCTAAGACAATTGATTGTGTTCTTTTGTTATTTTCTGTTGATTTTTTTGTGATGATCATTGTTTGAACAGTGAGTCCTGTTGATAGTGTCACTGGAGAACAGAGTTGGGGAATTTAATGATTCTGGTAACATAAGAGAACTAAATTAACTCCATTGATACTATCAGTAACTCAGGGTGTGTCAGCTTCAGCTGTGTGTATGTTAAATCAGTTCTGTCATCTCATTCAGCTCAATTACTATTCCAAGCCATTCCCTGAATAATGTCATCAGCATTCACTGATCAAACAAGAATATAAAATATCCGCAGATATGACAGAACAAATATCAAATGGATGTCAAACTTGATTTTCATTCTTGTTAACCGATTGATTCTTAGAAGGGTCCTGTTGTTTAGACTCTCTCATCTATAATTCATCTGATGCTTTAAGATTTTCAGTTGCTTTATATCACCTTTTCATTGGTGTATGGTATTTTCAGTATGAGATGGCATTCTCCCTTAAAAGGAAGATAACCCAATGGATATTTAATTCCTGCAATTATATACTGATAAAATGATAATCTGCCAGGAAAAGCAACAACTGGAAAAGTAACCTAAAAAAAGAGGAAATAAAAAGATTTAAAAAGGTTATATTCCCTTTAAAATAATTGAGAAATAGGATATGCATCCAATTGCATGGAGAACTAGAGATTAGAAATAAATAAATTAAAATCTGGCGTGCTTGAATATTCACAGAACAACAGAACCAGATGGAATGCATGCAAGAACAGTGAAGGAAATGAAAGTGGATTTAGGGGCCGCTATAATTGAAATTTTCTGTAACTCGTTAAATACTGGGCTAGAACTAGAAAATTAAAAAGTAGCTAATTTTTGAAAAATGACAGAAGTCCGATACTGAGGTTGATAGACTAAATATTTTTACTTTAAGAACCATAGAAATTTACAGGGCAGATGGAGAATATTTGGCCCACTGGCTCTTTGTTAGAGCAATCCAAAACTAATTCCAATGTCCCACGTCTTCCCATATCCCTGTACTGAAAGCAGTTGGGAGATAAAAGGATCTAGATATTATTTGTGCATACATCACTGAAGGAATTTTTTGAGGATGTAACTGGTAGAATAGATAAGGGAGAACCAGTGGATGTGGTGTATTTGGACTTTCAGAAGGCTTTCGATAAGGTCCTGCATAAGAGATTAGCATGCAAAGTTAAAGCACATGGGATTGGAGGTAAAGTACTGACTTGCATAGAGAACTGGTTGGCAGACAGGAAGCAAAGAGTTGGAATAAACGGGTCTTTTTCCGAGTGGCAGGCAGTGACTAGTGGGGTACCACAGGGATCGGTGCTAGGATCCCAGCTATTCACAATATATATTAATGATCTAGACGAGGGAACTAGATGTAATATCCCCAAGTTTGCAGATGACACAAAGCTGGGTGGGCGTGTGTGCTGTGAGGAGGATGCAGAGAAACTCCAGTATGATTTGGACAGGTTGGGTAATTGGGCAGATGCATGGCAGATGTAGTATAATGTGGATAAATGTGAGGTTATCCACTTTGGTGGCAAAAACAGGAAGGCAGATTATCTGAACGGCAATAGATTGGGAAAAGGGGAAGTGCAACGAGACCTGGGTGTCCTTGTGCACCAGTCGCTGAAGGTAAGCATACAGGTGCAGCAGGCGGTTAAGAAGGCAAATGGTATGTTGGCCTTCATAGCGAGAGGATTCGAGTACAGGAGCAAGGATGTCTTGCTGCAGTTGTACAGGGCCTTGGTGAGACCACACCTTGAGTATTGTGTGCAGTTTTGGTCGCCTTATCCGAGGAAGGATGTTCTTGCCATGGAGGGAGTGCAGCGAAGATTCACCAGACTTATACCTGGGATGGCAGGAATGACGTATGAAGAGAGATTGGGTCGATTGGGCTTGTATTCGCTCGAGTTTAAAAGAATGAGAGGGGATCTCATTGAAACTTATAAAATTCTAACAGGACTAAACAGACTAGATGCAGGAAGGATGTTCCTGATGGCGGGGGAATCCAGAACCAGGGGTCACAGTCTAAGGATAAGGGGTAAGCCATTTAGGACTGAGATGAGGAGGAATTTGTTCACCCAGAGAGTGGTGAACCTATGGAATTCTCTACCACAGAAGGCAGTTGAGGCCAATTCATTAAATATATTCAAGAAGGAGTTCGATATATTTCTTAAGGCTAAAGGGATCAAGGGATATGGGGAGAAAGCAGGGACAGGGTAATGAATTTGGATGATCAGCCATGATCTCATTAAATGGCGGAACAGGCTCGAGGGGCCGAATGGCCTACTCCTGCTCCTATCTTCTATGTTTCTATGTTAAGCCATAGTCAAAGCAAACAGGCTACTACTGGGTTGTATTAATAAAACCATTCAATACAATTCAAAGGACATCATTCTGTCCTTATACAGGTCCTTGGTTAGACTACATCTAAAGTACTGCGCCGATTTTTGATCCCCTCACATGGTGGGTTATATAGTAGCCTTGGAAAAGGTTCAGAGGAAAGCTACATGTTTAAAGAACCTTAATTACTCAGATAGGCTTAAAAGAGCTGGGTCTATTTACTTTAGAGCAGCATAGACTTGGAGGCATCCTGATAAAGGTATATGAAATAATGAAATGGCTGGATTATGTTCCTATTGATAGATTATTTCAGTTTGACAGATTGGGGCGGATCAGGGGTCATGCCTTTAAACTACACAAGGGTAGGAATAGATGTTGGGAGCTGCTTCTTTTTCCAGAGACCTTTGGAATGAGTTGCCAGCTTGTGTGGTGTGTGCTGACTCTCTTAAAAGGCAAGTTGGACCAGTTCTTAGTTGGGACAGAGGTCACATCTTAGAAAAGATAGGTGATTTAACAGTTAACGTATGCATGGTCAATGTGATCTTCTGGACTAATTTTGATTGCCTATGGGAGTTGGAGAGGAATTTTCCAGATGCTTTCCTCCCTTTTTGACCCTGGATTTCTTCTCAGTTTTTTTGCCTTTCCCAGTTTACATGGCTGCTCCGGGGTAGGAAGTGTCTAGTGATGATGCTCCAGGCATAGTGAGTGTGAGGCAGGCTGGATAGACAAACTGGTCTTGTCCTGCCTGTCATTTTTGTATGTTTCGTATCTTCCTCTGCTTAAAATATTTATTCACTTTTCTCTTGAAGATAAAATCATCTCTGCACCAATGATTCCCTATCGCAAAGCCAACATGATCTAAGAGCTCTCTATGCAAAGTGTCAGACAAACATTGAATTTTACTATGAAGCAACTCATTCAAAAGCATTTACTCTGTTAAAGGCTATAATCCCAGCCAACATTGGCATGAAAAGCAGTTCATGCCTAACACTTATCTGAGTGCTGGTGGGCAGCTAAAATGCACCCAACTTTCTGGAGGCTGGCATTAACTTCTTGCTCACTTACGCCTGTTCTTGACACAAAGTGGACTGGCAGCATGCTGATGACACCCAGCGGTTAAAATCACTGGGACCTCATGCAGCTGCTGGCAGACAGCAAATTAACTGAAACCAGCAGTTTCCTGCCGAAAGCCCATTGGTAGTTAAAATCCCCCAAACTTGTCAGTTATGTACTAACCTAGCTCAATAACAAAGGGAAGTAATCAATCCAGGGTGCAAATTGTAACTTGTGTGTGTGTGTGTGTGTGTGTGTGTGTGTCTATATTTATCTATAGAGACACAAATAAATTGAAGAACCTGCACTTATATTGCACCATTTACATCTGCATGATGTCCCACAATTGACAATTACTTTTGAAATGCAGTTAAAAAGAAAAGAAAGACTTGCATTTATATAGCACCTTTCATGACCTCAGGACGTTCCAAAGCACTTTACAGCCAATGAGGTATTTTTGAAGTGCAGTCACTGTTGTAATGCAGGAAACATTCCGTCATTGTCGCTGGGTCAAAATCCTGGAACTCCCTCCCGAACAGCACTGTGGAAGTACCTTCTTGCTCTATCTCTCCCTCTCTCTCTCTCTTAGGCAGTCCCTCAGAACAGAGGATGACTTGCTTCCACACTAAAATAAAGTTCTCAGGTGACTACAGTCTCTGTCACAGGTGGGGCAGACGGTGGTTGAAGGGGCGGGTGGGTGGGGTGCTTGGGTTGACATCCATTGTTTGCGCTTGGCTTCCGCTTGCTCCCGGCGAAGAAACTCGAGGTGTTCGGCGCCTTCCCGGATGCTTCTCCTCCACTTTGTGCGGTCTTGGGTCAGGGATTCCCAGGTGTCGGAGGGGATGTTGCACATTTTCAAGGAGGCTTTGAGGGCGTCCTTGATGCGTTTCCTCTGCCTACCTGGGGCTCTCTTGCTGTGTCGGAGCTCTGAGTAGAGTGCTTGTTTTGGAAGTCTCGTATCGTGCATGCGGACGATGTGACCCATCCATCGGAGCTGATCGAGCGTGGTCAAAGCTTCGATGCTGGGGATGTTGGCCTGAGCGAGAACACTGACGTTGGTGTGCCTATCCTGCCAATGGATTTGCAGGATCTTGCAGAGGCAGCATTGCTGGTACCTCTCCAGTGCTCTGAGGTGCCTGCTGTACGTGGTCCATGTCCCTGAAGCATACAACAGGGCGGGAATCACTGCTGCTCTGCAGACCATGAGCTTGGTGCTGGGTTTGAGGTCCTCGTTTTCAAACACTCTCTTCCTCAGGTGACCGAAGGCTGCACTGGCACACTGAAGGCGGTGTTGGACTTCGTCATCGACGTCTGCCCTTGTTGACAGTAAGCTCCCGAGAAATGGAAAGTGGTCCACGTTATCCAAGGCCTCGTCGTGGATTTTGATAATCGGGGAGCAGTGCTGTGTGGCGGGGGCAGGTTGGTAGAGGACCTTTGTCTTACGGATGTTTAATGTAAGGCCCATGCTCTCGTACGCTTCAGTGAAGGTGTTGATGATGGTTTGGAGATCGATCTCCGAGTGTGCACAGACGCAAGTGTCATCTGCATAATGTAATTCGACGACAGAGGATGGGACGACCTTGGATCTGGACTGGAGGCGACGGAGGTTGAACAGTTTCCCATTTGTTCTGTAGATTAGCTCCACTCCAGCAGGGAACTTACTGAAGGTGAGATGGAGCATTGCAGCAAGGAAGATCGAGAAGAGCGTTGGTGTGATGACACAGCCTTGCTTGACCCCGGTTCATACGTGAATTATGTCTGTGGTGGATACGTTGGTCAGGATCACGGCTTGCATGTCATCATGAAGCAGGCGGAGGATGGTGACTGTGGAAGTACCTTCTCCTCATGGACTGCAGCAGTTCAAGAAGGCAGCTCACCACCACCTTCTCGACGGCAATTAGGGATGGGCAATAAACATAGAAGATAGGAGCAGGAGTAGGCCATTCGGCCCTTCGAGCCTGCTCCGCCATTCAATGAGATCATGGCTGATCATTCAAATTCAGTACCCTGTCCCTGCCTTCTCCCCATATCCCTTGATCCCTTTAGCCTTAAGAAATATATCCAACTCTTTCTTGAATATATTTAATGAACTGGCCTCCACCGCCCTCTGTGGCAGAGAATTCCACAGGTTCACCACTCTCTGGGTGAAGAAATTCCTCCTCATTTCAGTCCTAAATATCCTACCCCTTCCTATGACCCCTGGTTCTGGACTCCCCGACCATCGGGAACATCCTTCCAGCATCTAGTCTGTCCAGACCTGACAGAATTTTATAGGTTTCGATGAGATCCCCTCTCAATCTTCTAAACTCCAGTGAGTATAAGCCCAATCGACACAATCTCTCCTCATACGTCATTCCTGCCATCCCAGGTATCAGCCTGGTGAATCTTCGCTGCACTCCTTCCATGGCAAGAACGTCCTTCCTCAGATAAGGCGACCAAAACTGCACACAATACTCAACTTGCCAGCGATGCCCACATCCAATGAATGAATAAAATAATGAAGCAGCAAATTTGTGCACAGCAAGCTCCCACAAACAGCAATGTGATAATGGCCAGATAATCTGTTATTTAGTGATGTTGATTGAGGGATAAATATTGGCCAGGACACCGGCGATAACTCCCTTACTCCTCTTCAAATAGTGCCATGGGATTACATCTTCCCGAGAGAGCAGATGGGGCCTAGGTTTACCGTCTCATCCGAAAGACAGCACCTCAGACAGTGCAGCACTCCCTCAGTACTGCGCTAGAAGGTCAGCCTAGACTTTAGAGATCAAGTCTCTGGAGTTGGACTTAAACCCACAACCTTCTGACTCAGTGCTGCCAACTGAGCCATGGCTGAAACTGTTATGTGTCAGCTGTAACTCTGTTGGTAACACACTCGCCTCTGAGTCAGAAGGTTTTGGGTTCAAGTCCTGCTCCAGGGACTTGAGCACATAAAGCTAGGCTGACACTCCAGTGCAGTGCTGAGGGAGTGCTGCACCACCACAGGTGCCGTCTTTTGAATGGGACATTAAACCGAGGCCCCGTCTGCTCTCTCAGGTGGATGTAA
This sequence comes from Somniosus microcephalus, assembly GCF_052327205.1. Classification (NCBI taxonomy): domain Eukaryota; kingdom Metazoa; phylum Chordata; class Chondrichthyes; order Squaliformes; family Somniosidae; genus Somniosus; species Somniosus microcephalus. Next base: position 242,408,358 of record NC_140988.1, read on the forward strand.
AAGATCCCATCGCACTATTCTGAAGAAGAGCAGGGGAGCTATCCCCGGTGTCCTGGCCAATATTTATCCCTCAACCAACATAACAAAAACAGATTACCTGGTCATTATCACATTGCTGTTTGTGGAAACTTGCTGTGTGCAAATTGGCTGCCGTGTTTCCACATTGCAACAGTGACTTCACTTCAAAAGTACTTCATTGGCTGTAAAGCGATTTGAGACGTCCGGTGGTCATGAAAGGCGTTATATAAATGTAAGTCTTTTTTTTTAATCGCTTATGGGATGTGGGCATTGCTGGCAAGGCCTGCATTTATTGTCCATCACTAATTGCCCTTGAGAAGGTGGTGGTGAGCCGCCTTCTTGAACCACTGCAGTCCGTGTGGTTAAGGTACTCCCACAGTGCTGTTAGGTCGGGAGTTCCAGGATTTTGACCCAGCGACGATGAAGGATCGGCGATATACTTCTTCAGTCAGGATGGTGTGTGACTTGGAGGAGAACTTGAAGGTGGCGGTGTTTCCATGCACCTGCTGCCTTTGTCCTTCTAGGTGGAAGAGGTCACGGGTTTGGGTGGTGCTGCCGAAGAAGCCTTGGCAAGTTGCTGCAGTGCATCTTGTAGATGGTACACACTGCAGCCACGGTATGCCGGTGGTGGAGGGAGTGAATGTTTAAGCTGGTAGATGGAGTACCAATCAAGCGGGCTGCTTTGTTCTGTATGGTGTCAAGCTTCTTGAGTGTTGTTGGAGCTGCACTCATCCAGGCAAGTGGAGAGTGTGGTGTATGTAACCTGTTCCACCTTAAGAGAACTTAAGCCTGGTCCACCTTAAGAAAGGTACTACTTTCTTTGGCTGCTGTATACATAATACCGGTGGTGACCACACCGGTATATAAGCACAGTGTAATAATATTGTATTCAGTATAGTCCGACCTCCAACCAGTAAAGACCTGTTGAATTTACTCTTGTGGTCTGTGTAGTAATTCTCACTATAACACACAGACTTAACAGAGAGTATTCCATCACACTCCTTACTTGTGCCTTGTAGATGGTAGAAAGGCTTTGGGGAGTCAGGAGGCGAGACACTTGCCACCGAATACGCAGCTTCTGACCTGCTCTTGTTGCCACAGTATTTATGTGGTTGATCCAGTTAAGTTTCTGGCCAATGGTGACCCCCAGGATGTTCAAATAAAGCAGTCAATTTGCATTCAGCAAGATCTAACTAGCAGCAAAAAACTAAATTATCAATGAATTTGCTTTGGTGGCATTAATTGAGAGATAGTGTCAGGTGATATTTTACATAAATAAGCAGACAGGACTTCATGAAACTTGATCCCTCATCCAAAAAACGGCAGTTCTGACAATGCAGCAATTCCTCATTATTGCACTGAAATGTCAGCCTAGCTTACGTATTCATGTCCTGGAGTAGGACTTCAATCCGCAACCTTCTAACTTGGGCAAAAGTGTTACCAACAGAGCCAATAATAAAATAAACACAAATAATAAATAGAGTCATTCTTCAAATGTCACTTTTTGTGTAAAGCACCAACAAATCACAAGGTAATAATCTTATGAAAGGTATAAATAAAGAGAAAGAAAGCTAGCCATTTTCCGTTGATTTTTCTGACCATCAAATAACCTGACCTTGCCCCAAAGAGATGAATGAACCAACTGCCAGTCTGGAGAAACTTCCAACAGAAACAGCAAATTAGCCTCTATTTAATTTCAGGATGTCCCTATTGCATCACTTTCCCACAGAGAGTGGCCTTAAAGGGACAGACCAAGATAGCAACTAATCATTACAACCATGCTTTAGACCCTAGAACATCCATAATTAATGTAGTGGGAGATCAGCTTGTATTTATAAATGACCGAGATATTCAATAGAATTGTGAAGGTGGCAGGTGATATTAAGTTGGGAAAAATGTCTGGGTGTAATAATTGGCCAAACATAAGGTCTGGGAATTCCATTAGGGTCTGCCCAATCTTCCACTGTAATTGTGGCAGATCAGTGGAACCCCCAAACTAATCTCAATAACGGCCATTTAGGCCCTTTCCCCAAAGTTATTTCAGATGAGATGAGCCCTGTTGAATTTCCAGATCTAAAAGTGCTGTCACAATGCAAGAACATAAAAATATAAGAAGTAAAAGCAGGAGTAGGCCATACGGTCCCTCGAGCCTGCTCCGCCATTCAATAAGCTCATGGCTAATCATCGACCTCAACTCCACTTTCCCGACCGATCTCCATATCCCTTGATTCCCCTGGAGTCCAAAAATCTATCTATCTCAGCCTTGAATATATTCAAAGACTCAGCATTCACAGCCCTCTGGGGCAGAGAATTCCAAAGATTCACAACCTCTGATTGAAGAAATTCCTCCTCATCTCGGTCTTAAATGGCCGACCCCTTATCCTGAGACTATGCCCCCTAGTTCTAGACACTCCAGCCAGGGGAAACAACCTCTCAGCATCTACCCTGTCAATCCCCTTCAGAATCTTTTATGTTTCAATGAGATCACCTCTCATTCTTCTAAACTCCAGAGAGTATAGGCCCATTCTACACAATCTCTCATCATAGGACAGCCCTCTCATCCCAGGAATCAATCTAGTGAACCTTCGTTGCACTGCCTCCAAGGCAAGTATATCCTTCCTTAGATAAGGAGACCAGAACTGTGCACAGTACTCCAGATATGGTCTCACCAAGGCCCTGTACAATTGTAGCAAGACTTCCTTACTCTTCTACGCCAACCCCCTTGCAATAAAGGCCAACATGCCATTTGCCTTCCTTATTGCTTGCTGTACTTGCATGCTAGCTTTCTGTGTTTCTTGCACGAGGACACCCAAACCTCTCTGAACACCAACATTAGAAAGTTTCTCACCATTTAAAAAATATTCTGTTTTTCTATTCTTCTTACCAAAGTGAATAACCTCACATTTCCCTACATTATACTCCATCTGCCACCTTACTGCCCACTCATTCAGTTTATCTATATCCCTTTGTAGACTCTTTGGCCGCTATCTTACCTGAGGAGGCGCGTTAGGAGCGGGACTGCTGGTTTCCGGGTTCTAGTCCCACCCCCAGCGACGTCTGATGAACAAATGCTATTTTCCCTTGATTGGCCTTGTTAAGCCCGCCCTGCGGGCTTGCCAGCCAGTTAAGGAAAAGCCGGTGTCAGATGGCGTCAGGGCATGACGCTTCATCTGCCGGTTTTCTTAAAGGGACAGGCCCCATAATTTTTGACAGATGAATAGTCAGTGTTTGACAGCCTGCCAACCTGAAAAAGATCCGTTTATCCCTACGCCCTGTTTTCTCTCCGTTAACCAATCCTCTATCTATGCTATTGTATTAACAATGCCATGAGCCCTAATCTTGTGTAATAACCTTTTATGTGGCACCTTATCGAATGCCTTTTAGAAATCCAAATATACTACATCCACTTGTTCCCCTTTATCTACCCTGCTAGTTATATCCTCAAAAAACTCTAATAAATTCGTCAAACATGATTTTCCTTTCTTAAAACCATGCTGACTCTGCCTAATCATGTTATCATTTTCTAAGTGACTTGATACCACTTCCTTAACAATGGATTCCAGCATTTACCCGACGATTGATGTCAGGCTAACTGGCCTGTAGTTCCCTGTTTTTTCTCTCCCTCCTTTCTTGAATAGCAGTGTTACATTTGCGACCTTCCAATCCGCTGGGACCTCTCCAGAATCTAGGGAATTTTGGAAGATCGAAACCAATGCATCCACTATCTCTTCAGCCACCTCATTTAGAACCCTAGGATGTAGGCCGTCAGATCCAGGGGATTTGTCGGCTTTTAGTCCCATTAATTTCTCTCGTACTTTTTCTCTACTTATATTAATTACGTTAGGTTCCTCACTCTCATTAGACTCTTGGTTCCCCACAATTTCTGGTACGCTTTTTGTGTCGCAACCTCCTACTATTTCTTAATTTTCTGTCCAACGGTATAGCTCCTGTTAGGGAGCCTTAAAACTACTCCTACCAGTGTGTTCTGCCTCTTGTTATTCCTTATCTCCACCCATACCGATTCTACTTCCTGATCTTCCAAGCCGAGATCTTTTTTCGCTACTGTCCTTATGCCATCCTTTATTATCAGGGCTACTCCCTATCCTTTTCCATTCTGCCTATCTTTTTGAAATGTCAAGTACCCTGGAACATTTAGTTCTCAACCTTGGCCACCTTGCAACCATGTCTCTGTAATGGCTATTAGATCAAACCCATTTATCTCGATTTGTGCCACTAGTTCATCTATCTTGTTACAAATGCTTCGTGAATTCAGATAAAGAGCCTTTAATTTAATTTTTTGACCATTATTCCCTGCTTTGACCTTATTCTCTGCTTCACTGCTACCATTAAACTCTCTGTCCCTTCCTATCACACTCTGCTTATTTTTACCCAAATCGCTACACTGCTCTATTGCCTTGACCTTTCACTTTAGATTTCTAAATTTCCCCTCACCTGACCCCTCCCCCCCTTTTTCTTTACTTTAAAGCCCTATCTACAACCCTAGTTATTAGATTCCCCAGGACGCTGGTCATAGCCCGGTTTAAGTGGAGCCCATCCTGATGGAACAGCTCCCTCTTTCCCCAGTACTGGTGACAGTGCCCTATGAATTGAAACCCCTTTTTCCCACACCACTCTTTGAGCCACGTATTTAACTCTCTGACCTGCTTGACCCTATGCCAATTTGTACGCAGTTGCGCAGCAGTTGCAAAGATAAATTAAATCCATAAAGAGTACAATTCAAATAAAGTGACACTGCTGGTCTGCAAAGAGATTGTCAGATCTCATGTCGGTTATTGTCCAGTTGTAATCTACCTATAAAAGTGTTAATCGGGATAAGGGAAATTAATTTGCAAAACACAACAAAGATCATTTCAAATACTGGATCAGTGGACTATGAAAAGTTATAAAGAAAGTTTTAAAATAATAATGGGAATTAATCATGTAGACATTCATTGGTATTTTGTGCAAAATCAGAATAGGGAAACTATAGGGTGTGATTATAAACTAAAGCTTCAACTTACAAACATTAAAGTAATACTGTCGCTACCTTTACTTGATAAATAATAAACTTAGTTACTCCTAGAACTATTGGCTTATGAAGTAGTCTGCCACCTAATGCAGCAAATAGTGACCAAGTTGACTTATTCAAAAGGAATTTGGGTCAATTCCTGATTCAGAACATAATTAGAAGGATGTAGGTTTGTGGAAGGAAAAAGGTGAAAATGGTCAGATGGGACTTGAAAGTTGAGATGAGTTAACAGTAACCTGGACGGAATAAATTCCTACGTTTTGATATCATTAGATGAGATAACGACAATCTGCACAGGATCTCGAGAGCTAAAAATTGCCGTGCCCCAATAGCCTTACCAAAAGATAAATTAGACATAGTAAAACTTTACTTTACACCCACCATTAAATGGCTTCTCCAGATAGCTGTTAGCAAAAGTGATGAATAATCTGAACAATCTATACAGGTAGAATACTGATTATGTAACTGGACCAGTAATCTAAGTTCAAAGCCTACCATGACAGTTGAGAATTTGAATTAAGTTTAAAAAAATCTGGAAATAAAAAGCTGACGTCAATAATAGTGACCAAAAGCTGTTGGATTGTCATAAAAGCCCTTCACTTGTATCTTTTAAAGGAAGGAAACTAGTCATCTCGTTAATAGTGACTCCAGTTCCAAACCAATATACTTAACTCTAACTGCCCTCTGAAGTCCCCTAACAAGCTATTCAATTATATCAAACCTCCAGGAAGAATAATAATATAGCATTGTGGGAGCACCTTCACCACACAGACTGCAGCAGTTCAAGAAGAAGGCTCACCTCCATCTTTTCAGAGCAACAAGGGTGGTTGCCAGCCTTACCAACTATGCCCACAACCTGAGAATGAATAAAAAATACAGAACAAATAGTTTATGGCAAGTGCTGTGCGGACCATAAATATAGCAGGCAGGCATAGGTCCGAAGATACTGAGATAAACAGTTGATATGACCCTGCTCCCAACACCAATGGTGGGCTGGAAATCCACAATAAATTCCAGGAGCAGGCACTGCCTGAAACCTGGATTATACAAGCGAGAGTCCTGGGAAAGAGATAGCTGAAATTTTCAAAACCGAGAAATCCTATTTACTTCAATTGTGCGCTGAGCAGTCATCGGAATAGAAACAGGCGTAAAACGGGCACAACAAGGCCTTATTTTGGGGACCAACGTCCATTGCCCCAAGAACGTCTGAAAGAAGTCAAACCTGAAATTAAGCTTGCCTTGGGGCTCCCAGCTGGGGCATGCCTGCCTGCGCAGCACCGATTCCTGGCCTGTAAATGGGCTCAGACAAATTTCCACCCCGTTCCATCTATTTCATAGAAAACGGCTCTTTCTTGAAATCCATGTAAATAAGGATGCTCATAGAGTACCTAGAATAGTAACATGAGCTGTCATCACTAGACAGTTCTAAAATCTGTGGCTGAAATTAGTTCACAGAAATGGTAACTAATGCTCCAGTTGGAACTTGAGTCTAGCTACTGTTCCAAATGGTAATTTGAATGTGGACATCTTATAGACTGATCACACAGAGCCACTTATCAAGCTGAATGCTCTGTTTTATGGCTGGCAAGCTGACTATCCTGAATTTCGCTTCATTGAATCACTGCCAGGAGAGAAACAATGGTAGTGAATTACAAACAGTTTCTTTGGAAATGTATTCCCAAGGCCATAGAGTCAAAACCTGAAGCTACTGAAAGTGGTTACTGTCAACTCACCCGCTTTGATACTGGGAAATAGAATCACAGAACTATAGAAGGTTACAGCACAGGAGTGCTTTCGGCCCATCATATCTGTGCCAGCTCTTTGATAGAGCAATCCATAACTAATTCACTTCCCCACTATCTCCCCATTGCTCTTTATCTTCCTCTGCTTCAAATCTTTGGGTGGAACTTTCAACTTCTGCGATGGATGGCAGCAGCACGGCCTTCAATGGAAAGGAAAATTGGACAGGTGTATAACAGGTGGCCAATCTGCAACCGCCCATTTTATACTCCCACCAAAGTTGAAAGTGCCGCCCTTCATCTACACTTTCCTTAAAAGATGCAATGATCTCTGCCACAAGTTGAATGCATCCCGGGCCCTGGACATATTGAAGGTGTAATCTCTAATTACCTAAAAAGCTGACACTAAATTCCCGGATGGAAAAGCCATGGTCACTCAGTAGGCACTTGGGGCACCAACCATAGGCATTAGCAACTCGGAAGGGTTCCCTGCAACTTTCACTTTAGAGAAGAAAGTTTTGTTCCCCAAAGAAAACACAAATAAAATTTCAGAACCTCAGTCCAATAGCCTTGTAAATACAAGATGAGGCTATTGCTGGATAAAGGTTTCTTGCATGCATAGGATCAATCCAAAACTGCAAATCTTACTGACTATGATACAGAAGAAAAATAGAAAAATCTATGGGGTCATATTCAGTCATTGGATAGATTGGTCATATGATTAAAAGAATGAAAAGGAAGTCCTGTAATTATATAGCGCCTTTCGCAGGATGTCGCAAAACACTTTACAGCCAATGAAGTATTTTTGAAGTGTAGTCACTGTTGTAATGTAGGATTAGATGGCATATTGCACAACAACAACTACTTGCATTTATATAGCACCTTTAACGTAGTAAAACATCCTGTGGTGCCAGGCGCCCAAGGCTAAACTTCCCCCTTTTAAATGTGTTATTTGCAAAAGCAGGATAATTGTAGTAACAGTGTTAGTAAGCATACAAAATCTACTTTTTCTTCTGTATTCATTTGCTGAGCAGCCAGAACTAACCTTGTTACAATAGGGAATTTGCATGGTTACAACACACATTAAAAATGACTATTTCATTGCAGCTCATTGCAGTTGAATACGGGGAATATTGCTGTATTACTGTGCCATATCTGTGTTCATGTCATGTCAAGTAGCAACATGAGCTGAGTTATTAAGTAGCAAAGCAATAGGGTAAAATTAAGTGCAAAATTTGGATCTACAAGTAAACTGTATCACCTAAGCACAATGAATGTGGTGGCTAATGATTTTTCATTAAATTCAACACAAAAAAGAAACATGTTTAGTGCCAAGATAATGGGATAAGTGTTTTATTTGCACTCACTAATTTACAGACATTTTATTGAAGATATGGATCCATGCATCACCAACCAAAATAACCCTACTTTAATGGGCTACAATTTCACTTGGAAGGACATAAGTACCTAAACTCTCATTACCACAACCCTCATTAGAGGGAGATCTAAATGAATTTTTCATAGGCATATCTATTTTTGAAATTTGTTAAACATTGAAAAATTATTTTGCTCTGCATCATTATAGTAGAAAAATAATTCTTTTGACAGCTGAATGACCTCTAAATTCAGCAGGTCTAAAAGATGTCTTCTGTACTTTATAGGGGAGATTTTATTGGGTCTGTGCCCGGGGGCACTGGACCACCTGGGCGCTGCAAATATGGGAAATACGGGTGAGTTGGAACCCTCCTGTTTTTCCTTCGTCTAAAGTAATGGAGTGGACATCTCCACAGGTGTGCGCTATGTCCCATTTGATTTTCCAATGTTTGCTGCTCCCAGGTGGTCCAGTGCACCCGGGCACAGACCCAGGAAAACCTCCTCTTTTTCAGACATTATTAGAATTAAAAAATTAAAACATTATAATAGTTTATGGATAGAGAACACATGGGGCGGATTTTCAACTTCCATCCAAAACGTGCACGAAACAAGCAGAGCGGCTATGCCACCCACCCAAAGCCGGCCCCAACCATTTTCAGCTGGACCTTATTTGACTGCTGCTGGTGAGCTGCGGGCACCAAATGGGGAGCCTGCTGCATCTCGTCGGTTGTGGGAAGGCACAGAAATCGGCCAGCTTCCATGCTGAGCCAGCCAGCATGTGGTTCTGGGATTGGGCTTGGGTTGTGGTGGGGTGGGGGGGGGGGGGTTCGGGGGCTCGCACAGTCTGGCAGTGGGCCAGAGCCTTATTGTGGGGCCAAGAGGAGCACTCCTTTGAGCTGTTCTTTGAGTGGCATCGAGCCCGTTAGTACCTGAAAATTGCAATTGTGATCCTACAACCAACATAGGACCCCACTTTGCATATTTAAGCAGCTTCCTGCCTATTTTGAGGTGGGCATGCTGCTCACACACTTACAGGCCGCCTTGTAAATTGCATCAGGCAGGCCTTGGTTGTCAATGGGGCAGCCTACATTCCCCACGCCCATTTTCAACTGCCAGCGACCAGTGTTTCAGGTACGAAATTGGCAGACAGCAGTTGAAAGTCGACCCCATTATTTTTCACAACCCTTTGTATTATACTTGCAACTATTATCTTTCAATCTGGCATAATACTGCAGACATAGATATCTTGTCATTAATCTGTAATTTGTTCTTCAGGTAGCTAGCCCCCCTCTGCCTGGTGGTGTTTTAGGATACTGGAGATGCCACAGCACTATTCAAAGAGCAGGGAGCTTGGTCAACATTCCAACCTCAACCATTATCATAAAAATAAATTAACTGATCATTTATCTCATTGCTGTTTGTAGGATCTTGTTATATGTAAAATCGTTACAGCACGGCCCAAAGTCAAGTCACCGGATATCAATGTAACTGAGATTTTTGGAGTTTGACGGTGATTTTCTTTGCGATACATTTTTAAAAATTGCTCTTACTGAGACCTGCACTATACGTCACCAAAGTGCTGCCAGCCTCAGTGAACCTGAGGTTTTTCTTCACCTTTGCCCGCTCCCCCCTCCCCACCGTGTCCAGAATGACTAAGCAGATAGATAGCCCAATGGGCATACTCCTGTTCTGCCTAATAATGAGAGGGGAAGAGAAGCAGCAGAGGCGAGAGGCTCTGAGAGTGAGGCGCCATGGCAGAAGGCAACAGGCCAGCCTATTACCCCCATTGGTAATGCCGCATTTACGCTTGTTTTATGCTGGTTTTTTACCTTCCGGTGTAGGCAAATGAGGTCCACAGGAAATTTAGGCAAGATTGGCAGAGATTTTGGCATATTTTTTGCCTAAGTGCGATCCAGGAAATTCCAGGCCAATGTTTGAAAACAATTCTATCCCATCACAATTTAGCAGGAGCAGGCGTGAAACAGGAATTTTCTTCCCTCTTGTGCTAATTATCTCCAACTTTGCCAGCAAACTTGCCATTCCAATTAGAGACATCTTTACTCACTGTTGTTTTAGCAGGATGGCCTTTCAGCAGATAACCACATCATTTTCAGAAATTGCTATTTGCTTAATTAACATATTTTAGAGCATAGGGTGGAGTGTACATTAATAGGAAGAATGGAAGGCACCGTGAGATTTACTCTCACCACAGATTTGGAGGCTTTCCAAGAACTACATTTGAAATCTGACTCAAAATAGAGCAAGTAGTAAACCATCTTGTGTGTGCTCTTTCCAAATCTGAGCCTCAACACGGCTATTACTTATGTGCATTGTTCTGTGCAACTATGTTCCCAATCCTCCATCTAATCAGCTGAGGCACTGCAAGAGCAGCTGCAATTTCAATATGGCAGTTTTAATAGTACTGTTTTCATGACTTGTTTCATTCTAAATATTTGTGAGATGTAGCAAAGTATCCATTGTGACAGGCAACTGAGGTAATCTGCTGTTCATGAATCTGGCAGAGGCATTCTGATAGTGTTATATTGAAAAGACAGAATCACAATTGTTGCAGACAATGCTCCTATGGTTCCCAAATAGCTCATTGTCTCAGCTAGTTATCACACTGCACGGAAATACATAAGCATATAGTAGAAATTGCAGGCGTGTTAAAAAAGGCTTTAAAAAAAAAAGCTAAATGTGGCGGAACCACCAGAGGATTACGGACAATTGTATATAATTCCTTTTACAGCAATGTAGTACAACTGGGGGCTGCACCTTTAATGTATCTGTTAACTGTACGAGGGCTTCTTTCCTGTACTCCGCGTGATGACGTCATGCCGTCCGTCACGTGATCTCTCAACGGTGGGAAGAACGTGATGATGTCATGACATCAGAGCTCGGAACCTTCTAGCAGTAGAGCTCGGAACCTGCTGGCAGTTGAGCTCGGGACCTTCTAGCAGTTCCAGAGAGGCTTTCAAGCAGACCAGACCTATTTGCATTGTATCCTACAGTTTACTGTACAGCTTCGTTTGTTCATTAAATTTTATTGTTTTTGATTCTCTGAGTCGATCTCAATTCTTCAGCTAGGAACACCAGTTCCTACATTGGTGACCCCGATTTCTTCGAACAATATTCGTTGAAGTTACAGCATGGACACGAACGCCGTCACCCTCAAACTGCCGCAATTTTGGGAGCAACAACCGGCCGTGTGGTTTTTCCAGGCGGAAGCCCAATTTGCAATCCGGGGAGTAGCAGCGGATTCGACCCGTTACTATTATGTGGTCTCCGCACTCGACAGTGCCACGGCCTCGCGGGACATCAGCCTCCTCCAGAGCCCACCAAACGATGGCAAGTACGAAGCTTTAAAAGCACAGTTACTGCAGATTTTCAGTCTGTCCAAGTCAGAGCGCGCTCGCAGACTTATCGCCATGCCCGGCCTCGGGGACGCAAAGCCCTCAGAGCTCATGAGCCAAATGCTCATGCTTTTGGGCTCGGAATCGCAATGTTTTCTGTTCCGCGAGCTGTTTCTCTGTCAGCTGCCAGAGCCAGTACAGACGGCCTTGGCCAATTCCGCGATCATGGATTGTGCTGAACTCGCTGCAGAAGCGGATAAAGTATTCACCGTCTCACAACAATCTTGTGCAGCCATGAGGCACCAAAACCGTGCTGAACTCGCAGCAGAGGCAGATACAACATGCTCCGTCGCACAGCAGTGTTGTGCAGCCACGAGGTGGCCATCCCCCACAACAGCGAAGCCGACTCCTCCTCCTGCAGGCTGGTGTACATACCACGCTCGTTTTGGCGCAAGAGCCAGATGCTGCCGTCTGCCCTGCAGTTTTTTCCCAAAAATAAAACCTACCTCAAACCAGCGGTTTCTGAGAAGATCAATAAGGCCTAAGGGACACGCCGGAGTTGCGATGGCCGTCGGGTCTGCAGGGAAACTCCTATACATTACAGACTCCCTGTCAGGGCGACATTTTCTCTGCGATACTGGCTCCCAGTGCAGTATCCTACCAGCATCGAAGCTCGATCTTCAATCCGGCGGTCAGGTCCCTCCCTCGAGGCAGCAAATGGTGCGGCCATCCGCACGTTCGGAAAGCGCAGGGTCCAGCTGAGATTTGGCGGCCAACGTTTTATTGGGAGTTCATCACGGCGAAAATCTCACAGGCCATCCTGGGTGCAGATTTCTTCTGCGCAAACGGTTTTCTTGTCGGCGTCCGACACTGCCGGCTAATCAGCACCTCCACTTTTCACTCGGTCCCCTGCCACCAAAGCACCGTGATGTCTTGGTCAGTTTCCTGTGCAGTCCCTTCTCCAAATGAGTTTTCTCGTCTCTTCAGTGAGTTCCCTGAGCTCACCAGGCCCACATTTTCTTCTTCAGTCATGAGGCACGGTGCGGCGCACCACATTACCATGACAGGATCCCCCGTTTATGCGAGAGCTCGACGTCTGGAACCCGGTAAACCCGCGGCCGCCAAGGCGGAATTCCATACCATGGAACGCCTTGGAATTATTCGACGTTCGAATAGTCCTTGGTCCTCGCCATTACACATTGTTCCCAAGCCGGGCGGCGGTTGGCGACCATGCGGCGACTACCGATGCCTGAATGAAGCTACCACACCGGATCGGTACCCTATTCTGTTAAGTGTGTGTGTTATATTGAGAATTACTACACAGACCACAAGAGTAAAATTTAACAGGTCTTTACTAGTCGAAGGTCAGGGCGGATCTGCCCAATAAATCATTACACAGCACTTATATACCGGTGTGGTCACCGCCGGTATTACAGTATACAGCAGCCAAGATAAAGTAGTGCAACTCTTAAAGTAGTTCTCTTAAAAGTGGAACGGTTACTAAAATAGTTCTCTTAAAGGTGGAACGGTTACATACACTACAATCCTCCCTTTTTAGTTTAACAGTATATATGTTCCCCACTAAACATAACATCATAACATATATACACAACTTCATGTAAAAACAGTTCACAGATTCAGTCTCTGCGGAGGCGCCTCCTGCGCTTCCTGACTCGGTCCGGATAACGCCTCGGTGGTGTAGTAGTTCTCGGTGGTGTAGTAGTTTTCGGTGGTGTAGTAGGTTCTTTTGGCAAGGTCGATTCGGCTTGAATGCCAGTGTCGGGTTCATCTGGTTGCAGTATCACCGGATCGGAGGTAGATACTATGGGTATCTCTGCTTCATCATTAGGCGTATAAAGTTGTGGTGTAGGTTGTCCCTTTTCGGATGACTCTATGATCTGGTCAGCATGGCGCCTTTCAGGGGTCTCTAGTTCTCGTTGCTGGGGTGACTCATCTAATGGTCCTTCACTGGACTTAACAGCGTGAACTTTCGTAACTTCAGAACCAGCATTGTTGACTTCTAAAGGCTCGAGTACCTTGGGAAGTTTTTCTACTTCCAGACTGATTTGGCTCAGTTCGGAGGGACCACGTGCGTGACCTGGTAGGGGTGATAATGGTTCAGATGAGTCATCATCTTCTGCTTCTTCTCTATTGTCTTCTATTTCCTCCATCACTTCAGCTTTTGCCTCTGCCACCAATCTCCTGAGTGGCTTAGTACTGCTGACACTGCTCACAAAAGGGTGTTCTTTCTTCTTAGCTTTCAACTGATCGATGAATTTGACATATTCCCTTTCTTGCTCAGCTTTGATTCGTTTGGCCTCATCGCGCAGACGGTTTGTGTGTTCCTGCTCCATTTTCTCAATCAGCTGCTTCTGCTGTCTTTCCAGATTCTCCCGCTCTGTGTCAAAGAACTTTTTCTTTGCATTCATCTCTTGCTCAAAACAGCGAATCATTTGTTCTAATTGCTGTTGTAGTTTGAAATTGAGTTGAGTTCGAGCCCGGTGTTCCTCAGAAATGTGCATGTCTGTAGACTGGACAGACTCAGAATTCTCTGTCAAACTTCGAGTAGGCTTGCTCTCCACTGGAGCTTTATCCAAAGGGGGCTTCAGGAACTTGCGTTCAATTCCCTGTTCCAACTGAAGCAAAGCAACAGCCAGGTAACGCACCACAGAGTTTACATGTTGTGGAGTACTAGCACTGGTAGACACAGAACTTCTCGTTTCAGTCTTGGGTTCCAAAGGCCTGTCTTTAGAGTTATATCTATTGTTCATGCCATCAAGTTCCTTGGCCTCCTCCCCTTCAATTTTAACAGTTCTGTTTTCCTTCACATCATTTTCCAGTAATTGAATACCATTTTGTGTAGGACGTGCTTCACTCAATAATTCGTACTGTTCAGTTTCCAGCACTGTTTGCCAGGTTCGATCTTCAATGTCCAGCAGCAGATCCTTCACTCGCAGTTCAAGCTGCTTCTCAGCAGATAATAGGGACATGTCATGTGTGCTGTGAGCACCTTTTAATGTACTATGTTGTTGTTGTTCAGTGGAATTCTGTTCTGATACTTTGTCATTTATGCACTCCTTCGTTTTTCCATCATTAGTCTGCAAGTCCATTTTAGACTTGTCTTTTGCACATGGGCTGGTCTTACCATCATCAGTTCCAGAGTCTGAGCTGATTGTCTTCACCGAGTTCTCACTCTCTGCTTTGTCACTGTCACTGCTGCATATGCCCTCATCCAGTACTCTGGACAATCGTTCAGGTTTGACATCTTTTCTTTTTCCGGAATCTACCGTCATTGCTTTTAGGGGGTGCCAGTCCATCTTTATTTTCCTGATCCACTCCCGTCCCAGAAGTGGTGGACCTCCCTCAGGTAGTACATATAAGTCCATTCCTTGGTGTTCTTTGCCCTTGTGTCTCACCTTGGCTTTTGTCTTTCCGATGGGGTATACTCTTTGCCCCGTGTATGTCTGCAATACTATCTCCGTATCCCGTAGGGGAATATGTGTGAATAATTTTTTGTAATCTTGCTTATTCATGACCGTCAACGCCGATCCGGTGTCCAATTCCATCTTCACGTGGACTCCTGCTATCTGCAGTGTGGCCCAGATAGTTTGTCGGTCAGCTTCCTTACTCACATTGTGAATTCTCAGACTACCCAGTTCCTGGCTGTTGGAGTCTGAATCCGAATTCTGTTCATCCGAACTCTTCTCAGCCACCTTATGTACCTTTCTGCACTTTTCCTGCGGTGACCTTTTGTTGCTGGTCTTCTTTCCTGACCGGCATACTTTAGCTATGTGACCAAGCTTGCCACATTTTCTGCATTCCTGGTTTTTAAACCAGCATTGGTTCTGATCGTGTGTTGTCTTTCCACAACGATAACATTTCGTTGTACCCAAAGCCATTTGATCTACGCTGAGTACCGCTGCCTTCAGCTGCATTTCCGCAGTGCCTCTCGCTGCGGCTTCGTGCGATGCTGCAATAGTGACAGCCTTATCAAGTGTAAGATCATTCTCTTCAAGCAGCCGCTTTTGGGTTCCTTCTTTCGACAATCCACACACGAATTTGTCTCTCAGTGCCTCTGTCAGGCTTTCCCCAAACTGACAGTATTTCGCTAGCTTGCGCAGTTCAATTAAATACTCCGCGTTGCTTTCCTCTTTCAGTTGCGTTCTCGCATAAAATTTAAACCGTTCCGCTAACATCAGCGGTGTGGGGTTCAAATGATCCTTCAGGACAGCAACAATATTAGCGAAAGTCTGATCCGCCGGTTTAGCTGGTGAAAGAAGATGCTTCAATAGCCCGTATGTCTTCGCACCCATTGAGTTTAGTAAGGTTAGTGCTTTATCTTCATTTGATATTTTATTAGCCTTACAATATATCTCTATGCGTTCTACATACGTGGCCCAATCTTCAACATCGGGATCGAAATCGTTGATGTTACCACGCTTAGGCATCCTCGCTATCTTCTTGAGAGACAAAAAGAAATTTTTCTTTTATTTTTTTTTTCAAAATGGCGGTTTCCCGCGCTCGTCTTCTTCCCCCGCCTACGAAAATGGCGGCTTCCCGCGCTCGTCTTCTTCCCCGCCTACGAAAATGGCGGCTTCCCGCGTTTGCCTTTCTCCCCCGCTGGCTGTCTCTTGTCACTCCCGCTCGCTCGGTCTCGGTCTCCCTCGCTCGGTCGGTCTCCCTCGCTCGGTCTCGGTCTCCCTCGCTCGGTCTCCCTTGCTCGCTCGGTCTCTTCTCTCTCCCGCTCGCTCGGTCTCGCTCGCTCGCTCGGGCTCTGTCTCTCCCACTCGCTCGGGCTCTGTCTCTCCCGCTCGCTCGGGCTCTGTCTCTCCCGCTGGCTGTAATGGCGATTGCTGTATTGCTGCGTTCGCCCTCCCCAGCGGTTTTCAATCATGCCTCCCAGCCCCTCTTGCAGTCCGGTCCTTTCCCCCGGCTGCGGCTGAGTTCTCCGCGTTTTTTTTAATTTTCTCCCGCGCCTTACGCTGACCCGGTCGCTGCACCTCGCGGCCTCGGTAGCTGCCCGGCCTTTTTCACCGGTCGCGGTCGAGCTCTCTCTCGACGCTGTTGCGTCTTCCAGCCCGCTAGCAGCCCGGTCTCTCACACCGGCTGCGTTTGCATGCGCTGCGGTCTCTCACACCGGCTGCGTTTGCATTCACCGCGGCTTCCGTGCCTTACGCTGCCCCAGTCTCAGCGCCTCTGGCCCCGACTTCTGCCCGGCTCTTTTCCCCGGCCGTGGTCGAGTTCTCCGCCCTTATATCCTCCGTTTTTTTATTTTTATTTTCTCCCCTACTCACAGTCAACGTGGCCGACTTGCTGCTCGTCGCTGATCGGCTTACCCACCACCGTGATAGAAGGGATGATCACTGCCTGTTGCTGATGGAAGGCTTCGTGTCAGAATTCTTCCTTTGCTCTGCAGACCAGAGTCTTTTCTCAGCAGAATGATGAGGGCGGATGCCTCTTCTCAACGCCCGTTAAACTGCCTTGGATGTATCTCTGCCGCAGGGTAAGATCGTACTCGACGCCACTGTTAAGTCTGTGTGTTATATTGAGAATTACTACACAGACCACAAGAGTAAAATTTAACAGGTCTTTACTAGTCGAAGGTCAGGGCGGATCTGCCCAATAAATCATTACACAGCACTTATATACCGGTGTGGTCACCGCCGGTATTACAGTATACAGCAGCCAAGATAAAGTTGTGCAACTCTTAAAGTAGTTCTCTTAAAGGTGGAACGGTTACTAAAATAGTTCTCTTAAAGGTGGAACGGTTACATACACTACATATTCCTCATATACAGGATTTTTCGGCCCATCTGGCAGGGAATTCCATCTTTTCCAAAGTAGACCTCGCCCGAGGTTATCATCAAGTGCCCGTGCATCCTCAGGACATCCCCAAAACTGCCGTCATCACACCGTTCGGGCTCTTTGAGTTCCTTCATATGCTGTTTGGGCTGAAGAATGCAGCACAAGCCTTCCAACGCCTCATGGATTCCATTTTGCGCGATCTGCCGTTCATCTTCGTCTACCTGGACGACATCCTTATCGCCAGTAACAGCATGAAAGAGCACGTACCCTTTTTTCTCATCTCAGCCAACATGGCCTTATTATCAACCGGCCAAGTGCCAGTTTGGGTTGCACAGCATTGATTTCCTGGGACACAGAATCACCTCAGAGGGCGCTGTCCCGCTGGCCACGAAGGTGGAAGCAGTCACCTCGTTCCCTCTTCCTCAGACCGTCAGGGCCCTCCAGGAATTTCTGGGGATGGTCAACTTTTATCATCGGTTCGTCCCCAAGGCGGCCCTGTTGATGCAACCATTGTACGAGGCCCTAAGAGGTAAATCGGGCAAAGACCCGATCGATTGGACACCCCAGATGGACCAGGCTTTCCTCGACACTAAGAACGCTTTGGCTGCTGCGACCATGTTGGCACATCCCCTTCCGGGCGCAACCATAGCCCTTACCACAGACGCATCTGATTATGCCATCGGGGCAGTACAGGAGCAGTGGGTCAACGGCACATAGCAACCACTGGCTTTCTTCAGCCGCCAATTGCGGAAAAACGAACGCAAGTATAGTACTTTTGATAGGGAGTTGTTGGCATTGTTTCTGGCCATCCGCCATTTTCGCTTCCTACTGGAAGGACGCCAATTCACGGCTTTTGTAGACCACAAGCCACTTACTTTTGCAATGGCCAAGGCGGCGGAACCATGGTCGGCACGGAAACGACATCATCTTACGTACATATCAGAATTTACAACCGACATACAACATGTCTCTGGCAAGGACAACCTGGTGGCGGATTGTCTCTCCCGCGCCCAGCTCCACGCAGTACACCTGGGAGTCAACTATGTTGGTTTGGCAAAAGACCAGGAGGCAGACCCTGAAGTGCAGGCATACAAGTGGCTGATGTCAGTTTCCAGGCAGCAGGGCCCACACTCTTTTGTGACATCTCGATGGGAGTCCCCCGTCCAATCATTCCAGTCGAATGGCGCAGGAGAATTTTTGACACAATCCACGGGTTGTCACACCCTGGCACGAGAGCGTCACAACGACTCATGGCAAAGAAATTCGTCTGGAAGGGCATGCATCTCGATATCTGTGACTGGACCAATACCTGCGTGAGTTGCCAGAAGTCCAAGATACAACGCCATGTTAAGGCCCCAGTCACCACTCTTCCGGTTCCAGAGCGCCGATTCGACCATGTACACGTGGACCTGGTTGGTCCTCTCCCTTTTTCTTGGGGCTACACTCACCTCCTCACCATGGTAGACCGCACCACCAGGTGGCCAGAGGCAATTCCTTTGGTTGCCACCACAGCGGCAGATGTCTCCAGAGCCTTCATCTCGTCGTGGGTAGCTCGGTTTGGGGTACCGGCTGACATCTCCTCCAACCGGGGGCCTCAATTTACCTCTGAGCTGTGGAACACCGTAGCCCAAGGTTTGGGCACAAAGCTGCATCGTACCACCGCCTACCATCCACAGGCGAATGGTCTGTTTGAGAGATTCCACAGGTCCCTTCGTGGGCCGAGTTGGGTGGACAGGCTCCCTTGGGTGCTGCTAGGTCTTCGCACGGCACCTAAGGACGACCTGCAATCTTCGTCAGCGGAGCTGGTTTACGGCCAACCACTCAGAGTGCCGGGCGATTTTCTTCCTCCTCACACAGAACCCTGGTCCCCAGCTCAGCAGCTCATCAGCCACCAGGAAGCGGCTAAGAATTTCATTCCGGTGCCTACGTCGCATCATGACCTGCAACGCTCCCATGTCCCGGTGGATCTGAAGAGTGCAGAATACGCGTTCACTCGGCAAGATGCTCGCAAAGACCTGCTCAAACCGCCTTACACAGGTCCGTTCCGCGTCATCTCGTCAGGTGACAAGTCCTTCACAGTCGACGTCGGCGGCAAGCCTGACCACATCTCCATCGACTGGTTGAAACCGGCACATCTGGATCTGAACGAACCAGTCATCACCGCTCAGCCGCCTCGTCGTGGTCGTCCACCGTCAACTGCCAGTCCAGTACAACCATAGCCAACGGCCAGTTCATCTTCTAGCGCTCCGTTCCAGCTGCCAGGGTATCGCAGTCGGTCGGACAGACTCGTCAGACCCCCTTCTCGCCTTACCTTCTCTGTTAAAAGCAATTCTGGGGGGGCACATGTGGCGGAACCATCAGAGGATTACGGACAATTGTATATAATTCCTTTTACAGCAATGTAGTACAGGTAGACTATACTTTATCCGAACTTCCGAAAACCGAAAACCTCTAAAAACCGAAAGTTTTTTTGTTCAGCGTAAGTCGTGCGCACAACATGACCAGAGTGGCGCATGACTTACGCTGAGCAGGGCAGAGGGTCACAGAGTTCCCTCCTGGGTAGGAGATTGCAGGCCGAGCCGGGCAGTGTGAAGGAGGTGCCGGGAGAGTGAACCCAACAATACAACGGCCCATCCGATAGCTGCAGCGGCCCGTCCGATATTCTTTTCTCCCCCCGACCCGACCCGAACCGAACCACGGCCCGTCCGATATTCTTTTCTCCCGACCCGACCCGAACCGCGGCCCGTCCGATATTCTTTTCTCCCCCCCGGACCCCCCCCCCCGACCCCGACACTCCCCCTGGACCCCCACCCCCCCCGGACCCCCCCCGACCCCGACCCCCCCCCGACCAACCCTGACCCCCCCGACCTGAACCGCGGCTCGTCCGATGTTCTTTTCTCCGCCCCCACCTGACCCCCGACCTGATTTGCGGGCCAGCTTAATAGGAGTCAGCCGATATCCAGCTTTCCAGAGAAGCAGGAAGGGGAATGAGACACGGAACAGTCGCAAGAGGTAGCCTGAACTTTTACAATTTATATTAAATACAAATTTCCCAGTCTTATAATAATACCTTCTGAAATCCGAAAAATTCCGATAACCGAAACTCAGCTGGTCCCAAGGCTTTCGGATAAGGGATAGTGTACCTGTACAGCTGGGGGCTGTACCTTTAATGTATCTGTTAACTGTACTAGGGCTTCTTTCCTGTACTCTGCGTGATGACGTCATGCCGTCCGTCATGTGATCTCTCAACGGTGGGAAGAACGTGATGATGTCATGACGTCAGAGCTCGGAACCTTCGAGCAGTAGAGCTTGGAACCTGCTGGCAGTTGAGCTCGGAACCTTCTAGCAGTTCCAAAGAGGCTTTCAAGCAGACCAGACCTATTTGCATTGTATCCTACAGTTTACTGTACAGCTTCGTTTGTTCATTAAATTTTATTGTTTTTGATTCTCTGAGTCGATCTCAATTCTTCAGCTAGGAACACCAGTTCCTACATAAGAACCATTATACTGGATTTGCTTTTGATAAGATATTTTTAGAAGTTTTGAAATAACATTATTTGACTAAAAAATACATTTAAAAACAAAAAATGCTAAATAGACATGATATTCCTTTCAAGGTGAGGCAGTTCTTATGATATGAATGAGCTTATCTTCCACATACCATAGATAAATCAGAGAGTCCCACTGGGGAAATCCACTCATGAAATGTCATCGCTTGAAACACATCACTACCCCTTGCTGCATCTGATAGTGTTTCTGTGCTGCACAATTAACTTGTGTTCACAGCAAAAAGGCAGTTTCCATAAGTAGACTGTGTCCTAAGAACTAAAAACTGCACTGCTGTCTGCCGTGACATGGATAGCATGCCATGGACTAGCAATTATCTTTCACCAGGGTATATTGTATTGGAGACCACACGGGCCGCCTACCACATTCTCCTTGCATTCATAAATGTTAAGACCTGCTAGAAACTGAAAGCACTCCTGTGTCTGCTTGGCATGAACTGGCATCGACATACGAGTCTAAATTATATGCTGGCAGCAAGGGAGCTCAACTACTACCAGCATATATTGGAAAATTTAATTGAAATTAATGGACAGGAGATTGTGGGCCCGTACTTGGTAATTTACTTCATTCATTGCCCTTCAAAGGACCAATCATTTGTATTGCACCTGGAATAATGCTTTTGCATCCTATCTTATGAAATGATCAAAGAATCTGCCTGCTTTTTCATTTTGAAGTTGCATTACGGGAAGTTTCCATTTTAACTCTAGCCATTTCAAAATTGTAGAAAGGAAAAGAGAGATTTTCCCCCTATTTGATGTAGGAAAAAACTCTGCTTTTGTCACAACAATCTTAGTTAGCCTCTTCTTAAATCAACCAGAAGAAGACCAAAGGGTAGAAACTAGAAATAAAGGGCTAAAAATTCAGGGGCTTTACGCCACCCATTACCATCAAAAACTGGCAAAAAGAGGGCAGCTGCCACTCTTTCGCCAGCTGGTGGTGCGTCCCGTGGCGTCCTCCATTTTTGAAGGGCCGGCAGCGCTGCCGGTATGATATATTGCCCTGCAAAGTAAAATGAAGGAGTAGTGACGTCAGTCGGCATGAAACAGAAATTTAACGTCACCACGACAAACCTTTGCATGGAGTCCAGCGCTGGGTCCTAAGCTCACCAGGTAAACCCAGTGTGATAGCAGACTCACAGAGGTTCTGTCAGCACCTCTTAAAGGGACACACACATCTTTCAGGTAAGTTTGCATTTAATCTTTTGGATTTTTTTTTTGATTACACTGAAGTAGTGGCTTGCTGCAATAGATGTTAAAAGTTTTTTAAGTGTGCAGGGAGTACTGCTGGATGCTTGCAAGGCCTTGGGTGGTAAAGGAAGGCCTCGGAGAAGACAGAAAATGCTGCAAATACTCAGCAGGTCAGGCAACATCCGTGGAGAGAGAAACAGAGTTCATGGGCTGGATTTTAGCTTAGATCCGGAGGTCGAGGCGGGACTGCTGGTTTTCGGGTTTCAGTCCCACCCCCAGAGACGTTTGACGAACAAATGCTATTTTCCTTTGATTGGCCTTGTTAGCCTGCCCTGTGGGTTTGCTGGCCAATTAAGGGAAAGCCGGTGTCAGATGACGTCAGTGCATGACGCTTCATCTGCCAGTTTTGTTAAAGTGACAGGCACCATAATTTTTTGACAGATGAATTGTCAGTGTTTGACAGCATTGAGGTCCAAAGGTGAGCCCTTGCACCCAGACTCTCCAATGACTCACTGCTTAGGATGAAACAGATGGCAGCTGCATGTGAGATTGCAGAAGCCATCTGTCACTTCTGCTGATGAGATGAGGCTGCACAAACACATCACAGCTTGTCACCTGCAGAAGCATCAAACCACAGTAAAAAAAAATTCCCCAACATTCTCTCACTGGTCATACTTACCAGTGTCCCATTGCAGCCTTCACACTACCTCTGCAGCTGTCATTTCTACAGTTACAATACAACAGACAACAGCTCACCTCACTTGCCCTGGCGGGGTTTACCGATGTCGGGAAGCCCGCAGCAGTAGGCACCAAATGGGAAAAAGCCTCTTGACTGCCTGTTAACTACCTGTTAAAGGGCAGTTAATTGGCTCTAATCCTCTGCCCGCCGCTCAGAGACGGGTCCCTGCGCGAATCGGGGACCCACCTCCCGGGAAGATCGTTTGGCGGTGGGTTAGGAGCGAGTTTGGGATCCGCTCCCATTTTCTACCATTTTGCCACTGGTCCCGCCTCCAAGCCCGCCCCCTGGCAAAATCCCCCCCATGTCTCAGGCCAAGATGCTGCCTGACCTGCTGAATATTTCCTACATTTTATGCTGTTATTTCAGATTTACAGCATCCACTTGCAGAGGGAACAGGAAGACGCAGAAGAGGAAGAAGCCAAAGAGGAGGAAACAGAAGAGGAGGAAACAGAAGAGAAGAGGAGGAAACAGAAGAGGAGGAAGCAGAAGCAAACCAGACAGCCCCTTTCTGGCTGAGATATCCGGGAATGAATCATCCACCTGTGGGACCAGTGACCACAACCCCAATTCCCCTTTCAACATTTGTCCCACACTTTACCTTCTTTGGCTACTGGAGCCAGGTGTTGCGGGGCGACACTGCTGGCAGTGAGGCCTCAGTGATTGGGTCCCACATCGTTCTTTCTGGAGGGCCTCCTGGCCCCTGTGGGTAGAGGACCTCTCTTGTAGTGTTGACCCCCTGCACAAAGCTGGAGTGCTGTGTGTGACCCTGAGTGCCCCTTCCCTGGATTGCTGAGCCATTTGTGTTAGTGCTGAAGCACTTTTCCCATTTTTTGAGGTTCGAAAGGGAATTCAGCTTTACGTGCTGAAGACTCCCATTTGGGACTTTTTAATGTAAATTTTTTTTTGAAAAGGTACTTAGGGCTGAAAACTGCATTTTTCACTTCATTTTAATTGTTATTAGTTCTGAAGGCTCTTTTTAATTCATAGCCCTTTAAATTACCCATAATTCCTTGTGAACTCCACAGCCTCGCTCCCAGGAGCTGTTAGAAGCTGGAATGCTTCAGGACGGGAACTTCGACTTCCAGGCCTGCACTAACGCCACCAGGAGGGCGTTACAAAGTAAGTTAGTGCTGGGCTAAAAATCTTGCAGTGATACCGGCAACTCTGGTGGAAGCCATGAATTTTTCCTCCAAAGGGTCACCCCATGGTTAGGAAGCCAGAGTCCTCCCTTTTGTATAACTTATTTGTAAATCTGCAAAACTTAGTGAACAACCTAAATGATTTTTTTTTGGAAGTAGTAGATGATGTAATCCATTTAACCAAATTAGAAATTATTTTGCTATCTCATTATTTTCCTCTATATCCTCAAACTAGGCCAAGATCCAGAGAGAAGAGGATAGGAATGTTGCTTTGGGGAGGATACATTTATTGGAAGAATGAAAACTATGATACAATCAGCAAGTACTGTGCATTTCTTTTTCATTAGTTAACTGCCATGTACCATATGCTTTGCCCACCAAACAAGAACCTCTTTAAGAAAAAGGGAAGACCCATCAATAGAAGCCTCAGCCGATTTTAGTACTGTTCTGCCAAAATGCATGGCATATCTTATTTTGAGCAAAATCTAAAATGTCCGATTACATTACGACAGGCTCTTTCCTTACTAACTGGCAATGGTAATATACTCTCTCCAAATTCTCTGCTTGATAACAGGCTTATCTATCATGTCTATGGTATAAAAAGGACAATTTTAAGCTTTTATTTGTTGTTATAACTCAGAAACTCACAAAGAATAGCACTGATGTGCACAAGAAGGTTGCCAAGTATACTGCCCACACCAGGAAATCAAAATTAGATCGAGGTGGTGTTCTATGGCCGTGATAATTCAGTGCAGTCATTCCTTGGACACCTAGAACATCACAATGAATACAATGCCTCCAATTTGAATTTAATTATCTGTTACAAAGAACAGATTGTAAGAAAATTCTGATTTTTAGCTCCATTATTATATGCCATGGGCGAATATAAGACTGAATTAAAATGGCAAACTCCTCAATATTTTTCGACCATTTCAGCATGTTCCACGACCTTCCTAAACCACGCCAGCTAAACCTGGCGGGTTGACAAGTGGGTTGCCTCCTCACAGCTGCAGCTCCACCATTAAATCAGAGATATCATTAGGGATTAGTTGCAGGTGGCAAACTTTGCTTTAAAAGGTCTTTCAGCACTTTTAGCAGGCCTTCCGAAGTCGGAGGCACTGCAGCTTGTATCTATCAACTATGGGACCTCCTTGGAAGACCCTCTTCCTGCTTAGAATGAGCGCTTCCCCAACGGAGGCATCTGCAAGCAGCATGGGAACCATTCATTTCCTTTCATCATGGACCTCAGATTCGGATGAGGAGCAGCCATGGCAGCAGCAGAACCAGGCAGCTCAGCAGCAACAGCAGCAGGAGCCCCAACCTCCTGCTCAGCCACCTGAAGCTGCACAGGGCAGAAGGCACCAGCGCATCGAAGCACCTCGCCGCAGGAGATACCCCCATCAGAGGTTTACAGACAGAGGATGAGCTACCTCAACATGAGTAAGCAGCAGTGCCAAAGGAGGCTGAGACTTTCACGAGAGGTTGTCTGAGACATCTGCGCACTGCTGCACCAACACCTGGAGCCCAGAGGAGCGGGTGGACACCCCTTACCAGTGGCCATCAAAGTCACCACCGCACCCAACTTTTTTGCCTCAGGCTTCTTCCAGGGATCATCAGCAGACATCAGCGGCATCTCCCAGTCGGCCGCCCACAGTTGCATCATGCAGGTGACCGATGTCCTTTTCGCAAAGGCCCACAATTACATCCACTTCTCAAGGGATCAAACAAGTGTAACCGCGCGTTCAGTTGGCTTCGCAAATATGGCAGGTTTGCCAATGGTGCAGGGCGTCATCAGTGGAGGTGGGTTTCGAACCCACCCAAACCGAAACCTGCCTTCAACCCGCCTCCAGTGGGAAAATCGCCCCCAATGTGGTGAGATAATCACATGGAATCTAGATTCCATGTTACTGGCTCAGGATATGACATTTAGGATTCAATTTTAATTCCCATGCAGGAACGCAGCAAAGCAACCAAAGAGGCCCAGAAGTCATGGGAAGTGGCTGCCCAGCTGTTAAAAATCGGGCGGCAGGAGGCCACCGCCAGGGACTCGTGGGTATGGTCCCTGGCACCACAAGGTAAATGTTCCAGGAGGGGAATCCCGATTGGGGGAGGGGAGGCCCAAGGCTTCTTTGTCAAGCCTGGAGGAGCACTCCTCCTCCTGGCCCACAAAGAAACTAAAACATTTTTAAAACTTACCTTGCTGGGTCTCTCCTGGCCCAGGCTGCTGTTCTGGCAGGTTGTGCCTGGCAAGTAATCCACCACTGCTCCCCCACTCAGCCTTTGGGTTAAAATAACATATTGGGCCCTGATTATTTAATTGTCAGCCAGATCGGGGTGGGACAGGAGTGGGTAAGTCCCCTACCCCCTTGCCTGGTTTCCGCCAGGAATTAAAATTATCCCCATAGACTCATACAATCTCTTATTTAGCATTTATTTATTGTCAGTTGTTGTCCAGGTCATAGGTTGCAACAAGAGATGTGAAGGAGAAATTTTAGTGTGTTAGTGACATGCTTTTATTGCTGCCGTCAGTATGTTCACAATATAAGTTCATGGAGCTGATCAAATTTGATTCTTTTTTAGGAGGTAGAAACAGCAGTCTCGGGCTTTTGAGGAAGCTTCAAATCAACTTTCCATATATTCTATGGGGGAGAAATTCACTATTGCCCCGTTTGGGATGCTAATTTTTAAAAGTTTGAAAAGTTAGCGCCAGACACCAACGATATCAAACTTTTGAAAAATTTGCCGTTTGCGCTCCAAGAAGGCAGTGGAGCACTAAATCAAGTGCTCCACTTCCTTCTTGGAGCGTAATTGGCAGCAGGCAGGGTGGAGACTTCAGCAGCGCTGCACACTGGGCCGTGCAGTGCTGCCGCGTTCAAAAAGGCTCCTTCCCTCCCTTAAAGGGAAGGGCCATTACTGCAGGCTCTGCAATATAAAAAGTACCTATCTGGACCACCAAGGCAGCTGCAATCCTGCGCAATCAGCCTGGCACTCAAGCAAAGTGATGGGCTGATCGATTGTGGGCAGGAACCCGTGAAAAAAACTGGAAGAATAAAGGTAAGTTTTCTTTTACTTACCTCGGCCACCTCGCCTTTAATTAACGCCCCCAAAGTGACTGGCCACCCGTTGAATGCCTCCTGCAGCTGTTGATGTTTTCGACTGGCTCTGCTGCAGGGGCTGGAAGTCAATTTCGGGTCCAGGCCCAACGGGGCGAAAGAGTTCGGGGCGTAACGCCGTAACGCTGCCGCAAAACTCCTGCCAAATATGGCGGGAGTCAATGTCAGCGCCGCGCCTGGTTGCAAGGCCATCTGTGCAAAGGCACCCAATTTCACCCCCTTAAAGTTACAAAAAAAAGTAGATGCACAGCAAGTCAATGAGCATCTGAAAGAGAAAGTTGGGTTAATGTTTAGTGTGTGACCATTTATCAAATCTGAAGAATAGTCGTTCGAATCCTCTTAAAATGAATGAAGTTTGGGGGTAGTCCCATTTTAACATGTAAAACATCTACCTGTACAAATCACAATGACTAGGTTAGTGGCACAGCAGACACATTTGAATCTTTTTTTATTACAATATATGCAATCGGTAAAAATATGAAATAATCTTCATGACTACTGGCACTTTAGTGCTGTGACTTGCTATGAAGATCAAAAATATTATCACTTACCACTTTAATTTCATTCAGTGCATGAATTTTGAGCTCAAAAGTTATCATGAATCTTTTACTTTGTATTAAATTAGAGAGTTGCTGCCTTATCTTATCCCTGTAGATCAGTGATAGAATGCAACTTGTTTTGAGAAAGATGACTCCAAAATTTAAATTTTTTATGCCCATTAGAGAATTTTAAAGAGAGTGAGCATTCAATTTGGGAGGAAGGTTACTGGATTGAACTTGTTGTGACCTACTGAAGAGTGAAGACATGTCCTTCACATGTGCAATGATTCTCAAATTTAAAAGAAAATAAACATAACAATTGCCAGTGTTATATAAACATGGAGAAAATGCTGGAAATACACCAGCTCTGTCAACATCTGAAAGGAGAAAAGGCAAGTAAGCCTTTTCAATAGTTGCCTTTTGTCAGATAACCTGTCCTTTTCCTTTTTTCATATGCTGAAGGGCCTGTTGTGCATTTTAAACATTTTCTGTTTTATATTTCAGATTTTCAGCATTCACAGTTTTTTTTAATATATGTGTGTGATAGAAAGCACAAAGAGGTTGAAATTGATCTACACCATGCACAATTTTAGTTTCCAATGGTGTAGAACGAGTTGCCAATTCACTATCAGCCTATTTTGTGCTATTTGCCTTGACCAATTTCACCCCCAAATTCTCCTCTGGTACCTCATAAAAAGGTTGTACACTATAGCAGTGCCATCTGTAGCCCACAAAATAGGAAACCATTTTATGTAAGTACACCTTTCAGAGTAAATTGTGTTCAAAGGAACACTTATATTTAATGAAGAGTTAGAAAAGTAAAATCTAAAACCATACATGGATGTTGTCCTACTAATAACAATGGCCCAGATTTTCCTGAAAAAATAACGGTGTCTGAATGATGCACGCTGTCATTAATGTATGTACCATCCAGCAACTTGTGGAGAGGAAGAGATACCCCTTGAATTGTAAATCGGCATAAGTTCCTGGCCCATTTCTGCCGCTCCACCATTAGCTTTGCAAAATTGGCATTTCGCGCTTAACCTCTGTGATTTTCATGAAGTTGCTGCATTTGCTCATTAATTGCCCATTAAACTCGTCACAGAAAGTTAAGTCTAGTAAATGTCAGCTAAGTACATTTTAATGATGAGATAATTGTTAATGACTGCCAATTAACCTCCCTTGCTCAAAAGTAAACAATTGTATGTGTGGACTCTCATTCCTTCAGGTTGTAAATTGTTTTGCAATATTTAAAAAAAGTCAAATTTAAGTTTATTAAATAATTTTTCTTACAATTCCTTTCTGTCTCTTTTCTTTCTCTCTCTTAATGATTTAAAGCAAGGTGGCAGAGCAGGTAGGCCCCACAGCGGCGGCAGCCCTGTGAGATGCGGCGAGGCGGCGGTGGTGATTTTAAACGAGGCGGCGGAGCAGGTAGGCCCCACAGCGGCGCCGGTGGTGGGCCTGTGAGGAGTGGCGAGGCGGCGGCGGTGATTTAAAGTGAGGTGGCGGAGCAGGTAGGCTTACCAATCTCAGAGCTCCGAGAGAGGGAGAGAGAAGTAAAAAGTAATCGAAGTGTGACGTCACCAGAAAGCAGGTAAGTGATTGGTTGGTGAGTATTTCTCTCTCATTTTTTTCCAAACTTAAATTTTGTAGTTTATAGTTTATAGGGTGTCTGTGGTGTAGCGGGGAGTGCTGGTAAACAAGGGCCCTTCAGTATATCATTTAATTGTGGTGTAATTGGTGTGACTGATTTGATTTAATTTAATTTGAATTAATTAAAGGGTAAGTCACGGCAGGAGAGCTCTGAGCCGTGGTATGCTCCTCCTGCACTATGTGGGAAATCAGGTACACTTCCTGTGTCCCTGACGACCATGTGTGCGGGAAGTGTATCCAGCTGCAGCTACTGACAGACCGCATTGCGGCACTGGAGCTGCGAGTGGATGCATACTGGAGCATTCCCGATGCTGAGGACGTCATGGATAGCACGTTTAGGGAGTTGGTCACACCGCAGGTAAAGGCTGCACAGGCAGGAAGAGATTAGGTGACCACCAGGCAGATTAGTAGGCACAGGCAGGTAGTGCAGAGTCCCCTGTGACTAACCCCCTCTCAAACAGATATACCGCTTTAGATATTGTTGAGGAGGATGGCTTATCAGGGGAAGGCAGCAGCAGCCAACTTCCTGGCACCGTGGGTGGTTCTGCTGCACAGGACGGGAGGAAAAAGAGGGGTAGAGCTATAGTAACAGGGGATTCTATTGTAAGGGGAATAGATAGGTGCTTTTGTGGCCACAAACGTGACTCCAGGATGGTATGTTGCCTCCCTGGTGCAAGGGTCAAGGATGTCTCAGAGCGGCTGCAGAACATTTTGGAAGGGGAGGGTGAACAGTCAGTTGTCGTGGTGAATATAGGTACCAACAACATAGGTAAAAAATGGGATGAGGTCCTAAAAGCTGAATATAGGGAGTTAGGAGGTAAATTTAAAAATAGGACCTCAAAAGGTAGTAATCTCAGGATTGCTACCAGTGCCACGTGCTAGTCAGAGTAGAAATAGAAGGATATTTCAGATGAATACGTGGCTAGAGGAATGGTGCAAGGGGGAGGGATTCAAATTCCTGGGACATTGGAAGCGGTTCTGGGGGAGGTGGGATCAGTACACACCGGACGGTTTGCACCTGGGCAGGACCGGGACCAATGTCCTAGGGGGAGTGTTTGCTAGTGCTCTGGGGGAGGGTTTAAACTAAAATGGCAGGGGGTTGGGAACTTGAGAAGGGAGACAGAGGAAAGGGAAACAAGGATAGAAGCAAAAGACAGGAAGGAGAAAAACAAAGGTGGCAGTCAGAGAAATCAAGGGTTAAAATCAAACATGGCCACAGTATATAATAATTCTAAAAGGTGCAAGAGTGTTAAAAAAACAAGCCTGAAGGCCTTGTGTCTTAATGCGAGGAGCATTCATAGTAAGGTGGATGAATTAGCTGCGCAAATAGAGGTAAATGGATATGATATGATTGGGATTACGGAAACATGGCTCCAGGGTGACCAAGGCTGGGAACTCAACATCCAGGGGTATTCAATATTCAGGAAAAATAGGCAAAAAGGAAAAGGAGGTGGGGTAGCATTGCTGGTTAAAGAGGGGATTAACACAATTGAAAGGAAGGATATCAGCTCTGATGATGTGGAATCTGTATGGGTAGAACTGAGAAATACCAAGGGGCAGAAAACATTTGTGGGAGTTGTATACAGAGCCCCAAACAGTAATGCAGAGGTTGGGGATGGCATTAAATGGGAAATTAGAGATGCGTGCAATACGGGCACAGCAGTTATCATGTGTGACTTTAATGTACATATAGATTGGGCTAACCAAATTAATAACAATACTGTGGAGGAGGAATTCCTGGCGTGTATACGGGATGGTTTCCTGGACCAATATGTCGAGGAACCAAGTAGAGATCAGGCCATCTTAGACTGGGTATTATGTAATGAGAAAGGATTAATTAGCAATCTTGTTGTGCGAGGTCCCTTGGGTCGGAGCAATCATAATATGACAGAATTCTTCGTTAAGATGGAGAGTGAAGTAGTTGGCTCAGA
Source organism: Somniosus microcephalus (assembly GCF_052327205.1). Lineage (NCBI taxonomy): Eukaryota > Metazoa > Chordata > Chondrichthyes > Squaliformes > Somniosidae > Somniosus > Somniosus microcephalus. The sequence continues at coordinate 242,439,544 of NC_140988.1, forward strand.
GACTAGGGTCCTGAATTTAAATAAAGGAAACTACGATGGTATGAGGCGCGAGTTGGGTAGGATTGATTGGGAAATGTTACTCAAAGGGTTGACGGTGGATAGGCAATGGCAAACATTCAAAGATCGCATGGATGAACTACAGAATTTGTTCATCCCTGTTTGGCTTAAAAATAAAACAAATAAGGTGACTCAACCGTGGCTAACAAGGGGGATTAGGGATAGCATAAGATCCAAGGAGAGGACATATAAATTGGCCAGAAAAAGCAGTAAACCTGAGGATTGGGAGCAGTTTAGGATTCAGCAAAGGAGGACACAAATAACCTCCCAGAGATGCCGAGGAACATAGGGTCTGATGAAAGGGTGGAACTGAAAGAAATCAGTATTTGTAGGGAAATGGTGTTAGGGAAATTGATGGGACTGAAGGCCGATAAATCCCCAGGTCCTGATAATCTACATCCTAGGGTAATTAAGGAAGTGGCCCTAGAAATAGTAGATGCATTGCTGATCATCTTCCAACATTCGATGAAATCTGGAACAGTACCCATGGATTGGAGGGTAGCTAATGTTACCCCACTATTCAAAAAAGGTGGTAGAGAGAAAACGGGGAATTACAGACTGGTAAGCCTGACATCGGTAGTGGGGAAAATGCTAGAGTCCATTATAAAAGATGTAATAGCAGAGCACTTGGAAAACAGTGATAGGATCGGACAAAGTCAACATGGATTCACAAAAGGTAAATTGTGCTTGACTAAACTACTGGAATTTTTTGAGGATGTAACTGGTAAAATAGATAAGGGAGAACCAGTGGATGTAGTGTATCTGGATTTTCAGAAGGCCTTCGATAAGGTCCCGCATAAGAGATTAGCATGTAAAGTTAAGGCACATGGGATTGGGGGCAAGGTATTGACTTGGATAGAGAACTGGTTGGCAGTCAGAAAGCAAAGAGTTGGAATAAACGGGTCTTTTTCCGAATGGCAGGCTGTGACTAGTGGGGTACCACAGGGATCGGTCCTAGGACCCCAGCTATTCACAATATATATAAATGATCTAGACAAGGGAACTAGATGTAATATCTCCAAGTTTGCAGACGACACAAGGTTGGGTGGGCGTGTGTGCTGTGAGGAGGATGCCGAGAAACTCCAGTATGATTTGGACAGGTTGGGTGATTGGGCAGAAGCATGGCAGATGCAGTTTACTGTGGATAAATGCAAGGTTATCCACTTTGGTGGCAAAAACAGGAAGGCAGATTATTATCTAAATGGCAATAGATTGGGAGAAGGGGAAGTGCAACGAGACCTGGGTGTCCTTGTGCACCAGTCGCTGAAGGTAAGCATGCAGGTGCAGCAGGCGGTTAAGAAGGCAAATGGTATGTTGGCCTTCGTAGTGAGAGGGTTTGAGTACAGGAACAAGGATGTCTTGCTGCAGTTGTACAGGGCCTTGGTGAGACCACATCTTGAGTATTGTGTGCAGTTTTGGTTGCCTTATCTGAGGAAGGATGTTCTTGGCATGGAAGGAGTTCAGCGAAGATTCACCAGGCTGATACCTGGGATGGCAGGAATGACGTATGAGGAGAGATTGGATCGATTGGACTTGTACTCGCTGGAGTTTAGAAGAATGAGAGGTGATCTCATTGAAACTTATAAAATTCTGACTGGACTGGACAGACTAGATGCAGGAAGGATGTTCCCGATGGTCAGGGAGTCCGCAACCAGGGGACACTGTCTAAGGGTAAAGGGTAGGCCATTTAGGACAGAAATGAGGAGGAATTTCTTCACCCAGAGAGTGGTGAACCTGTGGAACTCTCTACCACAGAAGGTGGTGGAGGCCAGTTCATTAAATATATTCAAGAAGGAGTTGGATATATTTCTTAAGGCTAAAGGGATCAAAGGGTATGGGGAGAAAGCAGGGACCGGGTACTGAATTTGGATGATCAGCCATGATCGCATTGAATGGCGGAGCAGGCTCGAGGGGCCGAATGGCCTACTCCTGCTCCTATCTTCTATGTTTCTGAACACCGACATCGCGATCCCTGCAAGTCCTTCAACCCGACGGCCCACCTGATCTAACCTGGCGTGGTTTGGAGCCGTCGGGAATCCCACATGACACCCCTCAAAATAGGGATTAGGCTAAAAACTGCCTGTTAACTACCTGTTAACAGGCAGTTAATTGGCACTAAGCCTTTCCCGCCTCGGGTCGGCGGGTCCCAGTGCGGGGCGGGTACCCGCCTCCTTTGAAACTTACGTGGAGGCGGGTTTTGGGCGGGATGGTGTCGGACCCCCGAATTCGAGATTTTAGCCTCCCGCACGCCTAAAAGCCCGTCTCACGGCACACTGAAAATCTAGGCCAAAGAATCAATTGCCATACAAGAAATTGTGATGCTGATTTCATAGGGACTTTTTTTTAAAAACAGTTCAAATTTGTTTGATCACAGATACAATATGAATTATATAACATAACTGTGCTACTGTCTGCCCCATCGTGCATTTGTTTACAAATGCCTGAAAGTAATATGGAACCATGGAAGAACTGGAGATGTTTACAGCACAGAAGGAGACCATTTGGCCTATTGTGTCCATGCTGGTTCTTTGCTAGATTAATCCAAAACAAATCTGAATGCCCCACCCTCTCCTCATAGCATTGTATCTTCCTCTGCTTCAAATATTTATCCACTTTTCTCTTAAAAGTTCAATGGCCTCTGCCTCATCCAGCCACTGTGGCAAAGGATTCCACACTCCAACAAGCTTCTGCACAAAGAAGTTTCTCCTAACCTCTCTCCTCATTCTCTTAGTGACAATTTTAAATTCATGACTCTTTGTCACTGACTCCCCAGCCAAAGAAATTATCCTTTCCCTAACAAATCTCTTCATAATTTTGGAACCCTCTATTAAATCTCCTCTTCACCATCTCGACATCAATAGAAATAGTCCCACTCTCTCAAGTCTCTCTTCATATCTACAGTTTCCCATCCCTGGCATCATCCTGGTGAATCTATGCTGTATGGTCTCCATGACTTTAATGCCCTTTCTATAATGGGGCACTCAAAACTGCACACAGTAGTCCAACTGTAGCCTAACCAATATGTTGTATAAATGTATCCTTACTTCTTTATTCTTGTACTCAATGCCCTTATTTCTAAAACTGTTTTTACGGCGTTACAAGTTGTACCATTTTCAGCAATTTTCCGTTGAGTATATACTCTCATTCCTTGTTTTTTCTTCAAAATGACCACACATTAAATTGATCAATCACCTGTTTGTACACTCCACTAACCTCCACAGTCTTCCTTGCTAGTCACTAAACATCTTCCTTCCGTGTTGTCAGCAAATTTTGAGATTGCGGCGATTGCGTTCCCTATACCCAAGTCTAAGAAGAAAAATGGACCCAGCACTGCCCCTTCGGGCATGCTACTTCCAATTTCTCCAATCCAAGCAACACCACTTTACCATATCTCTTTGTTTCTTGTAAAACAGTGACTAATTTACCAAGATAACGAATCCCTATAAATCTCTCATTAAGTAGCTGAAGTAATTTCCTGCAGTTTTACTTGAAAAATAGTAAATTGATCTACTCATAGATCCTTTAAATCCATAAATCATGACGCTGCCAGATCACCAAGGACCAACTAGCATCATTATTTAACAGTGGCAGTGGCTATAAAAATAGTGTTACTTCTGGAAATTCACAATCACCATTGATTTTAATGAAGGGCTGAGAGTATATGCTCAACGGAAAATTGCTGAAAATGGTACAACTTGTAAAGCTGTAAAAACGGTTTTAGAAATAAGGGCATTGAGTACAAGAATAAAGAAGTAAGGATACATTTATACAACAGATTGGCTAGGCCACAGTTGGACTACTGTGTGCAGTTTTGAGTGCCCCATTATAGAAAGGGCATTAAAATCATGGAGACCATACAGCATAGATTCACCAGTATGATGCCAGGGATGGGAAACTGTCGATATGAAGAGAGACTTGAGAGAGTGGGACTATTGTAGGGGGTGGCAGATGGTGCGTCGCGTGCGCCCAGTCAGTTATGCCCCTGACTGTTGGTGAGCAGTTCGAATCGCTCCGACGCCCCTGGGTTCTAGACACCAGACTTAGGTGCAGGCGGCGATACAGAAAACTCGAGTAGACAAGTGGTTTGGTGTAAGAAAACCAAGATTTTATTGAACAGAGCTAAAACACAGTCTTATGACAAATTACTGGTAAACAATTACAGGCATAAACAAAATAACTATATACTTATACAGGGAATGGGGAACACACGGCACATCGAGGGAAAACAAACTACATTAACAATCCCCTTATCCTTATCCCACCCCTATACCTAACTAGATTAAGCTACGAGGGGCCAGGAATTCATGCTCACCAAGTCAAAATCTGCTGAGTTCAAACAGCTGTGGGGTTTGGGGTTCGCTCTTTGTGTTCTCTGGGGCCTGCCATCATCACGTGGTCTCAGGGCGCTGCAAGGGCATCGTCCAGGTAAAGTACCCCAAGGTTAAAGTCTTTGCTTGGGTACTTTACTTCGCAGGGATGATGGTTCCTCTTCCTCGGGTGGCAGTTGGAGTTTGCATGAAGATAGTCACAGGTTGGCTGAATTGAAGGCCCGATTATTCGAAGCATTCTTCAATCTTCACCTCACCTCGTCTCATCTCATCTCACCTCGCCTCGTCTCGTCTGGTCCCGTCCCGCCTCGTCTGGCCTGATTTGCCCGTGTTCGCCTGGTGCAATGCCGGGCGTCCCTGATGGAGTTGGGAAAGACACGGGCAATGGCCAAGCGGCAAGCACGGGAGGGGAAAAAAAAAGCAGGAGCCACGAGGGCACGGAGCAAGAGAGTCAAGGGCTCAAGAGTCAAGAGGGCGATTGCTACTGAGGGCCTACAGTTATACTCCTTTCGCTGGCCCTTATCTGCGCGCCAAATCAGGTCAGTTCATGGTTTCAATTTTGGCGGGCTGTTTTAAATGATTATAGCAATCTAAACTAACTGGTTTTTAGATGGCCGTTTATCGCACCTAATGGCCTGATGTCCGGGCTGTATTGTCATTAATGCATTTTAATCGGCCTGTGCAGCCTTGGTCGCTTCCCTAAGCTGTTTCCGGTTATTTATGCAGACAAACTTGCGCTTAGGCCTGACTGGGGTGATCTGTTCCAATCCAACAAAAATGCATATTCAGTTTTGCTTAACTGTCTAGGTTTTCAAACACAAAAGTCCTTTTTCACAGAAATGCATTTTAATTTTTGATTTCCCAAAACAGCTTGTTCTGTGCTGCAGAGTCCAAGCTTTAAAATCTTACAGGCTTTTGGTCACGAGGTGCGGACACCATCTTTTGGGTATCCTTTTAAAAATGTCCATAGGGTCCCTTTATTAATAACCTTGGGGGAAATGTGGGAATTTTGCAAATATTACACTCCCCCCGTGATACTAAAACTTGCTTGAAGTATCATCCTTACAAGGTGTGCAAAATTTTTCTGACCCTCCATAGTCAACCTTCCCCTGTAATTACCTATCTAATATACCCATGACACATGCACTTCCCATTCCGCAAAAATGTAGCGTACATAAGCATACCCAGAATAATTATGTCTTTTACACACATCCAAGCATGGAGGGGTCCAACACCCCTGCACTACCTGGTACAGATACATCTTTATTAACAACACGTCGCAACAACTTTATTAAAAACAACAAACAAAAAAACAACAATCTTTAATCAAAAATACAAGGAAAAAGCTCAAACAGGTATATCTCCCTCCACCTTCACATAATGTTCCTTCCACATTCTCTGGTTTCGGAATTCTAACAGCTGACCTTTTCCCTTACATTGAATGCAGACTAGATGCAACACTATACCTAACTGGCAAACCACGAGAATGTGGGAAGCCAGCCTGATCCACGAAGGGACCCTTATATTATTGAAAATGTCCCACCAGGGTGGAATCACAATATCCAATATCTTAGTCCCTATCTCTACTGTTTTTTGCTCTAGAGTGTAAAAATGTTTCTGCGAAACTATAATGGCTTTGAGTATTTTGGTAAGGTGTTCTGGGAGAGGGGGAATTTCGTAGCCGAAGTGCGCCACGTACTTTTGCAAATTGGTAAAATTCTCCTTTACAATGAGGTGGCGCCGATGAAGATGGCTGCCGTCCTTGCGGGCTCCGTGCGTACCAGCAGCTAAGTGTCCTTTGCTGCTTGTTGCGCTCGGCTCATTAAGGAAAAAGCATTTCACTGACTGGATTTCACTTGTTGCATTTGGTTATGTGACAAAAAAAATTGAAATTGAATTGAAAAAATTGAGGTGAACAGTGGAGGGTTCAGGAATGGGGACAATTCGCTCCTGGGCCACTTGAACTTCTGCCTCGGGTTTAAAGCAACTGCTGTCACTGACTGGACACCAGCTATGCTGTCCATGCTGGTAGTGGAACACACCTGTGGTGACACAATATGTCCCACCTCCTATATATGCTACCTGCGGGGGAACATGGCCTTGTGCCATTGCCTCCATGGTAAAATTTATAGGTTTTGTGCCAGCAGCTCTGAACCCGCACTGCGGTTTCAAATAGGCATTCAAGTGCTGGGGACACAGGATTATGTGTGCTCTCCAGCTCTGGCACCCCGAGAGGTCAGTACCTGTCATAGCGTGCTCCCACTTTATGACGTAAGGCGGGACCGCTGTGAAACGAATGTGCGCACCCCCTTGAATGACTCCAATGTTCTCAACCCTGTATACCGGTGCGGGTCGGGCTGTCCTACCCATGACCGGCATCCTACCTACTACTCCCATGATCATGTGGTTGGACCGTCCACAATCCACGGGGACTGGGTAGGCTTCGGAAGTTAGCCAGAGTTGGCACAGGCTTAATGCATTCTCAAACGGGTGGAGGGCTGCGAGGTGCTTGTTGCTGATCCAGGAGGGGACTAAACCCTGTTTTAAATCCAGATTACTGCAGCCTTCGCCCAGCAACCATGCCCCGTATAGCACGCTAACATCGTTCTGCGCAGCCTGGTCAGAAGCATTTCTTTCCTCCCTTATGAGGGCATTTACCGTCTTTGCGTGCTTTTCCAACTCCGCTATAATCTCCTTTAAATGCACTGTCATGGCCTGGTCCTCATGCAACTCCGAGCCCACTACCTTGTTCTCATCCGTTAATATCTTCTTTAACTGCGTTTTTAAACCATTTATCTGGGTCTGCAGCTCTATGTCACCCAGACTGTTGATGACAGAGGACCCAGTATTAAACGCAGTAAAAACATCATTCCATACTCCCTTCTTTGTCTCCCTGTGTTACCCAAAAACTCTCGGTGTGTGATGTACAGTTCGGTTTTGTCCACATTGGTGAAATCGAACTCATAAAACTTATTAAACATGCCCTTTAATAGGGCCTGGTATAGCTGCTCTGTTTCTTTGGGACACCACTCCGGTAAATGTACCTCGCTGATGTTTAAAATCACGGAGGCTACCGCGTAGTGTACCCCCTGGTACAGCATCTGATCGGTTGGTACTAGTACCAGTCCATTCCCTGGTCCCTTGGTGGTGGTGGGGCACCCTTCCCTGGTTAACCTCGCCATCTGCGCCGTGGGCAGGGGCTCTCGGGAGCGGGTAACAAGCTCAGTGGCATCGACTGGGATCGGGGAGAATGGGACTGCGCACACCTTCAGGCTGATATCATAGAAACATAGAAACATAGAAGATAGGAGCAGGAGTAGGCCATTCGGCCCCTTGAGCCTGCTCCGCCATTCAATGAGATCATGGTTGATCATCCAAACTCAGTACCCTGTCCCTGCTCTCTCCCCATATCCCTTGATCCCTTTAGCCTCAATAAATATATCCAACTCCTTCTTGAATATATTTAATGAATTGGCCTCTACTGCCTTCTGTGGTAGAGAATTCCACAGGTTCACCACTCTCTGGGTGAAGAAATTCCTCCTCATCTCTGTCCTAAATGGCTTACCCCTTATCCTTGGACTGTGACCCCTGGTTCTGGACTCCCCGGCCATCGGGAACATACTTCCTGCATCTAGTCTGTCTAGTCCTGTTAGAATTTTATAAGTTTCAATGAGATCCCCTCTCATTCTTCTAAACTCCAGCGATTATAAGCCCAATCGAGCCAATCTCTCCTCATACGTCATTCCTGCCATCCCAGGTATCAGTCTGGTGAATCTTCGCTGCACTCCCTACCCGGCATTCATTCTCTACAGCTGAAATGAGTGGGTTTCCCTTCACCCCACTCCGCGATGCCCATTCCTTCACTGACTGTTAAAGTACTGTACGAGCCGAGACCAAAAGATTTTAAAAAGACACCATCTGATCTGTGCCATTGCTCAGGGGCACACAGCACTGCCATGTTTAGCTGCTAAACAGGAATCGGACTTTAAAAAAGTTTGAGTACAACAACAATGGATCGAAAGCATTTCTTTCTCTTCTCTGTCCACTGAAACAGAGACTCAAGATATTACACAGTCAAACAGGCATTTCCTGTTTGCAGCCTGTACTTCACACAGTAGTTAGGAGGTATGATCTGGGAAGGACTACAGATAAGAGTTTTAAAAAAATACAAGCAATTAATCGGCCCCAACATAGCAATTCAAACTTTGATGGATACAAATACAGTTCTTACAGTACCCCACTTCATCCCCTCCCTGGTGTCTTGCCACTGTCGGTGGAAATTAATGGATATGCCTGAGGGGCAGACCTTCTCTGACCCCCACATACAGATGTAAGTCCCTTGATCCGGTTCTCATCACTTGTCCCAACACACGCTTAATCCCCCATGTGTCCCTGTAATCATCCGGTGGGTATTGTTCCCCAACCGCTCCCACTCGACTGCGGGGTTTCTCATATCTTTGCTCAGTTTTCTGAGCCACCACCACCTATCCAGAGGAATGTGTCCCTTGCACGTTAAACATATACGCTTCCCTACGGTGACGCTGACCCTTGTGGTAACGACCCGTACCCTGGGGCACAGGAGGGAGGCCTCCCCGTATGTGAACCCGGTCTGACTGGAGTACTGAAACAAATTAGACCCCAGCCACCCTGGCCACCTTCCCTCGTGGACATGGACGGCGGTCTCCTCGGCATCCCGTTCACCGCTTCCGTCGGTTGCTACCTGTTGTGTATGTACCTTTAAGAGAATAACTGGTCTCAGACTGCAGTACCGGCAGTCACCACCCCTGTATAAAAGGCGCTGGAGAGCCTCTGTTTGTTAGTTTCACTATTGACTTCCACCAGTAAAGACTTGTTTGTTTTCACTCCTGCTGGTCCGTGTCTCAATCATTCACGGACTTAACACTGGCGACGAGTAAGAAACGAACTTACCTGCAACTTGGCAGCACCTCAGACGACGTTGTTGAAGGTCGGAGCCAGAAGAAAGAAAAAAAAAGAGTCCAAAGAAACTCGGCAAACGGGCGTCGACCGTCAATCATCGGTTTGAAAACTTGCAGGAGAGACTGTCCAGAGCCAGGCTGGGTTCCTCGGTCTGTGGTTTCCCAGCTAATCGGGCTGGTGGCAGGTAGTGCTCTGATACTTCCTGGGCTGCGGCGGGCTGAAGCTCGATCGGGCGGCTTTTCAACGGGGCCGGGCAGCGAGTCGGGAAGCAAAGAGAGAGAGAGAGGAGCACACAGGGCGCGGCCGGTGCTTCGAAGCCGGGCAGCGTTTGGACCTAAGAAGAGAGAGGGAAGTGTCCCAGAGGGTCCGCTCCACAACGGGAAAATAATAAAAGAAAAAGAATCAATATTTAACGCGCAAGAAACCGTGGAAAGCAGCGCTAACAACAGCGACGAAGAAGGCAAAGAGGCGCCATTTTGTTAAATCGGGAAAGAAGGCAAAGCGCGGGAGGCGCCATTTTAGATTTGCAAGATGCCGAAGACTGGCTGTATCACTGCTTTTGATAATACATTAGAGGACTGGACCACGTATGTGGAAAGAGTCGAGGTATATTTCGAGGCAAACGAAATAGCGGAGGGGAAAATGGCATCGATATTGCTAAACTTAATGGGCGCTAGAACGTACGGCCTATTGCGGGACCTGATTACTCCAGCCAAACCGAAGGTGAAGAGTTTTAACGAAATTGTTGCTGTCCTACAGGAACACTTAAACCCTGCACCGCTGTTGATAGCAGAAAGATTTAAATTCCACAGGAGAACTCAGCACAAAGATGAGAGCAATGCTGAGTATCTTACGGAACTACGCAAGCTATCAAAGCACTGCCAGTTCGGAGCAGGACTGGCAGATACCCTATGGGACAAATTTGTCTGTGGACTCCTGAGTGAAGGAACACAGAAGAAGTTACTCTCAGAAAAAGAGCTGACGCTAGATAAGGCTTTCAGCATGGCAGTATCGTATGAAGCAGCAGCCAGGGGAGCTGCAGAAATTCAACAAAAACCACAGGAATACGGCACCCACGAAATGACACGGGGATTTGCAAAATGTTATCGCTGCGGCAGAACTAACCATGACCAGAAGGACTGCTGGTCCAAAGACAAAATATGCAGACAATGTGGGAAGATTGGACACATTGCACGAGTTTGCAGGTCTGGGAAGAAGACCAGCGACAACAAAAAGGCTACTAAGGAACCGTACAAGAAAGTACAAAAGATGATGAACAGTAGTTCTGAAGACCAGATGAGCGATAGTGAATCCGAGAACAGGAGACTAAGCTATCTCAAACTTCACAATGTAATCGCAAAAGAGGATCACCGAACCATTTGGGTCACCCTCACGATAGCAGGGTCCCAAGTTAAAATGGAATTGGATACAGGATCAGCGCTAACCGTCATGAATCGACGAGACTTCGAGCGGCTATTTTCACACATACCCTTGAGAGAGACATCCATCGTCTTGACGACGTATACGGGGCAAAAAGTATACCCCAGAGGAAAAATAAGGGTGCCTGTCGAATACAATGGCAAGAAAATACGGAAATTGTATCTCTACATACTGCCAAATGGTGGACCACCGTTATTGGGACGGGAATGGATCAGGAAGATAAACTTAGATTGGCATTCCATTCATGCAATGACGGTGGACAGTAAAGAAGATGAAGACGTCATTCCTGGACGATTGTCAACAATCTTAGCTAACGCCAAAGAGGTATTTCAACAAGAACTGGGCACGCTTAAAGGCGTAACCGCCTCGATAAAAATAGAAGAGAATGCAGTTCCCAAGTTTTTCAAAGCAAGACCGATACCATATGCAATTCGCCCAGCCATCGAGGCAGAGCTGGAGAGTCTGGAGAAGGCGGGCGTGTTGTCTAAGGTCGACTGGAGCGAGTGGGTGACACCCATCGTTCCTGTCATGAAGAAAACGTTAAGCAATAAATCCGGAGAGCCAAGGAAGAGTCGCATCTGTGGGGATTTCAAGGTGACGGTGAACCCTGTCCTTCACACAGTACAATATCCTCTTCCAAGGATAGAAGACATCTTCGCCTCACTGTCTGGAGGGAAGCGTTTTACAAAAATTGACCTAGCACAAGCATATTTGCAGATGGAGGTTGAAGAGTCCTCTAGGAAGTATCTCACGATAAACACTCACAAAGGTCTTTACCAGTATCATCGATTGGTATTCGGAGTAGCATTGGCTCCGGCGATATGGCAAAGAGCGATGGAACAAGTCCTGCAAGGGATTCCGGGGACTCAGTGTTACTTGGACGACATCCTTGTAACAGGTGAAGATGACAGTGAACAACTTAACAACCTAGAACAGGTGCTCACTAGACTACGGGAACATGGGCTGCGAGCCAACCGCCCCAAGTGCGAATTTTTTAAGAAACAGATATCGTATTGTGGCCACGTGATTGATGAAGAGGGGTTACATAAGTCCCCTGACAAAATTGAAGCGGTTGTTAAGGCCCCAGCGCCTGAAAATGTGTCGCAACTGAGGTCATTCCTCGGATTGGTGAATTACTATCATAAGTTTTTGCCGAATTTGTCGACAATTTTGCACCCACTGAACGCTCTGCTACGAACGGGGGTAGCATGGAAATGGAGCGATGATTGTAAGCGTGCTTTTCAGAAGAGTAAGGATTAATCACTTCAAGGGAAGTATTGGCTCACTACAACCCATCACTACCGATCAGACTGGCGTGTGATGCGTCTCCCTACGGCATTGGGGCGGTACTGTCACATAAGTTCCTTGATGGGTTAGAGAGGCCGATAGCCTTTGCGTCACGCTCGTTAACTTCTGCCGAGCGTAACTACGCTCAGATTGACAGAGAGGCCCTCAGCCTAGTGTGGGGGGTGAAGAAGTTCAATCACTACCTGCACGGTCAAAAGTTTACTCTACTAACCGATCATCAACCTCTTGTCTCCATTTTCAACCCTCAGAAGGGCGTACCGATAATGACGGCACAACGGCTGCAGAGAAGGCCCTTTTCCTAGGGGCACACCAATATGACATCGAGTACAAAGGAACTAAACAGCATGGAAATGCTGATGGATTGTCACGCCTACCGTTGCCGACGGTGGAAGAACACCTTGCAGTGGATCCAATGGAGTTATTCCACTCGACCATAGTTGAATGTCTCCCTGTGACGAATGCAAACATAGAAAAGGAAACACGGAATGACCCGACACTATCACGGGTCTATGATTTAACAGTGAAGGGATGGCCAGCACATGGTGAACCACTGCTGCCAGCATTCTCGCCGAGAAGAGAACAGCTGTCAGTGTGCAGAGGGACCTTGATGTGTGGATCCAGAGTAGTAATTCCACCTAAGTTGACGGATAGAGTGCTCAATGAGCTTCATGAGTGTCATCTGGGTGGGGTAAAAATGAAGAACTTAGCCAGAGCGTTTGTGTGGTGGCCGGGAATCGATAGAGAAATCGAAGAGATGACCAAGAGCTGTGCAGGATGCCAGAAGGTCCAAAACGCCCCACCACAAGCTCCTCTGCATCCATGGGAGTGGCCCTCATCTCCATGGCAACGGGTGCACATTGATTTTGCTGGTCCCTTCATGGACTCGATGTTTTTAATTGCGGTGGATGCACATTCAAAGTGGCCAGAGGTAATAAAAATGTCCTCAACCACCACGGAAAAAACTATCACAGTTTTGCGAACCATATTCGCCAGGAATGGGCTGCCTGAACAGATTTGCTCTGACAATGGGCCACAGTTTGTGTCTGAAGAGTTCCGGAGGTTCTTAAAGAACAATGGCGTTAAGCATTACACATCTGCCCCATATCATCCAGCCACTAATGGATTGGCCGAGAGGTTTGTCCAAACATTCAAGAAGGCTATCAAGGCAATGTGTAATGAAGATATACCCCTACAACACAAGGTGGACAACTTCTTGTTTGCCTACCGGAATGCGACACATGCGGTTACCAACCAAACTCCAGCCATGATGTTCTTCAATCGAAGACTACGATGCCGCTTGGATTTGGTTAAGCCAAACGTCCGAAGAGATGTGGAGAACAGGCAGTTTCAGAATATGAATGAAAGGCCGACCAGGAGTTTTAAGATAGGTCAACCAGTTTTGGCCCGGGACTACCGCACTGAGAAATGGCAGCCAGGAACGATTTGTACACGACAAGGACCTCTCATGTATACCGTGGACGTTGGGGAGAGCATTGTAAGACGCCATGCTGACCAGATTCTAGAGTCACTGGAAAACGTCAACTCCACACCACGATCTGATACACCTGGTAATGAAATTGACGTTCCAATTGCAGCTACCGCAGAACCGGTAATATTGGAAGCAGATGAACCAAACAAAGACATTGATCCCGACGCAACATTGCCAGAAGGACCTGATACCCCAAAGAGGCGTTATCCAGACAGAATCAGGAAGCCTCCTCAAAGACTGAACTTATAATTGCTTAAACTTAACCAATGTATCTAGCAACAGTAATTGTGATTGTAATTCATTATCATTTAGTTGTTAAATGAATGTTATGTACTGTTTATCTAAAAGGGGAGGAATTGTTGTGCATGTACCTTTAAGAGAATAACTGGTCTCAGACTGCAGTACCGGCAGTCACCACCCCTGTATAAAAGGCGCTAGAGAGCCTCTGTTTGTTAGTTTCGCTATTGACTTCCACCAGTAAAGACTTGTTTGTTTTCACTCCTGCTGGTCCGTGTCTCAATCATTCACGGACTTAACACTACCGGTGCTCTATCTCCGGAGCACCCATAGATGTGGGAGTCTTGCACATCACCCCTCCTTTCCAGGCTCAGTCCCATCAGGGCGAGTAGGATTATGATCCCCTTCATCCTGAAAGTCTTTCTGCAACAGATACAAAAACATGCAGCCAGGTCCCCAAGAGATTCTTTGGCTTGGGTGAAGCATAGTCGAGCCTTGCGGCCTCGACTCAAATACACACACTCTTAGCAGATAACTACTTAATTAAACTACCCATCACCTTACTTAACTTAAGCTAAAACACCCAAACTTAAGCTAAATACCTAACCTAAAATTATAAAGAAACATTACCTAAACTATATACATCCGCCGCCCGTCTCCGGGCGGCCAGGCTAATTCCTGGTTGAACTGCAGCACACCGCTTCCTCCGGCGTGGCCGCACCATCCTGCACTGTTGGTCCCTCGCAGCCCGTGGCTGCTGGCTGAGGACCTCTGTCCTTGGACCTCCCCCTAACTCGAGGGGTGTCCCTTGGTAACTGGAGAGCTGGTTGTAATGATATCAGCAAATAGTGATGGTGTTTGCCTGTTTGATTATTATGCCTTACCAGCATATTTGCCTGTTTGATTATTTATGCCTGACCAGCAGAGGGCATGAGAGAGAGAGTTTAGTTTTAGTTTCGTTTTAGATGGATCTCTAACATGGTGTCTCCTGTAATGCTGTTAACTTAGATGAACAAACTTTAGATTAAAAGACATTCTCTTTCATCAATGTGTCGTCATTGAACCCACATACAAATCAATACACTGGTGACATGGCTTTCTCAGCTGGGGCGTCTGTGGGGACCTTCTAGGGACTTTGGCGGGTGGGGCTTTCTTGGCTGGTGGGCCTTTAACCCGGACCGCCGCTCCCTCAGGCTTGACCTCTCCCGAACCTGGACTAGGGGCAGGTAACTCTTCGCAGCCTGTTGCTGTGAGCTGAGAGTCTCCGCCCCCAGGTCCCATGGCTGGGTCCGGGGCGGGGTTTTTGACCTCTTGTCCCTCCTCCTCTACACCTGGGTTAGGGGCGGGGTTTTTGCCCTCAGGTCCCTCCCCCTCGTCTGGATCCCAGAAGAGTGGGGGAGTGTCCCAATCGATGGGCGGGATGGCCCCTCCCTTTAAGCAAGCCACAGCGCCTGTCGGTGCAGTCTGTGAACTCGCTCCTGCTGCAGGCTGAGGATCTTTATCCTCAGACCTTACCCCAACTGGATTTTTTCCCCTCTCAGGTCTAAACAGCTTGCACTGGTTGATATGAAACCATTTTGTGCGCCGAGGCTTCTTAACGGTGTATACCATGGGGCTGGCTTTATCTACAATGCTGTAGGGCCCCATGTATAATGGTTCCAAACTCCCTACTCAGGCATAGTTTCTCACCATGACCTGATCTCCTACCTCCCACTCGTGGTGCTTTCGGGGTTCGAGCAGCAATCGGTTACTCCGATGCTGCTTTCCCATGTTCCCAGCCGCCTGCTCGTGGACCTGCTTCAGGTGCTCAAAGAGGTTTCGGGCGAACCTGTCCCAGTTTACCTCCCTGAGCTGACCCTCCGTTAGCACCGGGGCTATTACATGGGTGGGGGTCCGCATAACCCTGCCGGTCATTAGCTCGTACGGGGAGTACCCCGTTGCCTTTAGTCTGGCTGGCCCGGATTGCCATCAAAACCAACGGTAGGACCTCGGCCCATTTACGGGGCGAGTCCACCGTTTCCTTCCTCAACCTTTCTTTTAGGGTCCGATTCATCCTCTCCACAATCCCTGGTGACTGCGGGTTGTGAGCCACGTGCCATTTCCCTCGATGCCTAACAGCATAAGGGTAGTCTGCATCACCTGTCCGGTGAAGTGACTCCCTCGGTCGGACTCCACATACTGTGGTAGTCCCCACCGCGAGAACACTTCCCGGACCAGGATCCTGGCAGTACCCAGAGCTGTGGCTGTTCTACAGGGGAAGGCCTCTACCCATTTGGTAAACATGTCCACCAGGACTAGGCAGTATTATAGCCTCCCCGGGCGGTGGGCAGGGGCCCGATGTAGTCGACTTGTATCGACTGCCATGGTCCCTCTACCCTCCTGACATGTCCCATGGGTACCTTCCTTTTATGGGGGTCAGGTTTGTTAGCAGCACACACAAGACAGCCTGCACAGAACTCGCGGACATCTTCCCTGAGTCCCGGCCACCATCCCGCCTGTTCCACCCGCTGCCAGGTGGTCTCAGGCCCGGGGTGTCCCGCTGCTGGACGCTCATGGGCCAATTGAAGGAATTCCCTCCAGTGTTGCTGCGGCACAACCCACTGTTCCCCCCAGAACAGCATGCCCTCTTTTACGGAGAGGGTCGCTGTGCCGTACGGACCCTCCACCCTTTTACCCTCAGTCACTGCACCGAGGACTGCTTTGAGGACGGGGTCTTGGGCTTGGACCATCTTAAGGTCCGGGGCTAATGCTACCCCTACACTCCCTTGGGTCTCATTCCTACCTCTGACCGCCGCCATGGGTCTGGACCCATATGGGTCCCAGAAAGTGCCTGTGCGGGCACCCTCCTTGGCGAGCAAGTCAGCCTGCTGGTTGCCTTGGCCGCGGGGTTCTGTGGAGGAATGGGCTTTCACCTTATGGATGAAAAACTGCCCTTCCTCTCCCACTGCTGCCAGGATCTTTTCCAGCAGGGGCTTTACAGTGAGGGGTCTCCCGTTGGCGGAGGTGTATCCGCAACGGGACCAGATGGCCAAGTACTCCGTACACGAATTGCAAGTGAACATGCTGTCCAAGCAAATCGTGTAGGGGGTGGGGAAGATTTCGGGGTGTGTAATGATGTACACTAGCGTGGACAGTTCAGACTGCTGGGCGCTCATGGTGCTGGGGAGCATAATCGCCAGGGCAATGTTTGCCGCTGGGTCGTAAACTCCACACCCCGTGAGACGCTCGCCAGCAGATACCGTGCTGGAACCGTCTACATAGATCTCGCGGCCTGTGGGATGTATCCCGGCCCGTAAACCTATGTTCACTTCCCAAACCCCTTCTATGGAACACTGGTGGGCTGTTCCAGGATATACCAGGTTGGCTGCGAGCTTTGGCTCACAGAGACCCTTCACCTTGAGATCCATCTGTGAGAGGAGCAAGGTCCAGTGGGCAATGCGGGCACTGCTCACTGTTCCATCCTTGATCCTCCCGTCCAGAAGCATCTGGGTGGGTGTGTGATGGGTGAGGAGGGTGATGGGAGAGGTGCCTGTGAAGATCAACGATCTTTTCACAGCCCAATGTGTGGCCAAGAGGTGCCGCTCACAGTTGGAGTAGCTCCTCTCCACATCCGTGAGTATTCTGGAGGAGCAGACCACCGGCCTCAGCCTGCCATGCCGCTCTTGGAGCAGCACAGCACTCAGGCTGTCCCCGCTGGCTGCTACCTCCAGGAAAAACTCTTTCCCCCCATCTACGGCCCCTAGAGCTGGTGCAGTCTGCAAGTCCTTTTTGAGCCTGACAAATGCTGCCTGGCAACCCTCATCCCAAAGCCACTCCACTCCCTTGTGTACCCTTGTCGGAGCAGAGGGGCTGCTGTGGCTACATAGTCCTCGATAAAGTCTCTACAGTACCCGGTTAGCCCTAGAAATGACCTCACACCCGTCGCCGTGTTGGGGACTGGTAACTCTTATACCGCTTCTCTCCTAGCTTTATCTATGGCCCTTTATCCAGCACGCACGGTCAGGCCTAGGAATTTCACCTCCTGCTGGCCGATCTGCGCTTTCTTGGGGTTCACCTTAAAACCCTTCTGCCCAAGCAGCTCCAGCATTTCGGCCAAGAGTGGGCCATCCTCCTCTCTCGAATCGGTGAACAGGAGCAGGTCATCCACATATTGTACCAACTGTCTGGGCTGACTGAAATCCTTTAAACTGTTTGCCATGCACTGATGGAAAATGCTGGGGCTGTTGTGGAAGCCCTGAGGCAAGCAGTTCCATGTGTACTGTAGCCCTTTAAACGTAAACGCAAACTTGTACTGATCCTCCCTCCTTACAGGGATGGACCAAAACCCATTGGAAGTATCCAGCACCGTGAAAGTGGTCGCGGATGCTGGAATACTTCCCTATCAGGTCGGCAACTGCTGCTACTGTGGGTGCACAGGCTGGGATGTTACTATTGAGCACCCGATAGTCCACCGTGGCCCTCCAGGAATTGTCCGGCTTTCTAACCGGCCACAATGGAGAATTCACGTGGGTGGCTATCGGTCTCAGAACTCCCTGCTGTACTAACGAGGACATGGCTGCTTCCATGTCTGGCTCTGCTCCCCTGGGGAAGTTATACTGTTTCTGTGGTCGGGCCATGGGGTCCCCGTCTACGCTGACCTCAAACCCGTTGACCCTCCCGCAGTCGTGTTTGTGTGTGGCAAATGTGGCCAGGTGGGCTCGCACAAATGCCTGGAACTCCTGTGGGGTGTTACTGACCATAAGCTCGAAGTTATAACCCTCTTTGGGCTTCATGGTGCACAGGGTCCCCTTCCCTTCCTTTCCCGGGATTACTACGATCTCGTCGTTCTTTACTGTACCTGCCCCCCATAGGCAATGATTTCTCAAATCTACTAGGATCCCGTGGCCTACAATAAAGTCGGCTCCCAGGACCCCTCTTCCACCCTCCACTTCCCATTTCATCAGGGCACAGGTCCACTTAGAGCGAAGCAGTCCTAAACGAATGGCAAGCGGAATGAAAAATGAGCCGGCCTGTTCTTTGCCTGTGAATCCCGACAGACTGTATGGGACCCCGTTAGATAGAGGCGAGGTGGTGGGGTTAGCTGAGTAGACCATGGTGCATGATGCCCCCGTGTCTAACAGATAGGTCCCCGTCACCTTTTCTACCTCCATCGCCAAGAGGAGACTTTTCCATTCATCATACCGGAGAGAACACAGGTAAACAAGCTGCGCTGGCTCTAGTCAGGGCTGCGGGTTGGATGGGGCTGACGGGGTCAGAGCACCGGTAGCGGCTGCTACTCTCCCCTGGCCAGTCAATAAGGACCTCATGGTGTCCAAAAGTGACTCGGCCGCTGCGGGAGTGATTGCTGCCTCCGGCTTTTGGGCTGGGGCTGTGGAATTCTTTCCCTTGTTATCTTTCCAAGGGTTTTTGCACTCCTTCCGCCAGTGACCATCCTTCCCACACCCGTAACAATTCGTCTTTGTGTTGGGGGGGTTAGTCCCTTCCTGGTGCCACTCTTTCCTACCCGGTCCGGGTTTTACCTCATGCACCTTTCCCTTATGTGGGTGTGCATCGGCTCCCCTACCATTTTTATAGGCCAGAGTCAACTTCCTGATCACCATAAGTTCGCTGGTCTGGGGGTTCTTGGGGCCGAACCAGACTTCTGCCTTGGCCCGGACCTGTGGCAAGCTGTTCGCCACCAGGCAACGAAGCCAATGGGCCAGGGGAGCCCCGTTCAGGAACCCCCGGTTCGGCGTCCCCAGGCAGGCCCTCCGGTACACCGGCCATAACCGGTCCGCGAAAGCCTGCGGGGTTTCCCCTGCGAGCTGGACTGTCTTCTCCACACGGGAGAAAGGACTTCCCTCATTCATCCCCATGGCCTCCAGAACTGCATCTCTAAGCTCCTCGCACCCGCTCTGCCCCCTTTTACACTCGTCAGAGAGGGATTGGAGGAGGCTACTCTCCAGGGAGAATAGCAGCATCTTCGCTTGCTCAGTGCCATCGCAGTCATTGACGCTGGCTGCCTGCTCTATATCCCTGAAGTGGATCGAGGGGTCTCCCTTTTCGGACAGCTTCGGGATGTGGTTGACCATAGCCCTAAGCTGTTGGGTGCTATAGGGCAACACGAACTGGTTTTGGAGGGTCCCTCATCGTCGCCATTGATGGGTGGGCCGAACCTCCGATGCTGTGCTGGGCACATCGGTCCCGGCTCTGACCTCTCTGGCGGGGGTTGCTCCACCTTCGTCTCCACCTCTGGCTCCACCCCCCACTTGCTGCCAAACCTCACTGAAACTTGGCGCTACGGGTGGTGGTCGTGAGATCGCCTCTCCCTCAACCAGGTTGTCCCTGGGCACGACCGGTGATGTTGGAACTGTCCTCCCCTCGTTCCCCATAAAATCCGCCTGACCTGCCTTTGGGCTTATGAGGCATACTATGCCTTTTGCCTTCCGGAGGGCCAAGCTCAGATTTTCTACCCGCTCTTTACAGGGGCCGTGGTCTGCCTCCTCAAACCCCTGTTCGCTCGCTAGCTTGTAAGCTGCTTTTACCTCCTGTACTTTCACTTCTTGTTCCCTAATCTGCCTTGCCAAGCGGGCGTTCTTCTCCCGCAACCTTAGCTCATTTCCCTTGGCTTCGGTGACTTGGCACCGTAGGTATTCCAACTGGGTCTTGTGTTCTCCCATTAAATGCACTCTCTCCTGATTCAGGGCCTGCAAAGCTACTAATAACTTCTCCCCTGCCAGAGCCTTATCCTGGATCTCCAGGGCTGACTCCCTTAACTCAACTGCCTGTGCTGCAAACAGCCTGTCCAAAAGCTGGACCTGCTTTTTGAAACACATCAGCCAGACTGCCTTCTCTAAGGACTTCTTGTGTTCCTTTCCCCCTGTCCACTTAGCTGCTGCATCTACCAGACGCCCAGCCCTTAACAGAGTAGTGATCCACTTCTTTGTGATATTCACCTTGCTAAACACATAATCAGAAATCCTTTCCTCCATCATGGTTTGCTCATCCGAACCATTGTCTACTGTATCGCAACCCTGCTGCCGGTGTCCTGCCGCGGTCGCCATTTTCTGTAGGGGGTGGCGCGTCGCGTGTGCCCAGTCAGTTATGCCCCTGACTGTTGGTGAGTGGTTCGAATCACTCCCATGCCCTTGGGTTCTAGACACTAGACTTAGGTGCAGGCGGTGATACAGAAAACTTGAGTAGACAAGTGGTTTGGTGTAAGAAAACCAAGATTTTATTGAACAGAGATAAAACACAGTCTTATGACAAATTACTGGTAAACAATTACAGGCATAAACAAAATAACTATACTTATACAGGGAATGAGGAACACACGGCACATCGAGGGAAAACAAACTACATTAACAATCCCCTTATCCTTATCCCACCCCTATACTTAACTAGATTAAGCTATGAGAGGCCAGGAATTCATGCTCACCAAGTCAAAATCTGCTGAGTTCAAACAGTTGTGGGGTTTGGGGTTTGCTCTTTGTGTTCTCTGGGGCTTGCCATCATCACGTGGTCTCAGGGCGCTGCAAGGGTGTCGTCCAGGTAAAGTACCCCGAGGTTAAAGTCTTTGCTTGGGTACTTTACCTCGCAGGGATGATGGTTCCTCTTCCTCGGGTGGCAGTTGGAGTTTGCATGAAGATAGTCGCAGGTTGGCTGAATTGAAGGCCCGATTATTCGAAGCGTTCTTCAATCTTCACCTCACCTCGTCTCGTCTCATCTCACCTCGCCTTGTCTCGTCTCATCCCGTCCCACCTCGTCTGGCCTGATTTGCCCGTGTTCGCCTGGTGCAATGCCGGGCGTCCCTGATGGAGTTGGGAAAGACACGGGCAATGGCCAGGCGACAAGCGCGGGAGGGGAAAAAAAAAGCAGGAGCCACGAGGGCACGGAGCAAGAGAGTCAAGGGCTCAAGAGTCAATAGAGTGATTGCTACTGAGGGCCTACAGTTATACTCCTTTTGATGGCCTTTATCTGCGCGCCAAATCAGGTCAGTTCATTATTTCAATTTTGGCGGGCTGTTTTAAATGATTATAGCAATCTAAACTAACTGGTTTTTAGATGGCCGTTTATCGCACCTAATGGCCTGATGTCCGGGCTGTATTGTCATTAATGCATTTTAATCGGCCTGTGCAGCCTTGGTCGCTTCCCTAAGCTGTTTCCGATTATTTATGCAGACAAACTAATGGCCTTGTGCTTAGGCCTGACTGGGGTGATCTGTTCCAATCTGATGAAAATGCATATTCAGTTTTGCTTAACTGTATAGGTTTTCAAACACAAAAGTCCTTTTTCACAGAAATGCATTTTAATTTTCGATTTCCGAAAACAGCTTGTTCTGTGCTGCAGAGTCCAAGCTTTAAAATCTTACAGGCTTTTGGTCATGAGGTGCGGACACCATCTTTTGGGTATCCTTTTTAAAATGTCCATAGGATCCCTTTATTAATAACCTTGGGGGAAATGTGGGGATTTTGCGAATCTTACACTATTTCTACTGATGTCGAGATGGTGAAGGAGATTTAATAGAGGGTTCCAAAATAATTAACATCACACTGTTACGGAGTGGGTAATGGTGGAGCAGCGCTAATAACCCGGAAATTATGATGTGGTGTAATGGCGTAAGTCACACCATAGTTTCCTTAAGCTTTTGCACCATAAAACCAGCACTACCATTTACATAGAAACATAGAAGATAGGAGCAGGAGTAGGCCATTCGGCCCCTCGAGCCTGCTTCGCCATTCAATGAGATCATGGCTGATCATCCAAACTCAGTACCCTGTCCCTGCCATCTGTCCATATCCCTTGATCCCTTTAGCCTTAAGAAATATATCTAATTCCTTCTTGAATATATTTAATGAATTGGCCTCAACTGCCTTTTGTGGTAGAGAATTCCACATGTTCACCACTCTCTGGGTGAAGAAATTCCTCCTCATCTCTGTCCTAAATGGCTTACCCCTTATCTTTAGACTGTGACCCCTGGTTCTGGACTCCCCCGCTATCGGGAACATCCTTCCTGCATCTAGTCTGTCTAGTCCTGTTAGAATTTTATATGTTTCAATGAGATCCCCTCTCATTCTTCTAAACTCCAGCGAGTATAAGCCCAATCGACCCAATCTCTCCTCATACATCATTCCTGCCATCCCAGATATCAGTCTGGTGAATCTTTGCTGCACTCCCTCCATAGCAAGAACATCCGTCCTCAGATAAGGCGACCAAACCTGCACACAATACTCAAGGTGTGGTCTCACCAAGGCCCTGTACAACTGCAGCAACACATCCTTGCTCCTGTACTCAAACCCTCTTGTTACGAAAGCCAACATACCATTTGCCTTTTTAACCGCCTGCTGCACCTGCATGCTTACCTTCAGCGACTGGTGCACAAGGACACCCAGGTCTCGTTGCACTTCCCCTTCTCCCAATCTATTGCCACTCAGATAATAATCTGCCTTCCTGTTTTTGACACCAAAGTGGATAACCTCGCATTTATCCACATTATACTGCATCTGCCATGCATCTGCCCAATCACCCAACCTGTCCAAATCATACTGGAGTTTCTCGGCATCCTCCTCACAGCACACACGCCCACCCAGCTTTGTGTCATTTAGATGCAATGCTGCATGTCTCCAGGAAATTCTGGATTACTACATCACATTCCTCCATTATTATGAATGCTTCTAACTCTCCAACTTTGTTTTGAATATATCGGCCTAGAAATTGGTTTGCGCTGGCTTGTCAGCACAGTCTGGGAGCAGGGAACAATCCCTGCAAGGAATTTTCCTTTAAAGACCACTGGTGAGGCCGCATCTAAACCTTGTTTTCCTGAAAAGTTCTACCTATATTTTGTATTTTCTTTTGCTGTCCTTAATTTATTAATATGTCCCTATGTGCTAAATACTGTACATGGCGGAGAAGTTCACTTGAATCCAATTTGTCCAAGCTTTCATACTTTTAATCACTGCTATCATATTCCCTCTCAGTCATTGACTTTTCAAGATAGAAAAGACCCATCTTTCCTCACCAGGATTCACCAGGGCCAAATACAGCTTTATGATGGCCTCTCTGGCTTCATACGTTAAACACTTTGCTATGCATTCCAACATTCTGTTTGTTTTTTTACCTGCCAGAGAACACTGTGCTGATGGTTTTAGTGACTGTCCAGTAAAGCCCCAATATCTCTCTCCGAATCCGATGTCTCAAGTATATTCTCATTTAGCATATATCCACATCAACTTTCCCTCTGTCAAATTTCATAAATTTACTTTTCCTTGTGTTAAACTATATCTCCCATTTCTCTGCCCACTGAGTGAGCTTCTCAAGATCCTTTTGAATTTGTGCACATTGATATTCATCATTTGTTATTGCTCTCAATTTGGTATCATCTACAATTTGGACACATTGGAAACAATTCCTTCCTCTAAATCATTTATAAAATGAGCCTTATTCTTCCTTTTTCTCTTTGATGATATTTTCTCACTAATTTTTCTGTGTCTATTTTTCAACAGCTTTATTAATCCTGCTCTCTCTTTAGTCTGAAACCTAGCCTTTCTCCATTCTCTGTTGGCCATGTGAATGGTCACCCAGTTCTCTCTTTCTACACTATCCCTGTGTCCTAGGCTATCTTGCACCTCTTGGGTGACTGGTGAGTACAATCCAAAAACCCCTCATCCTTTCTGATGCTACAAAGTATGGTCGATTGCTCCTCAAGCAAAGAGATCTTCATTTTTCCAACACTTAGTGAAAACATGCTGACCCTGGGTCAATGTTCCTTCTAATTTTTTGGGGGGTACGTGACCCCTTTAATGGGCTGCGTGGCCCATTCAAATTTACGTGCATGCGCAGTTTTTCCATTCTGAAGTCAGCAAGTGGCCTGTGCAGGACCTCCAGAGCGTTGTGCAGCCACATGGCCTTGCGGTTTAACGGGAACATTGCCCTGGATGCACTGTGGATCCATGATGGCCCACATGTCATATTCCACACACCTGACAAGGATTCCTTGCACTGCCATTGTTTTGTGTCTAACTTTAAAAAGATGTAGATAGTGTTAGCCTGGATTCACAGTAGCATCAAATGCTCTCAAAAATCTAACTCCACTTAATCGCTCAACTTAAGTATTAAGGAGAAAAAAAACTCTTGTTCAATGTTCATCATTCTGGCCTTTTACAGCTCAAGAATCCAAGTAACTTTGCCATGAAAAAAGACAAAGCATTGTCCATTTCATGACTAACATGGATGAACATCAGTATCTGTACTGCACATTTGGTCACTGTTTTAGTGATCATCAGGACATATCAATGTTGGAATATGACCAAATACCTGTGAATGTGCAGCAAGTAATAACCATCATTGTTGGCTAAGCAGATCCATTGAGAACAATGAGTATAGTGTTTGTGTGTGCTATGAATCAAAAAGATTGTAGTAATATACACTGTTTTGCAAATTAATCTTAAAAGCTCCCATACTGAACAAAACAACCAACTTAATTGCTATTCATTAGAGGATGTGTGGTCATTTGCATTGATGCAAACACAAGACAATCTGTCATGCTAAACTGCTTTCTCAATTCTTAGCAAAACAGGAAACCAGAAGGAACTTAATTTATTAGATTAGAACAAGATGCCCTCCAGCAGATCAAAAGCCCAGAACAAAGAAATCCTGAAATCCCTATGGTTGTTGGAATGTTGTTTCAAGAAGTTCTGATTAAATTAAGAGGTACTTCATTGTAATGAAAGAGGAAAAAGTACTTGGTTATGTTGCTGAGCTATTATTTTAAAACAACTTCTACTTTCAATGAGTCTTGATTTCTTCAGAAATAATGATTACGCTCCCCATTGCTCAGTATCTTGGACTTGGAGTAACAGAACATGCTCGAGAGACAGTGGCATACTTCTGTTCCTATGTCCCTAGTATACACTACCATCATTACATTGCACTCTATAATCTGCATATATTCTATACAAGATGACTCCTACCACAAGTGGTCAGAAGAAAAGTAGGAATATGTGGTAGCAATTTTAAGTAACACATTTATTAGATGCAGGACAAGCCTCTAATGAAACTGAAACCCCAATCTTTTTGTTCCTTGACAGTGCATGCTTAGGCCCATACAGACTCAAATACCTAGCCCTTACCACTCAATACTTTCCAAACACTGTGTTAGGGCACAGAACTAGTCAACTAATCTGCTTAGTTATACTAAAAACACCATCTGGCATCTTTGTGATACCAAACACTTGAGCTGTAATTATGCCAAATTGTATAGTTACACCCCGCAGCAGCCTATCTCTTGAGAATGGAAAGAGTTTTTTTTTCTGCTTTCAAAATGTACACTTTCATGAGAAATAAACAAACGTGATGTTCTGCAAATTTCTGAACAATAACTTCAAAACTGAAATTAGATAAATGAACAGAATCAAAGAAGATGTCTTCATTTAAAGAATGCCTGGATTAAACTATATAATTAAAAGCTGGCACAATTTTTAAGAAGTGATGTTGCTATTCTTTTATGCTATTTAAGTAGCAGAAAACCATTTACCTGGCTATTTAAATTGTTGCTAAATTAGATGGTTACAGGTATAGCAGTAAAAACTGAATACAATAACTTGCATTTATATAGCACCTTTAAATAAAGAACATCCAAATGCACTTCACAGATAGGCATAAGGAAAACGGATACTGAATATATTATTTGTTATAGCAAAAACTGCTAAACTTTATCAATATGCTGCATGGTTATAAACAAATCATTTAAGATGTATTTAATAAAAATGTATAATGAATGTTATAATAATAGTCCTGAAATTACACCATGGAATATTAATACTTAATTTGTCTCAGTTATTTCAGCAGAAGCATTAACCTATTTAAAATAAATGGGTTAAAATGTCTCCACTGAAATAGTGGAGAGAGAATTTTGGACTAACACATTAAGTATTCATATTCATGCTTTAGTATCTCGACAACAACAACAACAACTTGCCTTTAACATACTTGTAATGAAATCTGTTTGTCTTGCCTGTATTCGTTCTTGCCTGTATTCGTTTTGCACTCATGTATATTACCCTCCCCCACACGGTGTATAGTTTCACTTCCTCTTTCCTGACTAACCTGGAAGGTTCCAGGTCTTGGCTCTTGGCTCCGCCCCTGACTTCTCTTACATAAAGATCCCAGGATCTGTATGACTCATTCCTGCGAGCCAGTCAGTGTGTCCCAAGGCACTTCACAGGAGTATTATAAGACACAAATTTTACACCGAGCTACATAAGGAGAAATCAGGGCAGATGACCAAAAAGCTTGGTCAAAGAGGTAGGTTTTAAGGAGGGTCTTAAAGGAGGAAAGCGAGGTAGAGAGGTGGCGAGGTTTAAGGAGGGAATTCCAGAGCTTAGGGCCTAGGCAGAAGGAGGCATGGCCACCAATGGTTGAGCGATTATAATCAGGGATGCTAAAGAGAGCAGAATTGGAGGGGCACAGATATCTCAGGGGGGTTGTGGGGCTGGAGGAGATTATAGAGATAGGGAGGGGTGAGGCCATGGAGGGATTTGAAAACAAGGATAAGGATTTTAAAACCAAGTCGTTGCTTAACCAGGAGCCAATGTAGGTCAGCGAGCGGAGGGGTGATAGGTGAACGGGCAGCCGAGTTTTGGAGGACCTCAAGTTTACATAGGGTAGAACATGGGCAGCCAGCCAGGAGTGCGTTGGAATAGTCAAATCTAGAGGTAACAAAAGCATGGATGAGGGTATCAGCAGTGAATGAGCTGAGGCAGGGGCAGAGACGGGCGATGTTATGGAGGAGGAAAAAGGTGGTCTTAGTTATGCTGCAGATATATTGTCGGAAGGATTATGTCCGTGTATAATTGAGACATGGACTGCAGGAGTTGATTATAACAAGTCTTTACTGAATGGAGACAACCTGGAACTGAAACTACAGAAGCCTGCTACGGCCTTTTATACAGGGGTGGTCACTGCCGGTACTGCAGTCTAAGACCAGTTATTCCCTTAAAGGTACATACACAACAATTCCTCCCCTTTTAGATAAACAGTACATAACATTCATTTAACAACTAAATAATAACTAATTACAATTACAATTACGGTTGCTAGATACATTGGTTGAAGTTAAGCAATTATAAGTTCAGTCTTTGAGGAGGCTTCCTGATTCTGTCTGGATAACGCCTCTTTGGGGTATCAGGTTCTTCTGGCAAAGTTGAGTCGGGATCAATGTCGTTGTTTGGTTCGTCTGCTTCCAATATCACCGATTCTGCAGTAGATGCAATTGGTACTTCGGTTTCATCGCCAGGTGTATCAGATCGTGGTGTGGAGTTGACATTTTCCAGTGACTCTAGAATCTGGTCAGCATGGCGTCTTACAATGCTCTCTCCAACGTGCACGGTATACATTAGAGGTCCTTACCGTGTACAGATTGTTCCTGGCTGCCATTTCTCTGTGCGGTAGTCCCGGGCCAAAACTGGTTGACCTATCTTAAAACTCCTGGTCGGCCTTTCATTCATATTCTGAAACTGCCTGTTCTCCAAATCCAAGCGGCATCGTAGTCTTCGATTGAAGAACATTATGGCTGGAGTTTGGTTGGTAACCGTATGTGTTGCATTCCGGGAGGCAAACAAGAAGTTATCCACCTTGTGTTGTAGGGGTATATCTTCATTACACATTGCCTTAATAGCCTTCTTGAATGTTTGAATGAACCTCTCGGCCAATCCATTAGTGGCTGGATGATATGGGGCAGATGTGTAATGCTTAACACCATTGTTCTTTAAGAACCTCCGGAACTCTTCAGACACAAACTGTGGTCCATTGTCGGAGCAAATCTGTTCAGGCAGCCCATTCCTGGCGAATATGGTTCGTAAGACTGTAATAGTTTTTTCTGTGGTGGTTGAGGACATTTTTATTACCTCTGGCCACTTTGAATGTGCATCCACCACAATTAAAAACATCGAGTCCATAAATGGACCAGCAAAATCAATGTGCACCCATTGCCATGGAGATGAGGGCCACTCCCATGGATGTAGAGGGGCTTGTGGTGGGGCGTTTTGGACCTTCTGGCATCCTGTACAGCTCTTGGTCATCTCTTCAATTTCTCTATCGATTCCCGGCCACCACACAAACGCTCTGGCTAAGTTCTTCATCTTTACCCCTCCCAGATGACCCTCATGAAGCTCATTGAGCACTCTATCCTTCAATTTGGGTGGAATTACTACTCTGGATCCACACATCAAGGTTCCTCTGCACACTGACAGCTGTTCTCTTCTCGGCGAGAATGCTGGCAGCAGTGGTTCGCCATGTGCTGGCCATCGCTTCACCGTTAAATCATAGACCCAGGAGAGTGTCGGGTCATTTCGTGTTTCCTTTTCTATGTTTGCATTCGTCACAGGGAGACGTTCGACTATGGTCGAGTGGAATATCTCCACTGGATCCACTGCAAGTTCTTCTTCCACCGTCGGCAACGGTAGGCGCGACAATCCATCAGCATTCCCATGCTGTTTAGTTCCTTTGTACTCGATGTCATATTGGTGTGCCCCTAGGAAAAGGGACCACCTCTGTAGCCGCTGTGCTGTAATTATCGGTACGCCCTTCTGAGGGTTGAAAATCGAGACAAGAGGTTGATGATCAGTTAGTAGAGTAAATTTCTGACCGTGCAGGTAGTGATTGAACTTCTTCACAACCCCACACCAGGCTGAGGGCCTCTCTGTCAATCTGGGCGTAGTTACACTCGGCTGAAGTTAACGAGCGTGACGCAAAAGCTATCGGCCTCTCTGAACCATCAAGGAATTTACGTGACAGTACCACCCCAATGCCGTAGGGAGACGCATCACACGCCAGTCTGATCGGTAGTGATGGGTTGTAGTGAGCCAATACTTCTCTTGAAGTGATTAGGTCCTTACTCTTCTGAAAGGCCCGCTTACATTCATCGCTCCATTTCCATGCTACTCCCGTTTGTAGTAGGGCGTTCAGTGGGTGCAGAATTGTGGACAAATTCGGCAAAAACTTATGGTAGTAATTCACCAATCCGAGGAATTACCTCAGTTGTGACACATTTTCAGGCGCTGGAGCCTTAACTACCACTTCAATTTTGTCAGGGGACTTATGTAACCCCTCTTCATCAATCACGTGGCCACAATACGATATCGGTTTCTTAAAAAACTCGCACTTGGGGCGATTGGCTCGTAGCCCATGTTCACGTAGTCTAGTGAGCACCTGCTCTAGGTTGGCAAGGTGTTCACTGTCATCTTCACCTGTCACTAGGATGTCGTCCAAGTAACACTGAGTCCCCGGAATGCCTCGTAGGACTTGTTCCATCACTCTTTCCCATATCGCCGGAGCTGATGCTACTCCGAATACCAGTCGATTATACTGGTAAAGACCTTTGTGAGTGTTTATCGTGAGATACTTCCTAGAGGATTCTTCAACCTCCATCTGCAAATATGCTTGTGCTAGGTCAATTTTTGTAAAACGCTTCCCTCCAGATAGTGAGGCGAAGATATCTTCTATCCTTGGAAGAGGATATTGTACTGTGTGAAGGACTGGGTTCACCGTCACCTTGAAGTCCCCACAGATGCGAACCTTCCTTGGCTCCTCAGACTTATTGTTTAACGTTTTCTTCATGACAGGAACGATGGGTGTCGCCCACTCGCTCCAGTCTACCTTAGATAACACACCTGCATTCTCCAGATTCTCCAGCTCTGCCTCGACGGCTGGGCGAATTGCATATGGTACCGGTCTTGCTTTGAAAAACTTGGGAATTGCATTCTCTTCTATTTTTATTGAGGCGGTTACGCCTTTAAGAGTGCCCAGTTCTTGTTGAAATACCTCTTTGGCGTTAACTAAGATTGTTGACAATCGTCCAGGAGTGACGTCGTCATCCTTTTTACCAGCCACCGTCAGTGCCTGAATGGAGTGCCAGTCTAAACTTATCTTTCTGGTCCATTCACGTCCCAATAACGGTGGTCCACCATCTTGCAGTATGTAGAGATACAATTTCCGTATTTCCTTGCCGTTGTATTCGACAGGCACCTTTATTTTTCCTGTGGGGTATACCTTTTGCCCCGTATACGTCTTCAAGACAATGGATGTCTCTTTCAAGGGTATGTGTGAGAATAGACGCTCGTAGTCTCATCGATTCATGACGCTTAGAGCTGATCCTGTATCCAATTCCATTTTGACTTGGGACCCTGCTATCGTGAGGGTGACCCAAATGGTTTGGTGATCCTCTTTTGCGATTACGTTGTGAAGTTTGAGACAGCTTAGTCTCTTGTTCCCGGATTCCCTATCGCTCATCTGGTCTTCGGAACTACTGTCCGTCATCTTTTGTACTTTCCTGCACGGTTCCTTAGTAGCCTTTTTGTTGTCGTTGGTCTTCTTCCCAGACCTGCAAACTCGTGCAATGTGTCCCATCTTTCCGCATTGCCTGCATATTTTGTCCTTGGACCAGCAGTCCTTCTGGTCATGGGTTGTTCTGCCGCAGTGATAACATTTTGCAAATCCCCGTGTCATTTCGTGGGTGCCGTGTTCCTATGGCTTTTGCTGTATTTCCGCAGCTCTCCTTGCTGCTGCTTCGTACGATACTGCCATGCTGAAAGCGTTATCTGGCGTCAGCTCTTTCTCTGAGAGTAACCTCTTCTGGGTTCCTTCACTCAGGAGTCCACAAACAAATTTGTCCTGTAGGGTATCTGCCAGTCCTGCTCCGAACTGGCAGTGCTTTGATAGCTTGCGTAGTTCCGTAAGGTAATCAGCATTGCTCTCATCTTTATGCTGATTTCTCCAGTGGAATTTAAATCTTTCTGCTATCAGCAGCGGTGCAGGATTTAGGTGTTCCTGTAGGATAGCAACAATTTTGTTAAAACTCTTCACCTTCGGTTTGGCTAGAGTAATCAGGTCCCGCAATAGGCCGTATGTTCTTGCGCCCATTAAGTTTAGCAGTACCGATGCCTTTTTCTCATCGGCTACTTCGTTTGCCTCGCAATATACCTCGACTCTTTCCACATACGTGGTCCAGTCTTCTATTGCATTATCGAAGGCAGTGATATAGCCAGTCTTCGGCATCTTGGAAATCTAAGATGGCGCCTCCCGCGCTTTGCCTTCTTCCCCGATTTAACAAAAGGGCGCCTCCCGCGCTTTGCCTTCTTCCCCGCTGGATTAAGATGGCGCCTCCCGCGCTTTCTGTCTTCTCCGCTGTTGCTGGCATTTTATGCCTTGATGGCAACGCCCTATGGTCTTCGCGCACTTCCCCCCGCGCTGCTGCTAATGCCGCTCTCCGCGGTTTCCGTGGCAAACTGCAGCTCCTCGCAGCTTTCTGCGCATTTAATTTTTTTTTATTATTTCCCCGTCGTCGGAACAACCCTGTGGGACTCTTGCCTCCCTCTTCTCAGGTCTGTACGCTGCCTGGCTTCATAGCACCGGCCGCGCCCTGTGTGCTCCACCCTCTCTCTCTCTCCTCTTCCCGACATCGCTGCTCGGCCCCGTTGCAAGCCACCCGCTTGAGCTCTAGACCGCCGCAGCCCAGGAAGGATCAGTGTACTACCTGCCACCAGCCCGATTAGCTGAAGCACCATCGACAGGATAACCAATCCTCGCTCTCGACAGCCTCTCCTGCAAATCTTCAACTCCACTGACTCAGAGGCGGATGCCCACGGTCGACGCCCGTTTCTACTGTTTCTTTCTTCCTTCTGGCCTCGACCTCTGATAACTTCACTTCAGGGATGGATCCCCATGAGGTGGTGCAGACTGTAGGTAAGTTCGTATCTGCTCGTCGCCAGTATTATGTCCGTGTATAATTGAGACACGGACTGCAGGAGTTGATTATACCAAGTCTTTACTGAATGGAGACAACCTGGAACTGAAACTACAGAAGCCTGCTCGGGCCTTTTATACAGGGGTGGTCACTGCCGGTACTGCAGTCTAAGACCAGTTATTCCCTTAAAGGTACATACGCAACAGGAAGCTCATTTCAAGGTCAAATGTCTCATAAGGTAATTTCAGGCTACATGTAGATTAAATTCCTAAGAGAACAAATTTTTATTAGGGGTTACTACTGCATAGCAAAGAAACATCAATGCTTGTGATGAAACAAGATACAAGGCTGGCTCTGGAGATTTGGGGACTCCCTGAAATGGTGCACTGTGACTCTTTACCCTCCCCAACTGTGGTCTTCAAGCACTGAAGGAAGGCTATTATTCTGGGGAGATTTGCAGCATGTATCTCCTTGGAAAATTCAGAAATGTACACTGGAATTATTGCAATTTGCTGTATTTTTATTCTATTTAATGATTTTTGTTCTGGTGCACATAACACATAAGGCAAGGGATTCCCAATTATATTGAATTAAGGTTCACCTAATTTATTTATCAACCTTCCTGAGGTCCATATAGGACATTACCACAACTGTAGATTTTTATGGTACGTTTTTTCTACTTTTCTTGATAGAAGAAGAAATCTTTAAAAAAATTACTGCACTAGAGTCTATTGCATAGCGATTATCATTCAACATGGTGACTCCATTAGAATCCGCAGTAAGTTATTGATTCAACAACAGGCATTGCTGCAAACTGCTATGAATGTATCTGACATATATCTAAGTAGCTATCTAGGTAGCTCAGAGGTTAGACATTGCAAAAATTTAAGAGGTACTGAGGTTATTATTAAGAAAAAGGCTGGAATTTTCTGTACCTGAGCAGGTCGGGTGCGGGCAGTCACCGTGGCAGGTGGCGGGTTGCAACGCCGTTCTTCATTCCATCTCGCTCCTGAGATCGACGTTCCGTTAATGGCGCCTATTAAGGCAGCCCTGCGCATTACCCGGCCCTGTTAAATGGTGCGGGTCTGATGATGTCATTGATGATGCCTCTTTAGCCGGCATATTTAAAGGAGCCATGGCCACATTGCATTTGAAGGACCATCTAGGATTGTGCAGGAACTGCACTGCACCATTGGAGTGTTGCAAAGAGTGGCAAACATGACTGCACAGAGACAGGGGGCTGCACCCAGGTTCTCAGCTGACTCCCTCCATATGCTTGTGGAGGGAGTGAGAGCACACAGGGAGATCCTTTCCGATGGGAAGAGACCTCCCCAGCACACCAAAGGAGCCTGACTCCAAATAGCAGAGGAGGTCAACAGCAGGGATGTTGTCAGGAGGACCTGGGTGCGGTGCCGCAAACATTTCAATGGCCTCATCAGATCAGGGAAGGTGAGTGCAAAGCCACACTCAACTTCATCCTACTGTGCCTCTCATCACATCCCCCATCACGCTGCCTTCCCAACCCTGCTGCTGCACATCATTACTCATACCAACATACCTTACACCTTCACCCATCCTCCTCTCTCTATCTACATTATCATATCCCCATCTGACTAACCACCCCTCACACTCACCCTCATCCTAAAGCAATCATACCAACTAACAACACACAAGGAGGCTGATACGCTTATCAATTACTCCATAAAAGACGATGAATCAGGAAGGTGATGAAAAGGCTTTTATTAACTAGAGAACAGAGCATGCCTCTCGTGGGTGGCTGGTTCCAAGAAGGAAGTGAGTCGGCGAAACCCCCACCTTTATACCTGGTCATGTGGGCGGAGTCAGCTGAGGCATGCCTTGGTACACAGCGCCACCCAGAGGTAACAATATACAATAACAGTGGTTTACCACAGAGGCTACTTGGCATTGCCACCCCACTCCATCATAGTCACCCTCTAAAGATGTAACCCATCCATTCCTTACACTCATTCCATCACTCTCACTCAACCTTCTCTTCTTTCCCTCCTTGCAGGAGAAGAGAGCCTAAATTAAGAGGGAGAGGGAGAGAACCGCAGGAGGCATGCCATCATTGGCGACCCTAACAGGTCCATCAAGAGCCCCCGCAACCCCCCCCTGCCATCTAGGAGGAAGATGAAGAGGAAAAGAACTCCTCAGAGGAGCCTCCAGCCTCTGAGGGTGCACCATCACCAGACATCGTGAACCCAGCACCAGCGCAGATATGCACACCTTGGTGGGTGCCACACAAGATAGAGTAGTGTTGACACCTGGTGTCTCACAAGTGAGCAAGAGCAGATGGTGGAGAAAGGGACAGCACTGGAGACTCCTCACCGGAGAGCGCAGGATGCTCCCAGCTCTGCTCAGCTGCATGCAGATGCTGAGCCTCAGGGGCCATCCAGAAAGTGGGTGATCCTGGAGGTGCAGGAAGAAGCGCAGGAGGCTTTAGCAGGTTTTGCAAGCATGATGTCTGCAAATGTGCAGAGAATGGAGGAGTCCATCTCCAACATGAGCACCACCATGTCGCAGGCGATGGTGACTGTAGGCTCTTCCATGGATAGGATGGCCACCTGCATTGAACAGCTAATGCACCACTCACAGGAGCACATGGTCTCTATGGAGAATAGATGGCTATCTATGGAGAATATATGGCAGATACTCATAGACCTCCTGTCTAGGAAGCATTTCAATGTAGACGTGTGTCCTCATGGCCCCACTGCTGTGCAGCAAGGTGCTCTCCAGCTCCTTGCTAGCAGGGAAGTGCAGGTAGCCCGTGAGAGGGGACATGGAAGTAGGGGCTCCTCTCAAAATGCTCACACTTTGCCCCCATTGCCCCCCCCCCCACTCAGTCAGAGCCTCAGATGGCTCCTGGGATTGCAATGGCCGAGTCTGCCCCTGCACAGTTGCAGGAGGAGCAGACTTTGGCAAAGCCATCACAGGCTCCAACACCAAGAGGACATCTGCCAAAAGTGTCTATGCAGTTGCAACAGGGAAGTGAGAAGGCTGCCTCTACCTCTGCTGAAGCCATAGGGGTAGCACCTCGTAGAAGCAAGCGCAAGAGAAAGATGAAACAGAAGTAGGTGCACAAGAGTAGTCATTTGGGTGTTTTAATAAATGTTTGTGTGAAGTTTCTGTTCGTGTGATGCCACAGATAAAAATATTTATTTTCATCACTTTCCAGTGGACAAGTTTGTGTGCATCTTTGGAAATGGCTTAGTGAGTTGGAGTGAATGGTGAGACATAATGTTACATCCAGCAATAGTGGTCAGTGTGAAAGGAATGACTTGGTCATTGTAGGGATGCTTTATAGTGTTGCTGTGGGATGGTGGGAACCTGGTGCATGTGGCAGCCATGTGGGTGTAATGCTTGAAGTTAAGTAAATCTGGCCATGAGGAGGCTGTGCGCTCAGAGGCTTGCTCCTCCTGCAGCACTAATCCTCATTGCTGCTCTATGTTGTGCAGGGCACAGCAGACCACAATGATTCTGGAGACCCTGGCTGGTACGTACTGAAGGGCTCCTCCAGATCTGTCAAGGCATCTGAAGCGCATTTTCAGCATGCCTATTGTCTTCTCTATGACACATCTAGTGGAAATGTGGCTTTCATTATATCTCTGCTCGGCCTCAGTACTTGGCCTCCTCAAGGGCGTCATGAGCCACGTTTTTAGTGGATAGCCCTTGTCTCCAAGCAGCCAGCCGGAAAGTCTGTTTGGAGGAGCAAAGAGCTGAGAGAGGGTGGACTGGCGTAGGACGAAAGAGGCACTGCTGCTCAGTCATGTTGAGAAGCTCATCCTCTGTCATGGCAGCTGCCAGGGAATCTGCCACACACATGCATGATGATCTTCCTATGGTTGCAGACCAGCTGCACATTGAGGGAGTGGAAGCCTTTCAGTTGACAAAGACTCCTGTGTTATATTCGGGTGCCTTGATGGCCACGTGTGCAGTCGATGACACCCTGCACCCGTGGGAAGCCAGCCAGGGTGGCAAAGTCGAAAGCCCACTCAGTAACACTGGCCTCATCAGTGGCAAAGTTGATATAATTGGCTGACTCGTCAAAGAGGGCATCGGTAACCTGTGTGATGCATCTGTGGGTGATCGACTGCAAGATGCCGTAAATGTCTGCTGCAGATCCCTGGAAGGAGCCTGAGGTGAAAAGATTGAGGGTGCTGGTGACTTTGACAGCCACTGGTAAGGCGTGTCCACACACTCCTTTGGGCTGCAGGTCTTGCTCCAGCAATCTGCAAATGTCTGCGATGACCTGGCGCGACAGCCTGAGCCTCCTTTGGCACTGCTGCTCAGTAATGTTGAGGAAGCTCATCCTCTGCCTCTATACCCTATGTTGGGGGTATCGCTTCTGGCACTGTGCAGCCCTGCACTAATGCCCTCTGTCCTGTGCAGCATCAGGTGATTGCGGAGAAGGTTGGTGTTGGTGCTGCTGGTGTTGGGGCTTATCGTGGTCCGATTCTAAGGACCAAGGTGAGACAGTATAAATGGCATCTGATGTAATAAAACTCACTACGCACTTGGTTTGAGTATAAAGCAAGGCTTTAATCAACTTGTTTCAAAACATGGAGGTCTAGTTGTACTACACTAGTTCCTGTCGTACAAAATGTCCCTGGGCAAGCTGGGCCCACGCCCGAGTATTTATACTCCTTGGACGGCGCCCACCAGCTGGTCATCCAGTGTTATTTCATGAGTAGTTTCTTTATGATGATGAGCTTTATAACAGTCTTCCTGCCTAAAAGATTTGGAAGTCTGACGACTTCCTCCTAATGGATTAGGCAGACCACGAATAGCCGCAGTCTTTTAGATCTTTGTTTATGGCTGGAAGGTACGTCTCCCTGGACCGTGTCTTGGTCCCTGGGCCGCTTGATCCGTACCGATAGCTCGACAGGGCCCGTGTTGCCTTGATCGACCTGAGGGAGACTGGGGAGATCGTGACTCCGGTGGCGGGTCCCCACAGGCACAGAGCTGGCTTCATTTTGTTTGATAGCCAGGGATTGACCAGCGTCCTGGCTTCGGGTGGCCATCCCATGGGGAGCGCTCGGCTCCCTGAGTGGATCCGGTGGGGTAGCCGGCAGATCTCTCGAAGTCCCAGGTAGGGCATCATCTTCAAGGGAGCGCAGAGTGTCGGCATCATTACCGTGGGTCCCTCTATCAGTTGGGTCCATGGGACCAGCTGGAAAGGGAGCCAGGTCTTGGAGCAAAATGGAGGACTCCCGGCCATCAGGGTACCGCACGTGCGCATACCTGGGATTAACGTCCATGAGTTCCACCTCGTCGACGAGGGGATCGTTTTTAGATGTTCGGACGAATCTGCGGAGCAACATGGGGCCGGGAGTTGCCAACCATGACGGTAGGGACATCCCATGAGTGGAGTGACGCTGGAACCTGAAGAATCGCTTATGAGGCGTGACATTGGTGGACGTAGAAAGAAGAGATCTGATGGAATGCAACACGGCGGGAACATAGTTTCCCACTGCTGGTCTGGTAGGTTGCGTGACCTTCGTGCAAGACGAACAGCATTCCAAATGATAGCGTTGTATCTCTCAACCTGCCCATTACCGATGGGATGATATAGTGTCGTTTTACTTGTGACAATTCCCCGTTGGGAAAGATAACTTTTGAGTTCGCTTGACATGAAGGAGGGACCCTGATCAGAGTGGATGAAATTGGCCGTACCGCAAAGGGAAAAGACTTGATCAAGGCATTTGATCACTGTGGAAGTAAGCATATTGGGATAGGGGAAAGCAAAGGGAAAGCGTGAATATTCATCCACCATAGTAAGTAAGTAGGAGTTTCGTGTTGAGGAAGGCAATGGCCCTTTAAAGTCAATGCTGAGTCGCTGCATAGGCTGCATAGCGTGTATGAGCGAGCCATCCAATGGACGGAATAATTGCGGTTTTAATTCCACGCAAATTCTACAGGAGGAGCATGCTCTTTTCACATCTTCCGTAGAAAATGGGAGATTTTTAGATCGCACAAAGTGCAACATACGGGTAACGCCAGGATGGCATAAGTCAGTATGAAGATCCGCAAGAGTCGAAGTTGACATAGAAGAGCAGAATGCCCGCATGAGGGTATCCGGGGCCACATTCTCTTTGCCGGGTCGATAGTGTATGGTGTATCCAAAGGCGGCCAAATCCATCCTCCAGAGTTGTATTTTGTTATTCTTGATCTTAGTGCGTTTTCGGTTATCCAGCATAAAGGCCACGGAGCGCTGATCGGTTATAAGTGTGAAATGGCAACAAGCGAGAAAATGACTCCATTTACATACAGCTTCGATGATGGTTGTAGCCTCCTTCTCGACAGGAGGATAATGGAGCTCGCTACCCTGCAAAGTTCTGGACAGAAATGCAATGGGTCGACCACCTTGATTCAAGGTAGCAGAGATCGCCACATCCGATGCATCGCACTCGACCACGAAAGGAAGATTTTCATCAATGGAACGAAGCGTGGCTTTTTCCAGTTGTTGCTTGAGGAGGTTGAAAGCTGAAATAGCCGTTGCCTCCAATGGAAATGACTTTGCGTGAAGCAGGGGCTGGATGTTGTCGGAGAAGTGAGGTATCCATTTCGCATAATAGGCGAACATGCCGAGTGCCCGACGAAGAGAGCTGAGATTCCTAGGGGGAGGGAGCTCCTGAAGCGGACGAAGTCTCTCCGGATCCAGTTTGATGACACCGTTGCCCACCCAGTAGCCAAGGATGTTGACTGATGGTACTGATTTCACAGATTTGGACTCACTTAAGATTAAGTTGCGACGAAAGAGAACGTCAAAAAATTTCTGGAGATTGGCATCATGCTCCTTCTGGTCATGACTAGCACTGGTGCTATTATCTAGATATGGAAAAGTGTCCATTAAGTTCTCCTGTTTGACTAGGCTATCCATTGCCCGTTGAAAGACGACCACCCCATTGGTGACCCCAAATGGAAGGTGACAAAACCGATGCCGATCATTGGCCTCAAAGACCGTATACTTTTTGTCAGAGCCCTTTAACGGTACTTGATGATATGCGCTCTTTAAATCAAAAGTTGAAAATACCTTGTAGTTGGCAAGGTTATTGACCATATCATCGTGGCGTGGTAGTGGGTAGGCATCCACGTCGGTATACTGGTTAATAGTTTGCAAGTAATCGATGCAAGGACGTTTCTTGTGTTGCTTCAGAGGATTTTTAACAACGACGACTTGAGCCCGCCAGAAAGATGAACATGGCTCAATGATACCATCAGCTGGAAGGCAAGAGATTTCTGCCTCGATAAAGGATCGATCACCTTGGCTGAAACGTCGTGATTTAGTGACTATGGTCTTACATCACGGGGGGGGGAAGATTGGCAAACAAGGAGGGCTCGTCGGGTGAAGCCGCCGAAAGCACACAAAACGATACTTTGGAAATAGTAAGCTCCTGCTTTGACCCTCCAAACTCGAAAGTAAGTCTTTTGTGTGGTTTCTGGAAATCCTGTCCCAGGAGCACATCACTGCATAGGTTTTTGAGCATCCCGAGCCGGGTGGAGAAATAAGTGTGGCCATTGAGAATAAGGTCGACAAGACAAAAGCCGGAAGAATTGGTGGTCAGTGTCGTCAGAGCCATTGCAATTTCCCTGTCCGAGGGGTAAATATGCAGTTTTAACTTACTGACAGCCCGCTCACTAATGAAGCTGTCAGAGCTGCATGATTCGATTAGTGTGCTCAAAATGTGTCCATTTACCGAAACCTTCGTGGCTGCATGGGACAGACTTTGGGGAAAAACAGCTGTGATGGGAGGAGGGGCAGTTTTACCCTTGACAGCTGTAACCTTAGCAGTGGTTTTTGGGGGAGGAGCAGTTTCATAGATAGCAGCTGTAACCTTAGTAGTGGCTCTTGGGGGAGGAGCAGTTTTATAGATAGTAGCTACAAAACTAACAGGAGCTCTCGACCGGTATACCTTAGAAAAGTGGCCTTTCTTACTAACAGAGGCTCTTGACTGGCATACCTTAGAAAAGTGGCCTTTCTTGCTGCAATGATTGCAGGTTGCGTTACGAGCAGGACAAAATTTCCTATAATGGAACGCACCTCCACAGAAGAAACACTTCCTTCCAGGTTGCCAAGATGCCGCTAGGGCAGGGTCATCATCAGTGAAGGCTTCTAGGGTAGGGTTGTCATCAGCCAGGTTGGAGTCATCATCCGTGAGGGCTTCCGCCCGAGGCCTATCGAAGGAGTCACTAAAAGTGATAGCAGCAGCTCGTGCACGTGGTGAAAGATAGGCATCTGCATTCCTCTTAGCTAAGTCCAGAGGACATGCCTGGTCATAGGCAGCCTGTAACTTGAGGGTTTTATTCTCCAACAGACGCTGACGTATGAAGGGAGATGCAATCCCATTAATAAAGGAATCACAAATTAACTCCTCCTGGTACTGCTCAGCTGTAACAGCTTTAAGATTACAATCCTTGCTGAGCCTGCAAAGTTTCTGAAGGAATTCGTCAAGTGATTCCCCGGGTTGTTGTCGAGTTGTGGCCAGTAGATGCCGAGCAACAATTTTGTTTGGGGACTTGACATATAGCTGCTGTAGTATTTGGATAGCGGCATCATAGTCTACACCGTCTTCGATATAATCAAACACATGAGGGGATACATAATTAGCAAGCATCCGTAACTTAT
This sequence comes from Somniosus microcephalus, assembly GCF_052327205.1. Lineage (NCBI taxonomy): Eukaryota > Metazoa > Chordata > Chondrichthyes > Squaliformes > Somniosidae > Somniosus > Somniosus microcephalus. The sequence continues at coordinate 242,480,706 of NC_140988.1, forward strand.
TAGGAACATTCTCACCACACTCAAGGAAGTTGCTGAAGGTACGATACCAGTGTTTCCATACCTTAGCAGCTGTAAGTGAATTCGGGTCCAGGTCGAGATGGGCGGGTCTGAGTAGTTTCTCCATGATGGATCGATTACTTGTCTGAGTTCCCTTCTACGGTTCGAGTCATAGCTGGCTGTTCCCAAAATCACCCAAAGCGTGGAGTCGATATCAAGTTGATTAAATTGACGTAATAAAACTCACTATGCACTTGGTTTGAGTATAAAGCAAGGCTTTCATCAACTTGTTTCAAAACATGGAGGTCTAGTTGTACTTTACTAGTTCCTGTCTTACAAAATGTCCCTGGGCAAGCTGGGCCCACGCCCATGTATTTATACTCCTTGGACAGCACCACCAGCTGGCTGGCAAGTGTTATTTCATGAGTAGTTTCTTTATGATGATGAGATTTATAACAGCACCCATGCTTATGTAATAGATGGCAGGTCAAGTAGAGATGACAGAAGCAATCTGTCAATGGTGTGATATGTTCTACCAATGAGGTGACAGTGGATCCCGACTTTGCTGAAAAGACATGCAACCTCTAGAAAGCTAAATCTGTGCTGACAATAAACTCCGCAACAGCATCTGCCATAGGAAAGTGACCAGCTATCAGGTGGGAGTTTTTATTGTACTTTCCATGCTGTGCACTAATGGGCTGGATCAATAGCCACTCAATACCTTCTGTCTCATGTTCACAGATGTGGTTCCTGAGCTGCATGATTGACGTGGTCACCATGGGGAATTTGAAAGATAGGGTTAAAAAGAGGTTTAAGGGTCTAACAAGTACCTAATAATCATCTAAATAAGCTCAGCTCCCTCTGCCGTTTGGGTCGCTGCCGCGCTGGCAAACGCGCCCGAGGGGAAGTTGCTTGGGGGCGGGACAACAGTGGGTTCCCGACCCACTCCAAGGTATTTCAAATTTCCCTCCCAACCAGCATCCAGTTGTTCCTGCATGGACGCCAGAAAATTCCGGCCAAAGATGAGAGATGTTCAATCTGGTCTCAGTCGAGTTGACAACATTCAGCTTCAGCAAAACCAGAACATAACACAATGGACAAAAAACTAGGGAGGGGGGGGCGGGGGGAGAATTGCTTGGGCATGATTTGGGGGAGCGGGGTGGGGGGGGATGTGGGAAGCACCTAATTAGCATCAGGCAGGCAGGCACAACAGCCACTATAGGTTGTCCAATTCCCCCACTCAACTTTTAGCATGTTCACCTTGGCCCCCTTGGTTAGAACAAAATTCCATGGTCTGCACCCCATTGATGGGGCCTACATTTGCAAATATCAAGACCAGTATATTTCACCTTTCAAACATACATCTGTTTCCTACACAGCCAATAAAGCAGGAACCCCTGGCATAGGGAATCCCCAACCATGGCTCTACCTCTGAACGACATTTGGCTTGTAAGGGCCAAACAAAGATACTGTGGGCAAAATTGAGTGCCTTTGCACCTCCCGTTAGCGCCTCTGGGGTGCGCTAATGGGGCGCAAATGGCTTTACAACCGGGTGCGTCGCTGACATCGATTCCTGCCATATGTGGCAGGAGTTTTGCGGCAGCGCTACGGTATTGCGCCCCGATCTCCTTCGCCCGGAGATCATGACGTCATTGCCATGCGCATTGCCCCAGACCCGAAATTAACTTCTGCCCCCTGCAGCAACGCCGGTCGAAAACACCGACACCTGCAGGAGGCATTCATTGGGTGGCCGGCCACTATGAGGGCGATGATTAAATGCGAGGTGGCCGAAGTAAGTAAAAAAAACGTACCTTTCTAGTTCCTGTTTTTTCGCGGGTTCCTGCCTGCGATCGATCAGCCCCCAGCACTCTGCTCGAGTGCCGGGCTGATCGCGCGGGATCGCAACTGCCTTGGTGGTCCAGGTAGGTACTTTTTATATTGCAGAGCCTACAGCGATGGCCTTTCCCTTTAAGGGAGCGAAGAAGCCTTTGAACACGGCAGCACTGCACGGCCCAGTGTGCAGCACTGTTGAAGTCTCCATCACACCTGCTGTCAATTGCGCTCCAAGAAGGAAGTGGAGCGTTAGCGCACCACTTCCTTCCTGGAGTGCAAAACCACGTTTTTTTAAGTTTCGAAACATTAGCGCCTGACGCTAATTTTCTCAACGTTTAAAATTTATCACCCCATAAATGGAAACCCAGTACAATTGGATTTCTGCCATTTCCTGGGGGCTTCCAATGGTCTCCCACTGGAGTTATGGTGAGAGACCAGCAGAATCCATGAGGAATTTCTGCCCCTAGCTCTTTTAAATAAGCAGTCTGCCTATGATGTTGTAGAAGCCAAGCACTATCTTGTTACAACACCCTCTAGAACACATTAACTCGTCCCTTGAAGCAATTCATGACATTCTGTGGTCTGATGCCTAAGCATCATAGTGTTGCTGATGCCGTCCTTTTCCCACACAGGTCAAACTACACACACATCCTCATATAACCTGTGTTTCTGAAGGTAGTGGAATGACAGGGAATCAAAAGGGATATGGGCAGTTAGTGGCACAAAGTTCAAAGTTCTCAGAAACACACACAGTAGCCACAGATACTTTACATTAGAAAACAAGTCAATTTTCTGCTACTTCTCTGCAATTGCTGTTTTAATTGAGGTATAATTTACCACGAAAGACATGTAGTCACACTCTATTAGTAAGGAATAGATTACAGCTAGAGCCATTAACATTTTTGGTGACAATAAAAGTGAATTAGGATGTCCACAATTGTTGGGGACACTAGTGCACAACCTATGGGTTAAGGTACATCATGAGGCAAGAGGTAATGAATGGATTACATAGGCAGTAAAGGTTATAATGACAAGAACGATTGCCTCAGTTGAAGTCTTGTTCAACAAGGTTGCTGCCAAATGCCTTGCCAGCATGAATACAATTCTCCTGAGCAAGTTGTTAGAACTCCGAACCATCCCTTGCCAGAGCACCAATGCATTATTCTGTATTTTCCAATTGGACAACCCTTCACATTGGGGATGTTACTCAGCAGTTAGCACATGACTGTTACTTTTTTGAAACTCATTTCTGCATCTTATTTTAGAGCTGCACTATCTTTCTACCCTTCCCTCTACGCCACCGCCCTTGCCGCATCCACACCCCACCCCAACGGATCCAGGTTCCAAAATGTCACTGTATAATGTTTACACATAGGGTTCGATTTTCATTGTGCCGTGGAGTCGGGATTAGAGGCGTGGGGGGGGGGTTAAAATCCCAAAATCGGGGGTCCCAACCCCATCCCACCCCCAACCCGCCTCCATGTCAGTTTCAAAGGAGGCAGGTACCCGCCCCGCACTGGGACCCGCCTACCCGAGGCGGGAAGGGATTCGTGCCAATTAACTGCCTGTTAACGGGCAGTTTTTAGCCTAATCCCTATTTTTAAGGTTGAACTGTGGGATTCCTGATGGCTCCAAACCAAGCCAAGGTAGAGGAGTCGGGCCATCGGGTTGAAGGGCTTGGAGGGGTCGAGATGTCGGTGTTCAGGTGAGTGATGTGTGCATGACTGCAAAGGTAAGTGTGTTTGGTGTGTCTAAAGTGATGAAAGAAGTGTAAATTACCTTTTCTTACCTTTTCAGCCTTTCTTCCTTTAGGTTCCAGGAGTCCCTCATCTTACCAGCACAGAAAGCAGAATGGCTGCAAACTGTCAAAAGTGACAGCCTGCAGCTTTCTGTGCAGGAGAGATTTCTAACTGAGTCTGTGGAGAAGGACTCAGGTTAGAAGTAAGACTGTCAGTGTTTGACAGCTTCAAACAGCTGTGAAACGCTAATATTTCATCTGTCAAAATCTCTTGACAGATGAAATTTCAGTCTGTGATGTCACCTGTTGCCGGGTGGCCCTTAATTGGCCTGCTGAGCCAGCTGGACAAGGTCAATCAAGTTAAAATTGCGTGGATTGGCCACATCTCGATGGAGGTGGGACTACAACCCCGAAAGTTGTAGTCCCGCCTCCAACCCAACTCCTGAATGAAAATCCTGCCCATGGACGCAATTTTCGCTGACTTCTGTGCCAGAATTCCTGGAATGCAAATTTGAAAAACGTTTCCAATGGTGTCAATAGCCAAAGTTTCTTGGTATACCCATGGTCATTCAAAATAACAAACTAACAGATCAGTTCAGAATGAATGCGTTTTGTGTGAGCCTCAGGAACTTAGCATTCACCAGGATGTTGACTTGCTCAGATTCACAGGCAAATCCTTACAGATGATGTGTTATGGAATATTGTCAGGACTTTACAAAGCACAATACATATAATGAAATAAATTATTTAGTGCAATCACTGGCCGAGAATTTCGTAGTGTTAGCGCTGGCCGTTAAGGCCTGTTTTGACAAAAAAAGGCGGCCGCCGCACTTCCACCTGCTGCCAGCGGGTCCCGTGGCGGCCACCATTTTTGGCTGGGAGGCAGCGCTGGCGATGTCTGCGCTCGCCAGCAATATGGAGATTATGCAGATTGTGACATCAGTAAGTGTGCAGTGCTCAAGTGACGCCCAATCTGTCATTTTGGAGTGTGCCGCTCAACTTACCAGTCTGTGTTAATTACGATCAGCTGACCAAGCAATCACAAGCAAGAAGGAGGCTCCAGCAGTGTTATTTAAAGGGACCATCAGCAACAACTGGCAGCTGACATGTTTGTTCAGTTTGACTGGCTCTGTGGGCATTTCTGCAACTTGAGCAGATTTATAAACTTCTTTCAAGGTCCTAAGGTAACAGGGAGTGTTAGGGCAGGTGAAGAGCACAGTAATTCTTATTTAAAGGGCTAAAAATTGGATATGGCCAGAAAAAGGGCGGTGTCATTGCCCAATAATATTAAGCTGCACCAGGTCAAAATGGTCCAGGTAACATGTAAAATTCATGCTCAGTCCTCATTAACATGATTATAGTGCTGATCTCAGTGCTAAAACTGCTGCTCATTGGCTTACCACTTAACAGGTGGGCCAATATCAGGTATAGTCTAATTCCCAGTCATGTTTGCACAAGTTTTATTCAGTACCTAAAGGGGAGGTGCATTGATGTTACAGCACCTTATTGTCAATCCAGTTCGAACTCTACCTGGAAACAGATGGCTGAGCCTCAGCACAGGGAGAGCCCAAAGTTTCTCATGCGGCTCTGGAGGCACTGATGGTGGCCATGGAGAGGAAGCAGTTTGTCCTCTTAGAGTCATAGAGTGACAAAGGCACAGAAGGAACCCTTTTGGCCCATCGAGTCCATGCCGGCTCTCTGTAGAGCAATCCATGCTGTCCCATTCCCCAGCTCTATCCCCGTAGCCCTGCAAGTTTATTTCCCTCAAGTGCTTATCCAGTCACCCCTTGAAAACATTGAGTGTCTCCGCTTCCACCACTTCCGTTGGCAGCGAATTCCAGGTCCTCACCACTCGCTACGTAAAAAAGTTTTTCCTCACATCCCCCCTGTATTTCTTGCCCAAAACCTTAAATCTGTGTCCCCTAGTCCTTGTACCATCAACTAGTGGAAACAGCCTTTCCCCGTCTAGCCTATCCAAATCTGTCACAATCTTGTATACCTCTATCAAATCACCCCTCAACCTCCTTTGCTCTAATGAAAACAAATCCAGCTTCTCCAACCTGTCCATGTAGCTAAGATTCCCCATCCCCGGAACCATTCTGGTAAATCTCCTCTGCACCCTCTCAAGGGCCTTCACATCCTTCCTAAAATGTAGTGACCAGAACTGAATGCAATACTCCAGTTGTGGCCTAACCAGCGCTTTATAAAGGTTCAGCAGAACTTCTCTACTTTTGTACTCAATACCTCTACTTATGAAGCCCTAGATCCCATATGCTTTGTTAACCACTCTGTCGATATGTCCTGCCACCTTCAGGGACCTATGCACATTAACTCCCAGATCCCTCTGTACCTGCACACTCTTTAAAACTGTGCTATTAAGTGTATATTGCCTCTTGCTGTTCCTTCTGCCAAAATGCATCACCTCACACTTCCCTGTATTAAATTCCACCTGCCACTTGTCTGCCCATTCTGCTAGCCTTTCTATGTCCTGTTGCAGTCGATTGGCATCATCCTCACTGTTTGCCACACCCCCAAGTTCGGTGTCATTGGCAAATTTAGAAATTCTACTCTGTATTCCAATATCCAGGTCATTTATATTTCTCAAAATAAAGCAGTGGCCCCAGCACTGACCCTTGGGAAACACCACTGTCTACCGTCCTCCAGTCTAAAAAACAGCCATTTACTACAACTCGCTGTTTTCTGTCCTTAAGCCAATTCCTTATCCAAGCTGCCACTGACCCATCTATTCAATGAGCCTCAATTTTGTTAACCAGCCTTCTATGTGGCACTTTGTCAAATGCCTTCCCAAAATCCGTGTAGACTACATCCATTGCATTCCCTTCATCAATCCTCCCTGTTACTTCATCAAAAAATTCAATTAGATTAGTCAAACACGACCTGCCTTTTACAAATCCATGTTGGCTCTCCTTAATTAGCTTAAAACTCTCCAAGTGCCCGTTAATTTTTTCCTTGATTATTGTTTCTGAAACTTTATCCATCACTGATGTTAAACTGATCAGCCTGTAGTTACTAGAATTGTCCTTACACCCTTTCTTGAACAATGGTGTCACATTTGCCACTTTCCAATCCTCAGACACCTCCCATACATTTAGGGAAGATTGGAAAATAATGGCAAGCCCTTCCGCTATCTCCTCCCCTAATTCCCTTAGCAACCTGGGATGCAAGCCATCTGGACCAGGTGACTTGTCCACTCCAAGCATACCAAGCCATTCTAGTACATCCTGTCTATTAATTTTCACCCCTTCTATTGCTTCTACTGATATTTTGTCAGCATCAACCTCCTTAGTAAACATCGATACAAAGTACTCATTAAGTATTCTAGCCTTTCCTTGCGCCTCTAACCATATATCACCTTCTTTGTCTCGAATAGGCCCCACCCTTCCTCTTACTACCCGCTTACTGTTTACATGCTAGTAGAAGATTATTGGGTTCCCCTTTATGTTAACCGCCATTCTACTCTCATATTCTCTCTTTGCCAATCTTATTTTTATCTTCACATCCCCTCTCAACTGATTGTATTTGGTCTGGTTCTGCCTTGAAGAATTATCCTGACTTGCAGCCTACATCCTCTTTTTAAGTTTCATCATCTTCTCTATCTCCCTCATTATCCAAGGAGCCCTTGTTTTGGTTTCCTTACCCTTCCCTCTTGTTGGAATGTACCTAGCCTGTACTTGGAACATCTCCTCCTTAAAGATCATCCATTGTTCTGTTGCAGTTTTTCCTGTCAGTCTTTGGTTCCATTTTACTCTGGCTAGATCCTTTTTCATCCCATTGAATTTAGCCCTATTCCAGTTTAGATGTTCCACTCTAGATTGTTCCTTGCTCCTCTCCATTGCTAATCTAAATCTTATGATACGATGATCACTCGTACCCAAGTGTTCTCCCACAGACACTTGGTCGACCTGGCCCACCTCATTCCCCAGCACCAGATCCAGCAATGCCTCTTTCCTAGTTGGGTCAAGAATGTATTGGTCAAGGAAATTCTCCTGAACACATTTCAGAAATTCCTCCCCCTCCTTTCCCTTTACCCTAGCATTTTCCCAATCGATATTTGGGTAATTAAAGTCCCCCAATATCACCACTCTATAGCTCTTGCATATCTCTGCAATTTCCCTGCAGATTTGCTCCTCTACCTCCCTCTCACTATTTGGAGGCTTATAGAATACCCTTTTTGCTCCTCAGCTCTAACCAAATGGATTCTGTCCTTATGCCTTCAAGAACATCCTCCCTTTCCAACACTACAATGTCTTCCTTAATCAGCACTGCCACCCCGCCTCCCTTTTTCCTTCCCTATCTTTTCTGAACACCTTGGACCCTTGAATATTAAGTGCCCAGTCCTCACCGTTTTTAAGCCACTTTTCCATTATTGCCACAACATCATATTGTCACACGACTAATTGTGCTTGTAGCTCACCAACCTTATTCACCACATTTTGTGCATTTACGTTCTAAACCCATTTTTGAATTTTTTGTGGTCTTTCTTAGTCTGCTCCTATCTAATATGGTACGACTTCTGCCTCTAGTACTATCCAACACACTCACTCTTTTATGCACTTTATTCCTCTTTTCTACTCCTATATACTGGAGCCTATCCCCTGCTAAGCTAGTTTAAACCCTCCCCAACAGCACTAACAAACTTCCCCGCGAGAATATTGGTCCCGGCTCTGTTGAGGTGTAACCCGTCTGGCTTGTACAGGTCCCACCTTCCGCAGAAATGGTCCAAATGCCTCAGGAATCTAAAGCCCTCCCTCCTGCACCATCTCTCCAGCCATACATTCATCTGTTCTATCCTGCTATTCCTGTACTCACTAGCTTGTGGCACTGGGAGTAATCCGGAGGTTACTGCCTTTGCGGTCTTGCTTTTTAATCTCTCTCCTAGCTCCCTAAACTCTGCCTGCAGGACCTCATCCCTCTTTCTGCCTATGTCATTGGTACTGATATGGACAACGACCTCTGGCTGTTCAACCTCACCCCTCAGAGTGTCCTGCAGCCGCTCAGTGACATCCTTGACACTGTCACCAGGGAGACAACATACCATCCTGGGGTCACGTCTACTGCCGCAGGAGTGCCTGTCTGCTCCCCTAACTGTCTAATCACCTACCGCTATTGCTCTTCCACTCTTTTTCCTCCCCCCCTGTGCAGCTGAGCCCCCCATGGTGCCGTGGACTTGACTCTGGCTTCACTCTCCAGAGGAACCATTACCCTCACCAGTATTCAGAACAGAATACTGGTTGGAGAGTGCGATGCCCTCAGGGGACTCCTGCACAACCTACCTAAACCTCCTCTTCTGTCTGGTAGTCACCCATTCCCTCTCTGCCTGCATACTCTTAAGCTGCAGGGTGACCACCTCTAGAAATGTGCTATCCATGTAACTCTCAGTCTCGCAGATGCACCACAGTGACTCCAGCCGCTGTAGCTGGTGACACTTCCTGCACATGTGGTCGTCCAGGCTATGCAAAGTGTCCAGGACTTCCCACATGGCACAGGATGTGCACTCTTCCAGCAGACTGACAGGAAACCATCTGCCCATACATCTAGAGGGCTCTGGCAGAAGCTAGTCGACTATGTTACAGCCAGCACTGTGGTCCCCAGGTCGTCGATCAAGTGTGGCAAGAAGTTTAATGACCTCACATGGCAGGTCAAGGTGAGTGAAGGCTTCAGCAAATGCCATATCCCACCATCTGCACCACAAGCCTCACACACTGCTCAATGCACCAGACCCCCAGCACTCACCTACCAACAATCTCTACCTATCACCACTCAGACCTCACAATCAGAGCTTCATTTCACCATCACAACTTTACCACTGCTGCAACACTCACACCCACATCTCAACACTTGGACACACTGACAGCTATTCAACTATGACAGGCACATCACCCAAAAACATTGCACCACACTCACTCACACACTTCCCTTTCTCTTGCAGGCCAAGGTGGCGCATAATCACCAGGAGCAGTGGCAGACATTCGAGGGGTGGGGGGTGCAAGCCACAATACAGGCCTTGAGCCAACTGGAGGAGCGTGTGCTCGACATCATTGGAGGGGAAGTCACCGAGGCCATGGCAACGGGTGAAGTTGAAGCCCTTGGGGAAAACAGTACGCTCATTCCTAATCCTTCTTCTCACATCCTACTTACCCTGATCCCACAATCTCTTCTCACTTTAAAGCTGCTGATGCTATTTGCATGCTTGCTTCCCCTCGTTCCCCTCAATATAACCTGACTCTTGTTCCTTTCTGCTTTCATATAATCAAGACGAAGCACCAGACCAGCCTGTCCCCAAGGCGATGGAGGAGAGCGAGGTTGGAGAAGACAACGACGACACAGCGGCACCTTATCTGTCACTCACAAACACTAGCTTAGAAACTGGCACTGTGCGTAATTTCAAACGTAGTGTAGAAGCGGGATCAGCTCAGGGTGGGCAGAGCCAGAGCCTTCTAGACATATGGGCAGATGGTTTCCACCACCAGTGCCTCCAGAGCCGACTCTGAGAACCATCGAGCTCTTTCCCTCTGGTGCTGCTCAGCCATCTCTTGCAAGTTCACGACTGAATCCAAGTGGAGCTCCAAATAGAATGACAATGAGGTGCCGCTGCATCAAAGAATCTCCCCTTTAAGTAGTAGAGAAAGCCTAGGCCAAATATTACTTGCAATTAGACTGCACCTGATATTGGCCCACCAGTTGAGTGGTAAGCCAATGAGCAGCAGGTTAAGTGCTGAGATCAGCACTATAATCATGTAAATCAGCAATCAGCATGAATTTTGTGTGCTACCTAGACCACTTTGAACTGGCGCAGCTAAATAGTGCTGGGCCATGACGCTGTCCGTTTTTGCATCACATCCAGTTTCTAGGCCACTGTTGTTAAGTCGGAAAATATTGCAGCCAATTTTCATACAAGATCCCACAAACAGCAAATGAGATGAATGACCAGTGAATCTAATTTTGGGGGTATTGGTTGAGCGAGGAATATTCCCAGTATACTGCTCCTCTATGAATAATATCACAGGAGCTGTTTCATTCGCCTGAACCATGAGAACAGTCTGATAGGCCCTTGGTTAAATTCTCATTTTAAGGAAGATACTTTTGACAAATGCAGCATTTCCTCAGTACTGCACTGGCGTGTCAGCATAGATTATGTGCTCAAGTCTTGCAGTGAAGCTTGATCTGTCTCAACTCGCTATGTGAGAGCCATCTACAACACTAAGGACTCTGAGAAAGCAAAAGCATGGTAAAACTCTTGCTGTATTTTCAAGTATGTGAGGACTTTTGGCAAAATGGATGTACATACCAGGAATACCAAGCAGTGCAACAATCTGATTGCAGGTTGACACGGTGCTCTGACTAATAGCAACAAATTTATTCCATGAAAATAGCTTTTTAGTCACATTGATGGTCAAATGGCATTTTTAAATTTCCTGTCAGAAACCATTTCTGGATTTTATTGCTCCTGAACATAGGATCTCACGTTAATAATCTACCAAGTACGCTGTGTTCTGCATGATTATGAGTCAGTGTAAAAATTAACATTACATAAATAGACAGCAAAGAGTGCTAAAAACCCCATTCAGGTACAATGACATTTTGTCATGACAAACCAGGTTTCATGTTTAGAGAGTTTCAGTGCATTGTTATTGCGTTTAGGAATAAAAATATTAGAATATTTCTGTTGGTGGTTTTTTGAAATGTTACCGATGCTACTTCAGTTTACTCATGGATAGTAGGGATATCAAAAGGTATATCATTTTCCCTGTTCCTTATCACAAGTTGTGCAGAACCACTGCAGAGAATCAGGGACGTGTGAGAGCAGAGTGGTATTTGAACTTCCCATTTTACCAATTGATATACAACTTGGGAAATTAAAAGGGTGAGAGAGTCAAGTCTGCTATAGCTACAGTTGTGCCCTGGAATCTTGAGTCAGAGTAAGATTAATTTGTTAATCTGATTAATCTGCCCAAACAGAGGGCTGGATTTTCTGGAGGATCAGTGGGCGCGATCGGTGGCGGGTCGGGTGGGAAAGTGCTTTCTTTCCCCCAACGGGTCGGGACCCCACTGTGAACCTGCGGCCACATGCCTTTCCCTGATGACGGGTCTGTCAGCGCTGAGCAGATCCGATACGCAGCAGCGGATTCACAGCGGGGGACCCAATTCGGCTAATTAGTGGCTTGTTTAGAGCCAAATGTAAGAAGTCACACAACACCAGGTTATAGTCCAACAGCTTTATTTGAAATCACACGCTTTTGGAGCGCTGCTCCTTCATCAGGTGAAGTGGAGAAATGCATAAAGACACAGCTTATACAGTCAGAGAATAATGTCAGATGTTTACAGGTAATCTTTCCAACTGCCATTTATCACACCTCGGCAGAGAGATAATCACAGCAATCAAAGGTGTTAATGGTGTCCAAACAGGTCAATCAGGAAAACATTACGAAGGAGCAGCACTCCGAAAGCTTGTGATTTCAAATAAAGCTGTTGGACTATAACCTGGTGTTGTGTGACTTCTTACATTTGTCCACCCCAGTCCAACACCGGCATCTCCACACCTTGTTTAGAGCCACATACGAATGAATTTTAGTTCACCTTCTGCATTTGACAGCTCGCTCACAGGGTCCACGCTGGTCGTGGACCACGTCTGTCAAGCTGAGGCGGGAGTTCAGTAGCCACTGAATCAGCTGTTGCGTTGACAGCTTCAAATGTACAGTAAAAGTTCACAGCTTACAGAGATATCTTCTCTCAGCCAAAAACTCTTCCTCACTGCATTTCCACTATGCTGCAAGTCTTTACAAAAGTCTCCATCCAGTCTGACCTCATTATCTCTCTCATCATTGACAGATCGCTTCTGTCATCTCTACTTCACCTGCTATCTATTCCATCAGCATGGGTGCCCTTTATACTCTCACCTTGGTCCTCAGAATCCCACCACATTCGGCCCCAACACCAGCAGCACCAACAACACCACCACCAACCTTCGCTGCAATCACCTGATGCTGCACAGGACAGAGGGCATCAGCACCTGAACACATTGCTGCCCGCGATGCCAGAGATGGCCTCACCATGGCCAGATTTACTTCACCTGATGCTGTACACCCGGACTGCCACATGATGCGCCAGGTTGGCACCACCCCACACCAACACCATAAAGCATCCCTACAATGCCCAAGCCATTCCTTTCACACTCATCACCATTGCGGGGGGTACCGTTATGTCTCACTATTTACTGCAACACATTAAGCCACTTCCAAAGTTGCACACAAATCTGTTCAAAAATGCAAAGAGTTGAAAATAAAGGTTTCAATGTTTGACAACACATTAATAGAAACTTTACAGGAATATTGGCTAAAACAACCAAGTGCCTACCCTTACATAGAAACATAGAAGATAGGAGCAGGAGTAGACCATTCGGCCCCTCGAGCCTGCTACGCCATTCAATGCGATCATGGCTGATCATTCAAATTCAGTACCCTGCCACTGCTTTCTACCCATATCCCTTGATCCCCTTAGCCTTAAGTAATATATATAACTCCTTCTTGAATATATTTAATGAATTGGCCTCAACTGTCTCCTGTGGTAGAGAATTCCACAGGTTCACCACTCTCTGGGTGAAGAAATTCCTCCTCATCTCAGTCCTAAATGGCTTACCCCTTATCCTTAGACTGTGACCACTGGTTCTGGACTCCCCCGCCATCGGGAACAGCCTTCCTGCATCTAGGCTGTCTAGTCCTGTTAGAATTTTATAAGTTTCAATGAGATCCCTTCTCATTCTTCTAAACTCTAGCGAATATAAGCCTAATCGACCCAATCGCTCTTCATACGTCATTCCTGCCATCCCAGGTATCAGTCTGGTGAATCTTCGCTGCACTCCCTCCATGGCAAGAACATCCTTCCTCAGTTAACGTGAACAAAACTGCACACAATACTCAAGGTGTGGTCTCACCAAGGCCCTGTACAACTGCAGCAAGACATCCTTGCTCCTGTACTTGAATCCTCTCGCTATGAAGGCCAACATACCATTTGCCTTCTTAATCGCCTGCTGCACCTGCATGCTTACCTTCAGCGACTGGCGCAAAAGGACACCCAGGTCTCATTGCACTTCCCCTTTTCCCAATCTATTGCCGTTCAGATAATAATCCGCCTTCCTGTTTTTGCCACCAAAGTGGATAACCTCGCATTTATCCACATTATACTGCATCTGCCATGCATCTGCCCAATCACCCAACCTGTCCAAATCGTACTGGAGTTTCTCTGCATCCTCCTCACAGCACACACGCCCACCCAGCTTTTTGTCGTCTGCAAACTTGGAGATATTACATCTAGTTCCCTCGTCTCGATCATTAATATATATTGTGAATAACTGGGGTCCTAGCACCGGTCAGTGCCTTCCACTCGAAAAAAGACCCGTTTATTCCAACTCTTTGCTTTCTGTCCGCCAACCAGTTCTCTATCCAAGTCAATACCTTGTCCCCAATCCCATGTGCCTTAATTTTGCACGCTAATCTCTTATGCGGGACCTTATCGAAAGTCTTCTGAAAGTCCAAATACACCACATTCACTGGTTCTCCCTTATCTATTCTGCCAGTTACATCCTCCAAAAATTTCACTAGATTAGTCAAGCTTGATTTACCTTTTGTAAATCCATGTTGACTTTGTCCAATCCTGTCACTGTTTTCCAAGTGCTCTGCTGTTACATCTTTTATAATGGACTCTAGCATTTTCCCCACTACTGATGTCAGGCTTACCGGTCTATAATTCCCCATTTTTTCTCTACCAACTTTTTGAAATAGTGGGGTTACATTAGCTACCCTCCAATCCATGGGAACTGTTCCAGAATCTATAGAATTTTGGAAGATGACCAGCAATGCATCTACTATTTCTAGGACCACTTTCGTAAGTACCCTAGGATGTAGATTATCAGGCCCTGGGGATTTATCGGCCTTCAATCCCGTCAATTTCCCTAACACCATTTCACTACAAATACTGATTTCATTCAGTTCCTCCCTCTCATTAGACCCTATGTTCCCCAACATCTCTGGGAGTTTATATGTGCCCTCCTTTGTGAAGACAGAACCAAAGTATGTATTTAATTAGTCAGCCATGTCTTTGTTCCCCATTTTAAATTCCCCTGATTCTGACTGCAAGGGACCTACGCTTGACTTCACCAATCTTTTTCTCTTCACTTATCTATTGAAGCTTTTACAGTCAGTTTTTATGTTCCCTGAAAGCTTACTCTCACCCTCTTAATTAATCCCTTTGTCCTCCTTTGCTGAATCCTAAACTGCTCCCAATCCTCAGGTTTGCTGCTTTTTCTGACCAAATTATATGTCCTCTCCTTGGATCTTATGCTATCCCTAATTTCCCTTGTTAGCCAATGTTGATTCATCTTTTTTGTTTTATTTTTATGCCAAACAGGGATGAACAAATTCTGTAGTTCATGTGATCTTTAAATGTTTGCCATTGCCTATTCACCGTCATCCCTTTAAGTAACATTCGCCAATCCATCCGAGCCAACTCACGCCTCATACCATCATAGTTTCCTTTATTTAAATTCAGTACCCAAGTCTCTGAATCAACAACTTCACTCTCCATCTTAATGAAGAATTCTGTCATATTATGATCGCTCCTCCCCAAGGGGCCTCACACAAGATTGCTAATTAATTCTTTCTCATTACCTAATACCCAGTCTAAGATGGCTTGATCTCTAGTTGGTTCCTTGACATATTGGTCCAGGAAGCCATCCCGCATACACTCCAGGAATTCCTCTTCCACAGTATTGTTACTAATTTGGTTAGACCAATCTATATGTAGATTAAAGTCACCCATGATAACTGCTGTGCCCTTATTGCACGCATCTCTAATTTCCCATTTAATGCCATCCCCAACCTCAGGATTACTGTTTGGGGGTCTGTATACAACTCCCACTAACGTTTTCTGCCCCTTGGTATTCCTCAGTTCTACCCATACAGATTCCACATCATCAGAGCTAATATCCTTCCTTACTATTGTGTTAATCTCCTCTTTAACCAGCAATGCTACCCCACTGCCTTTTCCTTTTTGCCTGTCCTTCCTGAATATTGAATACCCTGGATGTTGAATTTCCAGTCTTGGTCACCCTAGAGCCATGTCTCCGTAATCCCAATTATATCATATCTGCTTATATCTATTTGCGCAGCTAATTCATCCACCTTATTACGAATGCTCCTCACATTAAAACACAAAGCCTTCAGGCTTCTTTTTTTCACACTCTTAGACCTTTTAGAATTATTGTTTACTGCAGCCATGTTTGATTTACACCCTTGATTTCTCGATTTACACCCTTGATTTCTCTTGATTACCCTTGTGTGTTGTTAGTTGGTACAATTGCGCTAGGATGAGTGTGAGTGTGAGGGGTGACTAGTGACCCCTGTTCCTGGGACTAGGGACAGGGTCACTGGCAAGGCTTGGAAGCTAAGCAGAACCAGGCCTGGTTAGTACCTGGAGGGGTGACCATCAGGGAAAACCAGGTGCAGAAGGTCACGGAAGGAGCCCCGAGGAGGACCGGTTGGTGAGCAGGCCTGGGCGGTGGGCTGAAGATTGTCGGAATGGTGGAAATGGAATGGCGGCGCGCACCGACGCAGCGGCTTTGCTTCTCCCAGTCATGGGAGCTTGCAAGATCACATTTTGTTGTTCATGTACTTGTGCAATGACAATAAAGTTGAATTATTATTAGAGGGGGATGTGATAATGTAGATAGAGTGTGTCAGTGGCTTTATCTCAAAGTTTGTGCATGACACCAATATAGCAAGAATAGTTAGTGCAGTGGAAAATGGAGGACAAGCTTTGGGGAACTTAGCTTGGAGAGGTGAGCAGACAAGTGGTAGATGCATTTTATTTCTGTTAAATGTAAGGATATGCAGTTAAGCATATGAAATAAGAAAACACATTATTGGGTTAATCGTAAAATATTAATAAAGGCAAATCATAAAACAGACCCAACAGTCATAGTAGACAAATCGGTCAAAATATCAAGCCAATGTCTAGGTGAATGTCAAAAAAGCAAATCACAGAATCATAGAATAACATCATAGAATGGCTATAGCACAGAAGGTGGCCATTCAGCCCATCAAGCCCATGCCAGCTCTCTGCAAGAGCACTTCAGCTAGTCCCACTCGCCCATCCTTTCCCCGAAGCCCTGCAAATTTTTTCCTTTCAGGTACTTACCCAATTCCCTTTAGGCAATCAATCCGGTCTCAGGAGGCAGCTTGGGCATTTAAATATTTTAATGAGGCTGCGTGCCTTCATTTTAACAGTGATTCAATTTTTAACCACAGTCCGTCAGGTTTTCCTGGCTTCGGGAAACCCGGCAGGGGAAAGGAGGCGAAAAGTGCTGAATCCATCAGGTAAGTGCTTTTACAGCATTGCTTGTGGGCCAGGAGGAGCAGGAGTATTTCCTCCAGGCCTAACAAGCTGACCAGTAAAACCATCCCCACGATCTATCTGCCCCCCCCCTGATGAGACCCCCCTCCCCGCATTCTGTCTGCCCTGGGATTGGACCCCCACCTGACCACCATCTGCTCTCTGCCTCCAACCACCCTCTACTCGCCCCCTCCACTGTCACAATCAGAACCAGTCCCGACCCTCCCCACACTATCTCTCCCATCTCCCCCACTAGACCTACCTGCCCTCAGCTTGGCTGTGGTCAAGCTTTCCCGCCCGACATGCAGCTAGCCAGTCAATCAGCCAACCTACAGAAAACCCATACTTCTGGGTTTCCCGTTCCTAACTTCATCCATCCCCCCACCACCACCACCACAGAAAGCAGCTCGGAGATAAGATCAGGGCCATTGTATTCCCTTTCTCAAATATTATGAAATTGTGAAGTATTAGTTTGACCAATAACACTTTTGACCTTTTATCATTCAGAGACAGATTCCTAAAATGGCTTTTATACTTGCTAAATGGAACAATTAACATTTTGAGATTTATTTAAAATCACATCATGTTCTCTTTTAAGTAATACATTGCTGAATTGTGAATTGTGAAAAGGATGGTCTATAATGTAATTTTTAATTTTGTGTAATTGTACCAGTTAGTGAGTCACTAGAGACTGAAGCCTCCAGGATATAAATGATCAAAAGATATTCAACGATTTGCTGTGACATTAAGTGAATCTAGCCCTTACTGAAAATATGTATAGGTCATCTATTGCAATTTTATTTGAGCACATTTGTGTGTTAGTTGCTCAGTTTGGAGCATTTTTTATAATACTAAAGAGGTGCCTCAGTATTTACTGGAATAATAATGGTCAGCTTTGACAATTCAAGGACAATGAATAAATAAATCTGCTGCAGAGCCAATGCTTTTAGTAAATTAATTCTAATTATCCTGAAATAAAGTGTAGGGCAAATAGCAAGTGACATCAGATGAAACTCAGCCAAATCTGTCTGATACTGCAGGCTGTCCATACAGAGTGTATATGGCCTGTAAAATATATTAGGGTTCGAAAAGATTTAGAATGAAAGAGGAGAAACACAGATTTTACCCTTTACAGAGAAAATGAAAGACATCTAAAATAAATACTGTCTTCATGAAAAAAATGGCAAATCTTCCTTTTTGTTTGGAGAGGGAGAAGGAGTCATGTTCCATTTCTGTCATGATGATATCACAACAGAGTGATGTACTGATGCATTCAACCCAACTTACATGATGGCCCCCAAAAGTTTCCATTACTGTTTTTTGCAATAATTTTTGTAAAAAATTGTGCATAATGCAGGTCTTCAAATGCAACCAGTCACAATGGATGTGACACGTAGTTTTTCTCCAACAAGCTTAATTTCAATCTTACGTGCTTCAGTATTTCCCCAATCCCTGATCCTGCCTTTTACTTTTCCATACCTTAGGATTTCATTATGACTACTGACAGAAAAAGAGCACTGCAGGGGTTAGAATTTCTTTCCTTTTATAAGTCAGGAGATCTCATTCCCTGCAGTGTTCTCCTTATATTGAACATGGGAATAGGTACCACCACAATAATGATAGGTTGGGAACCAGTGTCCCAGTTTTTATAGGTAGTGCTGCGGGTATCCCAACACTGCTGTTCGGTTAAAAATAACATGCAGGTAAACTATTTATGGGCACTTTGTGTTCGGAAGTTATTCGTTTCGGCTGGAACTTTGGCTCAGGGTTGATCAGCTGGAGTCAGAGCTTTGGACACTGCGATACATCAGGGAGGGAGAAAGCTACCTGGACACATTGTTCCAGGAGGCAGTCACACCCCTTAGGTTAAATACATCAGATTTTGTCCGTGGGATGGGACAGGCGGGTGTGACTACGAGTGAGACAGGTATGGGGATTAAGAAGGTAGCATTGGAGGAGCCTCAGCCCTTGCACTTGTCCAACAGATATGAGGTTCTTGCAACCTGTGTGGACGAGAGCAGGGACTGCAGGGATGATGAGCAAACTGACCACAGCACGATGGTACAGGAGGCCATTCAAGTTGGGGGAGTAAAAAGGAATGTAGTAGTGGTAGGGGACAGTATAGTTAGGGGGATAGATACTGTTTTCTGCAGCCGACAGCGTGAGTCCCAAAGTCTGTGTTGCCTGGGTTAAGGACACCTCCTTGGGGCAGGAGGGAAACTTGGAGTGGGAGGGGAAGGATCCAGTTGTTGTGATCCACGTAGTTACCAACGACATAGGTAGGACTAAGAAAGAGGTTCTGCTGAGGGAGTATGTGCAGCTAGGGGCTAAATTAAAAAGCCGAAACACAAAGGTAATAATCTCTGGATTACTACCTGAGCCACGAGCAAATTAGCATAGGGTCAATAAGATCAGAGAGTTGAATGCGTGGCTCATGGATTGGTGTGGGAGAAATGGGCTTTGATTCATGGGGCACTGGCACCAGTACTGGGGAAAGAGGGAGCTGTTCTGTTGGGATGGGCTTCACTTGAACCGTGCTGGGACCAGTGTCCTGGCAAATTGAATAACTAGGGCTGCAGATAGGGCTTTAAACTAAATAGTGGAGGGGAGGGTTCAGGTGAGAAGAAACTTAGAAAGTTAAAGAGAAAGGACAAGGCAATAGTGCAGGGTAGCGATAGGGGTAATGGTAACCAGAGTGTGACAGGAAGGGACAGAGCATATAAGCATAAGAGTGCATCAGCAAATAGGGTCAGAGTAGGGAAAAATGGTAAAAAGACAAAATTAAAGGCTCTTTATCTGAATGCATGCAGCATTCGTAACAAGATAGATGAATTAACGGCACAAATAAAAATAAATGGGTATGATCTGATAGCCATTACAGAGACATGTTTGCAAGGTGACCAAGGCTGGGAACTGAATAGTCAGGGGGATTTGACATTTTGGAAGGATAGGCAGAAAGGAAAAGGAGGTGGGGTAGCTCTGTTAATAAAGGATGAAATCAGTACAGTAGTGGTGGCATAGTGGTTAGCACTGTTGCCTCACAGCGCCAGGGACCCGGGTTCGAATCCGGCCTCGGGTGACTGTCTGTGTGGAGTTTGCACATTCTCCCCGTGTTTGCGTGTGTTTCCTCCGGGTGCTCCGGTTTCCTCCCACAGTCCAAAGATGTGCGGGTTAGGTTGATTGGCTATGATAAAAAAAATTGACCCTTAGTGTTAGGGGGATTAAATACGTGGGGTTACGGGGATAGGGTGGGATATGTGTTGGTGTAGGGGTTACGGGGATCGGGTGGGATATGTGTCGGTGCAGGCTCGATGGGCTGAAATGGCCTCTATCTGCACTGTGGGGTTTCTGTGATTTCTGTGAAATGATCTTGGTTCGTACGATCAAGATGCAGAAACAGTTTGGGTGGAGATAAGAAATAATAATGGAAATAAGTCACTGGTGGGAGTAGTTTATAGGCCCCCTAACAGTAGCTACATGGTAGGACACAGTATAAATCAAGAAATACTTGGGGCTTGTAAAAAAGGTACTACAATAATCGTGGGTGATTTTAATCTTCATATAGATTGGACAAATCAAATTGGCAAAGGTAGCCTTGAGAACAAACTCATAGATTGTATTCAGGACAGTTTCTTAGAACAATACGTTGAGGAACTAACCAGGGAACAGGCTATATTAGATCTGGTAATGTGTAATGAGAGAGGATTCATTAATAATCTCATAGTAAAGGATCCTCTAGGGAAGAGTGATCATAACATGATAGAATTTCACATTCACTTTGAGGGTGAGAAACTTGGATCTGAAACTAGTGTCTTAAACTTAAATAAAGGCAATTACAAGGTTATGAAGACAGAGTTGGCTAAAGTGGACTGAGAAAATAGATTAAAAGGTAAGACAGTAGATAAGCAGTGGCAGACTTTTAAGGAGATATTTCATAACCCTCAACAAAGATATATTCCAATTAGAAAAAAAGACTATGAGAAAGATGAGCCATCCATGGCTAATGAAGGAATTTAAAGAGGGTATCAATTTGAAAGAAAAGGCATACCAAGTTGCGAAGATTAGTGGTAGGCCAGAAGATTGGGAAATTTTTAGAAACTTGCAATGGATGACTAAAAAAAGGGAGAAAATAGATTATGAGAGAAAACTAGCAAGAAATATAAAAACAGACAGTAAGAGCTTCTACAAGTATATAAAAAGGAAGAGAGTAGCTAACGTAAATGTGGATCCCTCAGAGGATGAGACTGGAGAATTAATAAGGGGAAACAAGGAAATGGC
This sequence comes from Somniosus microcephalus, assembly GCF_052327205.1. Taxonomy (NCBI): domain Eukaryota; kingdom Metazoa; phylum Chordata; class Chondrichthyes; order Squaliformes; family Somniosidae; genus Somniosus; species Somniosus microcephalus. The sequence goes on from NC_140988.1 coordinate 242,501,959, forward strand.
AGAGACTTTGAACAAATATTTTGTATCTGTCTTTATGGTAGAAGACATTAAAAGCATTCCAATAATAGTGGAAAATCAAGTGGCAAAAGGGAGGGAAGAACTTAAAACAATCACTAGAGAAAAAGTGCTAGGCAAACTAATGGGACTAAAGGTTGACAAGTCCCCTGGACCTGATGGCCAGCATCCTAGGGTTTTAAAATAAGTGGCTGCAGAGATAGTGGATGCATCGGTTGTAATCTTCCTAAATTCCCTAGATTCTGGAAAGGTCCCAGCGGATTGGGAAGCCGCAAATGTAACGCCCCTATTCAAAAAAGGAGGGAGACAGAAAGCAGGAAACTATAGACCTGTAAGGCAACATCTGTCATTGGGAAATTGCTGGAATTCATTATTAAGGAAGTAGTAGCAGGACATTTAGAGAATCATGATAAAATTAAGCAGAGTCAACATGGTTTTATGAAAGGGAAATCGTGTTTGACAAATTTATTAGAGTTCTTTGAGGATGTAACTAGCAAGGTGGATAAAGTGGAACCAGTAGATGTCGTGTATTTGGATTTCCAAAAGGTATTCGATAAAGTGCCACATAAAAGGTTACTGCACAAGATAAGAGTTCACGGGGTTGGGCGTAATATATTAGCATGGACAGAGGATTGGCTAACTAACAGAAAACAGAAAGTTGGGATAAATGGGTCATTTTCAGGTTAGCAAACTGTAACTAGTGGGGTGCCACAAGGATCAGTGCTTGGGCCTCAACTATTTATAATCTATATTAATGACTTGGATGAAGGGAGCGAGTGCACTATAGCCAAATTTGCTGACGATACTGTAATGTATACAACATTGAAGGGACTACTTTGTATTGCGGATGTATATCCTTAGTTGCGAGCGTATATAACAGACGCATATCGATTTGTACAGTCAGTGCCGAAGTTCCAGTTAACCAGTAAAGATCACTTGAAGTTACTCTCAGTCTCTGCTGCTTTATTATTTTATGTAGTTGTGTATAGCGGTACAAACACAACAAATTGGCAACGAGAATTATGAACCTACGTCTTCTGGCATTGCATCCAGAGGACACCGAAACTTGGAAGAAAGGAGCGAGAAGGTCGAGAAAACAGAGTACGCTTGCTAAGCTAGGCAGGGGATACGTAAGTCAAGTGAAAAGTGCACAGGACTTGCATGACGCTAGCTAACAAGTAAAGAAAGAAAAACGGGTTTGGAAAAAAAAAATGGCGATGATTGGCACAATTGCAGCATTTGATAGCAGCATTGAAGACTGGGCAACTTATATTGAAAGAGTGGAGTTGTACTGTCAGGCTAACGGAGTGGAGGTAGAAAAGAAAGCCACTGTTTTGCTGAGTGTTATGGGCGCAAAGACATACGGGCTACTACGTAGTTTATTAACCCCTGAAAAGCCAGCAAGCAAAACATTCAAACAAATAGTGGACACACTCCAAGACCATTTAAGCCCCAGATCACTGCTCATAGCCGAAAGATTTAAATTCCATAAACGGAACCAGAGCAAAAATGAAAGCATTTCTGAATATTTGGCAAAGTTGCGCAAATTATCAGAACATTGCCAATTTGGAGTGGGCTTATCAGACACATTGAGAGACAGATTTGTGTGTGGCATGCAAAATGAAAGCACACAAAAGAAGCTCTTGTCTGAAAAAGATCTCACCTTGGAGAAGGCTCTAAGTATTGCAATTTCAATGGAAGCAGCAGCACGTGGTGCTTTAGAAATTCAACAAAAATCCCTGGAATATTCCACTAACAAAATGTCACTGAAACAAGAAAACAAGTGCTATCGCTGTGGTAAAATGTCACATGACCACAATGACTGTTGGTTTAAAGACAAAGATTGCAGACAATGTGGCAAACGAGGGCACATTGAAAGAGTTTGCATAGCAAAGAAGCAGAAAACTGATACAATACAGAGCAAAAAGGCACATCAAGTGACTGAAAACAAGAAACCTTTCAAAGATAGATACAAGAAGGTACACTACGTGACTGGAGACAGTTCAGATAAAGAAAAAAGTGACACAGACTCAGAGGAAGAGGATCTGGCTTGTCTAAAACTACACAGTGTGAAAGAAAGAGGATCACAGAATAATATGGGTTACTCCAGAAGTGGCAGGAGTTAGGCTGAAAATGGAGTTGGACACAGGCTCAGCTTTAACAGTGATCTCTGTACATGACTACAAACAACTGTTTTCACACATACTGCTGAGGCCAACTAAAGTACTGTTAAAGACATACACAGGACAAAGAGTGTGCCCCAAAGGTAAAATAAAAGTGACAGTGACATACAAAGAAAAAAAAATACCGCAATTGAACCTCTATGTAGTGGAAAATGGAGGACCACCATTACTGGGACATGAATGGCTCAGGAAAATACAGTTGGATTGGCACACCATCCAAGCACTGTTTGTGTCAGCAAAGGAGGACAGCAACGCCACTCCTGAGAGACTGTCACAAATACTCTCTGACTCTCAGGAAGTGTTCAAGAAGGGAATAGGAACACTTAAGGGCATGAAAGCAAAAATTAAGATTGAGGAGAACGCAAATCCAAAGTTCCATAAGGCCAGACCAGTGCCTTATGCAATTCGCCCTTCAGTAGAAGCAGAGCTGGAGAACTTGGAGCAGTTAGGGGTCCTGTCCAAGGTGGATTGGAGTGAATGGGCCACACCTATAGTTCCAGTGATGAAGATAACCTCCAGCACAAAACCAGGAAAGCCAAGGAAAGTGCGCATCTGTGGAGACTTTAAAGTGACTGTTAACCCAGTCCTCCACACAGTACAGTACCCATTGCCTCGCATTGAGGACATCTTTGCTTCCCTGTCAAGAGGGGAACACTTCACAAAGATTGACTTGGCCCAGGCCTATCTCCAAATGGAAATTGATGATGCATCAAAGAAGTACCTGACAATAAATACGCACAAAGGCCTTTACCAGTACAATCGGCTGGTATTCGGAATAGCATCAGCTCCTGCAATCTGACAAAGGGCAATGGACCAAGTCCTGCAGGGGGTCCCAGGTACTCAGTGTTATCTTGATGACATCATCATTACTGGCAAGAATGACAATGACCACCTTTCCAACCTTGAACAGGTGCTCATCAGGTTACGGGAGTATGGGCTCCGAGCGAACCGAGACAAGTGTGAGTTTTTCAAAAAGGAAATCTCATACTGTGGACATGTGATTGACAAGGACGGTTTACACAAGTCTCCAGACAAGATTGAGGCTGTGATTAATGCACCAACACCTGAAAATGTGTCTCAGTTGAGATCATATCTTGGACTGGTGAACTACTATCACAAGTTCTTCCCCAACCTATCCACAGTGTTACATCCATTAAATGCACTGCTACAGACAGGGTCACAATGGAAGTGGAGTGACAGCTGTGAACAAGCTTTCCAAGAGAGTAAAAGACTCATTACTTCAGAAGAGGTGCTAGCTCACTTTGACCCATCCTTACCTATTCGACTGGCATGTGATGCTTCATCCTATGGCATTGGTGCCGTGTTGTCACATAAGTTCCTAGATGGCTCAGAGAGACCAATAGCCTTTGCTTCAAGATCATTGATGACAGCTGAACGCAATTATGCACAGATTGACCGAGAGGCCCTCAGCCTTGTGTGGGGAGTCAAGAAATTCAACCACTACTTGTATGATCAACAGTTTACACTGTTAACTGACCACCAGCCTCTCGTTTCAATCTTCAACCCAAGGAAGGGCGTTCCAGTGATGACGGCACAACGGCTGCAGCGATGGTCACTCTTCCTAAGGGCTCACCTGTATGACATTGAATACAAGGGGACCAAGCAACATGGCAACGCCGATGGTTTGTCACGTTTACCACTGCCGACCTCAGAGAGAAATACAACAGTTGACTCAGCAGAGGTATTTCACACAATAGTTGAGCAGCAACCCGAACAGCAGCAGCAGCCACAGCCCGACAAGCCCAAATCCCCCGGGGAGAAGAAAGTCATCGCAACAAAGGTTCTTGGAACAGTAAAGTGGTTCAATGTACGAAATGGCTATGGATTCATCAACAGGAATGATACAAAGGAAGATGTATTTGTACATCAGACTGCCATAAAGAAGAATAACCCACAGAAATATCTACGCAGTGTTGGAGACGGGGAAACTGTGGTGTTTGACGTAGTGGAAGGTGAACAGGGTGCAGAGGCGGCAAACATCACTGGTCCAGGTGGAGTTCCAGTTCAAGGAAGCCGATATGCCGCGGACCTAAATCGTTACCGCCGCTACAACCCTCGCCGCCGAGGGCCACCACGTAATTACCAACAGAACATTGAAGGTGGAGAGAAAAGAGTGTGGAGAGACGTTACCCAGAGAGGCAGAGGAGGCCTCCCCACAGACTTGACTTGTAAAAGGGCTGTTGACAAAATAAAATGTTATGTTGGAATTTGAATTTTGTTACTGTAAAGACAGGCTCTGTATGTTAATTATAGAAATTTTGCGTTAATATACTATTAAACTAAAGGGGGAGGAAGTGTAATGTATACAACATTGAAGGGACTACTTTGTATTGCGGATGTATATCCTTAGTTGCGAGCGTATATAACAGACGCGTATCGATTTGTACAGTCAGTGCCGAAGTTCCAGTTACCCAGTAAAGATGACTTGAAGTTACTCTCAGTCTCTGCTACTTTATTATTTGATGTAGTTGTGTATAGCAGTACAAACACAACAGATACAAAGGTAGATGGGAAAACAAGTTGTGCGAAGGACACAAAGGGGGGAATTTTGCCAGCGCTCAGGGGGCGGGTTTGGAGGCGGTAAAATCGCAAAGATTGACAGCGGGTCCTGAACCCGCTATCAATCCACCTGTATACAATCTTCCCAGGTGTTGGGTCCCCGATTTGCGCATGGACCCAACACCTAGCGGCGGGAAGAGGATTATAGCCACTTAACTGCTTGTTAACAGGTAGTTAACAGGCAGTTAAGAGGCTTTTTCCAATTTTGACAGGTCTACTGCGTGCATCCCGATGTCTGGATACCATGCCAGCATAAATGTGGTGTGCTGTGGGTCTACTGTGACGTTTCTTCATTGATGACACCTGTAGAATTGGTGTGAAGGATCCAATAGTATACTGGTGAGTGCCAGAGGTAAGAAAATGTTGGGAAAATCATTTTTAATGCATTTAGACTTTTCTGTAGGTAACAAGTTTTGAAGTCTTTGTATAGTCTCGCCTCATTGGGAGATCCTCTCTCACCAGTGACAGATCGCTTCTGTAACCTCACCTGCAGCTGCCATCTGTTTTTGCATAAGGAGGGAGTCACCGGAGAGCCTGGGTGCAAGGGCTTACCTTTGTACAGTGATTGTCAGTGTTTGCAGCACCTCAATGCTGTCAAACATTGAAAAATCACCTTTAAAAAAAAAAAAAGTGCCTGGCCCCTTTAAAAAAACTGGCACATGATGCGTCATCAACTGATGTCATTTGACACCAACTTTTTCCAAATTGACCGGCAAGCCCGCAGGGTGGCCTCAACTATTTACAATCTATATTAATGACTTGGATGAAGGGACCGAGTGCACTGTAGCCAAATGTGTTAATGATACAAAGATAGATGGGTTAACAAGTTGTGAGGAGGACACAAAGGGCAGGATTTTCGTTGCGCCGTGGAGTCAAGATTGGAGGTGTGCGGGGGGTTAAAATTCCGAAATCAGGGGTCCTGACCCCATCCCGCACCAAAACCCGCCTCCATGCCAGTTTCAAAGGAGGCGGGTACCCGCCCCACACTGAGACCCGCCTACTGAAGGCGGGAAGGGATTAATGCCAATTAACTGCCTGTTAACAGGTAGATAACAAGCAGTTTTTAGCCTAATCCCTATTTTTAATGTTGAAGTGTGGGTTCCCGACGGCTCCAAACCATGCCAAGTTAGAGGAGGCGGGCTGTCGGGTTGAAGGACTTGGAGGGGTCGAGATGTCAGTGTTCAGGTGAGTGATGTGTGCATGAGTGCATGTGTTTGGTGTGTCTAAAGTGATTAAAGAAGTTTAAATGACCTTTTCTTACCTTTTTAGCCTTCCTTCCTTTAGGTCTCGGGAGTCCCTCATCTCACCGGCACAGAAAGCAGAATGGCTGTGAACTGTCAAAAGTGACAGCCTGCAGCTTTCTGTGCAGGAGAGATTTCTAACTGAGTCTGTGGAGAAGGACTCATGTTAGAAGTAAGACTGTCAGTGTTTGACAGCTTCAAACAGCTTTCAAACACTGATATTTCATCTGTCAAAACCTCTTGACAGATGAAATTTCAGTCTGTGATGTCACCTGTTGCCAGGTGGCCCTTAATTGACCTGCTGAGCCCAATCGGTGGGCTCAATGAGGTCAATCAAGTTAAAATCCCGTGGATTGGCCGCATCGCGATGGAGACGGGACTACAACCCCAAAAGTTGTGGTCCCGCCTCCAACCCAACTCCTGAATGAAAATCCTGCCCAAAGAGTCTGCAAAGGGAGTCTGTTAGGTTAAGTGAGTGGGCAAAAATTTGGCAGATGGAGTACAATGTGGGAAAATGTGAGGTTATCCACTTTGGAAGGAAGAATGAAAAAGCAAATTATTATTTAAATTGAAGAGATCGCAAAGTCTCTGAAGAATGGACTCAGTCGGGAATATTTTGTGGACTTTAAGGGATTTTTCTGAGGGTATTTTCCCTGTTATGGGATTGCCCTGTGCAGATACGTGAAAGACTGGTTTGTTAAAACTCCAGAGAACGCATGGCAGCTGGCTGTGACAAAAGAACTGTCAGTCATCCAGAATGTATGGGTTCGCCCGACAGTCCTGGAAAAAGGAAGGGGACCATTGAACTTGATTAAAAGGCCACTCTAATATGCAAAAGCACTTCTCACCTCCATCTCAGAAGAGAAGCAGAACAATGAACTCACTGGCCTCAGCCAGCCGAAAGGGAATCAGTTTTTTTCCCAACACAAAGACCAAATGATATGTCCCAGACTTAGGGCCATTAATCCAATACGCATGGGTCCGAGGATGACTCATCACTGATTAAGCACCGGAGTGCTCAGAAGAGAATGGATTTTAAAGATTGGGACTACTATAAAAATAGATTCTTTTCCACCATTCTCTCTCTCTCTCTGTTGCTCCCTGCTCCAACCAGATCGAACTAACAAGAAGTACCAGAGAAGCCGACGAGCGGAGCGATCGAAACTGATCACGTGTGGGGGTAAGCAAAGTCTCTCAGAAGTGAAGCTTTTGGGCTATTCCGAGGGTGGGAGCTTCGTTTGGTTCAGCCAGGCGAAGGGGTTTATGCGACTGGGTAATTTGTTGGTAGGGGTGGAATTAGCATCCACCATAGCAATAAGGGAATTACTGCTTGTTATAGTCCCCAGTTTTGTACTGTATGTATGTTGATTGTAATCTGGATTTTATTCTCCACAGGGACAGTGATTTTGTTTAGTCGTGCATGTTTTAGCCAGTATATGTTAGACCAAATAAATATAAGTTTGATTTTTCACCGAAGCATTCCTGTCTGTGACTTATTTGATTTACATTCTGAATAATAATTCCCGGGTATAGAACTTTCGTAAGGCGGGGGCGATTCGAACCGTCCATCTAGCAATTGGGCTAGGATCAAAAACCGCTTACAGTGCAGTGAGACTACAAAATGCTGCAGTACAAAGGGATCTTGGGGTCCTAGTACATGAGACACAAAAACTTAGCAAGTAATTAGGAAGGCTAATGGAATGTTGGCCTTTATTGCAAGGAGTATGGAGTATAAAAGTAGGGAAGTTATGATGCAACTTTACAGGGCGCTGGTGAGACTGCACCTGGAGTACTGTGTACAGTTGTGGTCTCCATATTTAAGGAAGGATATACTTGGATTGGCAGCAGTACAGAGAAGGTTATCTAGGTTGATTCCTGGGATGAAGGGGTTGACGTATGACAAAAGGTTGAGCAGGTTGAGCCTATACTCATTGGAGTTTAGAAGAATGAGAGGTGATCTTATTGAAACATATAAAATTCTGAGGGGGAGTGACAGGGTGAATGCTGAGAGGATGTTTCCCCTAGTGGGGGTATCTAGAACTAGGGGGCATAGTTTCAGAATAAGGGGTCGCCCATTTAAGACGGAGATGAGAAGGAATTTCTTCTCTCAGAGGGTCGTGAATCTTTGGAATTCTCTACCCCAGAGAGCTGTGGAGGCGGAGTCATTGAATATATTCAAGGCGGAGATAGACAGATTTTTGAAGTACAGGGGAGTCAAAGGTTATGGGAAACAGGCAGAAAAGTGGAGTTGAGGCCAAGATCAGATCAGCCATGATCTTATTGAATGGCGGAGCAGGCTCGCGGGGCCGAATGACCTACTCCTGCTCCTATTTCTTATGTTAGTTTCATTCATATTATCTCAAAACCAAAATGTTGCATTTACTGCAGGAGATTTTAACTGGATGTTTTCTCTCCACAGTAAATGATTCTGATGGGTTGACGCATTGGCTAATGGACAAAAATCTTCATCCTATATTTTACAGATTGCACCAATTTTTAAACAAGCAATGGAAACAAAATCCATTTGCAACATAGAAAGTGATGTAGAAATACCATCATGCTTTGCTACTGATTATTGATAGTAATAAAATTGCTGTGGTTTCTTTTACCATAAAACGTTATGTCAACAATACATAAAGAAACTGCTACAGGTTTTGAATTCCATCCATAAGAACATAAGAAGTAGGAGCAGGAGTAGGCCATACGGCCCCTCGGGCCTGCTCCACCATTCAATAGGATCATGGCTGATCCGAACCTAGGCTCACGTCCACTTCCCTGCCCGCTCCCCGTAACCCCTAATTCCCTTATCAGCTAGGAAACTGTCTATCTCCATTTTAAATTTATTTAATGTCGCAGCTTCCACAGCTCTCTGAGGTAGCAAATTCCATTTGTTTCTTGAAAATATTTTTTGCCTAATTAAAACTGATTGTACAACATTCAAACAGCATCTTGCAGGAACTATACCAAACCTAACCAGCTCAAAAATATAGGCACCAAATATAAGCGTTTAAATTTTCAGAATCTCAACTGCTGAAGAAAGTGATGTTCAATTTCTCTGGCAAATTGAGATGCTCTAACCATGCAGTATGTGTGGCCAGCGATACCACCTTAAGTTGTAACTTCCTTTTTTATTGGCGTGCATAAAATAAACTTGGAAAATATGAATGTTTTTCAAACAACTGCTGCTATCAGAGTTGGTAAAAGTGAAATGTTATGCCAAAGTACCACAGACTTAGGGGGAGGCATTCGGTATCACCCTGTTTGGGGCGCAATTATCGGCCGAGTGCAAAGTTTAGCGTCTGGCGCTAATTATCGCCTCCGGCTGCGAACTTGGCTTCTATAGAAACATAGAAGATAGGAGCAGGAGTAGGCCATTCAGCCCCTCGAGCCTGCTCCGCCATTCAATGAGATCATGGCTGATCATCCAAACTCAGTACCCTGTCCCTGCCTTCTCTCCATATCCCTTGATCCCTTTAGCCTTAAGAAATATATCCAACTCCTTCTTGAATATATTTAATGAATTGGCCTCTACTACCTTCTGTGGTAGAGAATTCCACAGGTCCACCACTTCCTGGGTGAAGAAATTCCTCCTCATCTCTGTCCTAAATGGTTTACCCCTTATCCTTAGACTGTGACCCCTGGTTCTGGACTACCCGGCCATCGGGAACATCCTTCCTGCTTCTAGTCTGTCTAGTCCTGTTAGAATTTTATAAGTTTCAATGAGATCCTCTCTCATTCTTCTAAACTCCAGTGAGTATGTAGGGGTTCGCAAAATCCCCTCAGCCCCCGAAGATCGGGAAATATTAATCCACATCGTGGACGAAGACTTGTGTGATTTAAATTGTCTCTGGGTTGGACAATGTTTTAAAACATACCCGGAACCGAAAAAAAAGGCTGCGTTAAAAAGCTCATAAAAGGGCAGCGCTTGGACACTGGAATCAAAGAACTTTGTGAAAATCGCACATTTTAAGATTGTACATTTTATTAAAGGATGTCCTCTTTAGTTTTGAACGGTTTAAATTGCCCAGGGATAGAAATGGCCATCAGAAAGCATGGCCAAGGACAAAGGACTTGGAAGCAGCTCGTGGGTGTCTGTGAAAAGGGGAGGATCAAAGATGGCTGACTAAACTGCCAATCAAAGGCAGTTCGGGAGTTCCCTCCCTGCAGAGATAATCGATTTGTTTACAGAAACTGCTACAAGGATGTTTGCACAAGGGATTAAACCACTTGACTGCGGTTTTGGGTTGACCACAGGATAATGACTTTCTGTTTACAATGCCTTCAAGGCTGTTTACTCAAGCAAGCAAGGAAATGGACACATTCAAATCACTGCAGCTTTATTGGAAAGCCCATTCACATTTAAGTAAGGCACATTTAAAGTGAAAAGAAAACAGTTTAAACAATGGGTTTGGATGAATCACCCATTACTGGACAATGGGGACAGTTGGATCCCTTTTGTTTTAGCCCAGAAACCTCCGGATCTGGGCGGCAACATTTCAGCCCCAAAATTGGGGTATAAGAGATAGCTTCTCAGAGGCATCTCTCTCTCTCTGGCTTGCCTCTGTGTGCCCTCTACAGTGTGGAGTCTGTCTGAAGAAGTAAAACACCAGCAGTTTACTTTTAAAACACTGGGGTGTTTCTATACTTCAGGGCAGTGAAGATCTCATGGGGCATGGAGCTGGCATTGCAGTGGTGAGCATATATTTTTCTGGCCTTCCACAAGGCAACTTAGGATAGGCTTAGGGGTGGGAGTAAAGTGGGGATTTCATTAGAATTGTATTTAGTCGATTTCCCTCGTTGTGTCCATTTTTCCTCCCCTATTCAAGCAATTTTACCGTGATTACTTTGATCATGTGGTGTAGTTTCTTAGTTGTAATAAAATTTGACTTTCTTGCATCCAGACCATTTGTCCGTTTTAATATATCATTAATTATAAGTTCCTCCAGTCAGAACTGGAAGGAGGGGTTTAGCGATTCGAAACTGCTGACTGGAATTGGTCACAGTGCAGTGGCAAAAAGGCTGCCAGACCAGGTAAATTACCGTAAACCAGGTAAAGGATGCCCCCCTACAAGTATAAGCCCAATCGACCCAATCTCTCCTCATACGTCATTCCTGCCATCCCAGGTATCAGCCTGGTGAATCTTCGCTGCACTCCCTCCATGGCAAGAACGTCCTTCCTCAGATAAGGTGACCAAAACTGCACACAATACTCAAGGTGTGGTCTCACCAAGGCCCTGTACAACTGCAGCAAGACATCCTTGTTCCTGTACTCGAACCCTCTTGCTATGAAGGCCAACATACCATTCGCCCCTGGAGGTGATTGGAGCACTAAATCAGGTGCTACACACCTCTCTTAAGGCACTAATGCAAAGGAGCGAGGCGCTATCTCAGAGCGCTGGCGAAGCTCATGTGATGTCAGTCAGCATTGGAACACAGACACACCAGTTCTTCAAGGGGCGGGTCGATCTTGCTCTCCATCCACACCCTGCTCATTGCAGCCTTGAATCTCAGCCTGGAGAGACCTGTACATCAATTCTGCTAGAAAGAACAATGGAGAGGCCCAGGGAAAGGGCTCAGAGTGAGCCCCCATAGTCTCTTCTAAATCGATGCAAGGAAGGTCAACTCAAAATGAACCTGCAAAGTGCTGCTCAGTACCCAAAACTCCTTCACACAGCGTTGAATCTCTCCAGACATCTCTCTCAGAATGCGTGGTGCAAAAATGTCGCCGACAAAAAAAGGCAGGAAGCGGTCGCCTTTAAATAGTGCTCCCCCAGTCCCTTCCTGACTGCAAAACGCTCCCCTCAACCTGTCGTTGCGAGCGGCAGGCGATAAGGCAGGGGCGCCACTTAATATCCGGTCTGGGGCGCTACCTGGGCATTGCATGCTTGACTGACGTCATGATCTGCGGGCGCAGGAGATCGTGGCGGTAGTGTTTAGCGCCTCCGCAAAATGTCTGGTCAATTTTGCGAGCGGCGCAAACATCGCTGCACCCGGGCGCTAGTTGTTTTGCGCCCCATTAGCCCCCTCTTAGGGTGCAAACGGAAGGCGCTAATCAACCGAATTTTTCCCCCTTAGTATTTAAACATGCGCTTTGTGCACCAGGTGCTGCAACACAGTTCATAGTACTCAGCAGCAGGTTAAAAGAGATCATGATTTCACACTGAAAAACAAGTTTATTAAAATTACATATGGTGGCATTACGTCAATATTAGGGCTACTTTTGTGGCCCTGTGTGCTGGGAGAGCAGGTGTGCAGCTGGCGTGGAGGAAGGATTAAATTGGGAAAGCATGTTATGTTCCAATTTCCTTCTAGCCTGCAATTTCATGATCTTTTCTTTTAGTGAGTTGAAGTACTTACAATGGTTTCATGCATGAACCTCATTAAAGCTCCAGAGCAAATCCAAGAGAAAATATTGTCGATTTGTGCTAGGTGCAAAAACAATGCAAACATATTAGCATCTAGCACAAATCAACAGTTTCTGGGCTAGGTTTGCTCTTTTTCCTTTGTACACCATTTTGGAACATGTATAAGAGAGACTCTGTGGGCATAGAAGCTGTTGCATAGACTTTTAGCAAGATTTTTTTGTAAGAACATAAGAAATAGGAGCAGGAGTAGGCCATTTGACCCCTTGAGCCTGCTCCGCTATTCAATAGGATCATGGCTGAACTTTTACCTCAACTCCACTTTCCTGCCCGATCCCCACATCCTTGATTCCCTTCGTGCCCAAATATCTATTGACCGCAGTCTTGAATATACTTATTGACTGAGCATCCACAGCCCTCTGGGGTAGAGAATTCCACAGATTCACAACCCTCTGAGTGAAGACATTTCTCCTCATCTCAGTCTTAAATGGCTGACCCCTTATCATGAGACTGTGACCCCTGGTTCTAGACTCTCCAGCCAGGGGAAACAGCCTCTCAGCATCTACCCTGTCAAGCCCTCAATGAATTTTATATGTTTTAATGAGATCACCTCTCATTCTTCCAAACTCCAGAAAATATAGGCCCATTCTACTCAATTTCTCAACCACAAAAACAACTTATATTTATATAGCGCCTTTAACGTAATAAAACATCCTTATAGGACAGCTCTCTCATCCTAGAAATGAATCTAGTGTGCCTTCGTTGCACCCCCTCCAAGGAAAGTATATCCTTCCTTAGGTAAGGAGACCAAAACTGTACACAATACTCCAGGTGTGGTCTCATCTAAGCCCTAAGCAAGTCTTCCTTGCTCTTAGGGGGAGATTTTCCCATTGGAGGCGGGTTTCGGTTTGGGCAGGTTCCAAACCCGCCTCCACTATCAGGTGGGAAACATTAGTGATTTTCCCCTAATTGGCCAATTAATTTCAGAGGTGTGGATTATCCTGGGCCAATTAGTCTTTTGGGACCGAAACTCACCTCTGCGGACGTCACTTATCCAGCTTCATTTAAGTGCTGCTTGCTGCCTTGGCTCATTCCACCGGCTTTTGGTCGATGCTGCACCACCTCCAAACTTTTATTTCATTGAAGAATGGCCAGCTCCAAGGCAAGGTGAGGCGCTGGGTATCCTGGTTGAGGGGGTGAGAGATGGCAGGGAGGTGCTCTTCCCCTCATCTGGGAGGAAGAGGCCTCCCAAAGAAACCAAGGCTGTGTGGGTCCAGCTGGCAAGGGATATAACCTCCAGATCTGTGTGCAGATTGGGTGATTGCTTCTGTTTATTGATGCAATGCCATCTCTGTGTGAATGTATTAAAATTAGGTAATGGCATACTGTTGGTGTGATGGCATCTGTTATTTCGGCTTAGACAGCTCCACATTGCGGGCTCCGCGACACTTGCGTGGTCAGGTTGGTGGTCAGAGTGAAAGGAGGCCAGAGAGTCATGTCCATTGTCTATCATGTGTTAAGAAGGAGCCAAGCACATGTGCCACAATGGGCAACCTATGCAAATCTGGCCAGGATGAGTGCATCCCTTGCAGCCATGTGCTCGTGTGCTGCCGCTGCTGCTGGTAGATGATGCCGCTGTACGGTCCTCCTCCTCATCTGAGGAGGCTATAAACTGAGCCACTTGCTCATCAGAAGCTGCAAGCCATGACACTGTGCCATGTTGTGCAGTGCACAGCAGACCACAACCATTCTGGAGACCCTGGCTGCTGAATACTGCAGGGATCCACCTGATCTGTCAAGGCATTGGAATCGCATCTTCAGCAAACCAATGGTCTGCTCGATGATGGACCTGGTCGAAATGTGGCTGGCGTTGTAGCGCTCCTCAGCCTCGTTAGCTGATCGGCATCATTAGCCATTTCTTCAGGGGGTAGCCCTTGTCACCAAGGAGCCATCCGTTAAGTTGGTTTGGCAGATTGAAGAGTGGAGGAACACTAGAGTGCCGCAGGATGAACGAGTCATGGCAACTACCACAGAACTTGGCGCAAAATGCAAAATCTCCTTCTTGTGGTTATAAACCAGCTGTATGTTGAGGGAGTGGAAGCCCTTGCGGTTGAAAAAGATAGCTGGGTTGTGACGGGGTGCCCGAACGGCCACATGTGTGCAGTCTATGAGGCCCTGCACCTTTGGCAAGCCTGCCATATTTGCAAAGCCAACTGAACGTGCATTTACACTTGCTTGATCCCTTGAGAAGTGGATGTAATTGTGCACCTTTGCGAAAAGGGCATTGGTAACCTGCGTGATGCAACTGTGGGTGGTCGACTGGGGGATGCCGCTGATGTCTGCTGATGATCCCTGGAAGGAGCCTGAGGCAAAAAAGTTGAGTGCGGTGGTGACTTTGACAGCCACTGGTAAGGGGTGTCCACCCGCTCCTCTGAGCTCCAGGTGTTGGTGAAGCAGTACGCAGATGTCTCCGACAACCTCTCGTGAAACTTTCAGCCTCCTTTGGCACTGCTGCTCACTCATGTTGAGGTAGCTCATCCTCTGACTGTAAACCCTGAGAGGTGGGTATCTCCTGCGGCGATGTGCTGCCATGAGCTGGTGCCTTCTGCCCTATGCAGCATCAGGTGGGTGAGCAGGAGGTTGGGGCTCCTGCTGCTGTTGCTGCTGAGTTGCCTGATTCTGCTGCTGCCATGGCTGCTCCTCATCCGAATCTGAGGTCCATGATGAAAGAAGATAAATGGTTCCCATGCTGCTGGCAGATACCTCCGTTGGGGAAGCGCCCAGTCCAAGCAGGGAGGGGGTCTTCCAAAGAGGTCACAAAGTTGAGAGATAGAAGCTGCAGCACCTCCAACTTCGGTGGACCAGCTAAAAGTGCTGAAAGATCTGTGGAACAAAAGTTCTGCCACCTGCAACTGCTCCCTGATGAAAGCTCCATTTTAATGGTGGAGCTGCAGCAGTGAGGAGGCCACCCACTTGTCAACCAGCCAGGATCAGCTGGCGTGGTTTACGAGGGTCGTGCAACATGCACAAAATGTGGCAAAATAACAAAGGTCTGTCAAATTAGGATTACAGAGGCCCTTAACGACTATTTAAGGGTCTTAACTATCTCTCCCGACTGATGGAAAGGGGACCGAATCACACCCATCAAACCCGCCTCCGACAAAATTGTGCGGAGGCGGGTTCCGAACCCGCGCTCACTTTATCCGATTTTCCGAACTGTCCCACCTCCATGGGGTTGGGAAACTTTGTGATTCATGTACAAAGACACCCAAATCCCCCTGCATACCAACATTTACTAGTCTCTCACTTTTTAAAAAATATTCTGCTTTTCCATTCTTCCTACCAAAGTGGATAATGTCACACTTCCCCACATTATACTCCATCTGACACCTTCCTGCCCAGTCACTTAACTGGTCTATATCCCTTTGCAGTGTCTTTGCATCCTCCTCACAGCTTACTTTCCCACCTAGCTTTGTATTGTCAGCAAACTTGGATACATTACACTCGGTTCGCTCATCTAAGTCATTGATATAGATTGTAAATAGCTGAGGCCCAAGCATTGTTCCTTGTAGCACTCCACAAGTTACACTCTGCCATCCAGAAAATGACCCGTTTATTCCTCATCTCTTTTTTCTGTCCTCAATACATGCTACTGGCCCAGAAATTCAGGTCGGGGGCTTCCCGCGGGTGCAAGCCCCCGACCTGCACTTACCTACCGCGCCGGCCGTTGAGCTGTGGGCCTGCGTGGGATTCTGATCCTGGGCCTCCTCCAACTGCCGGCACACAGTGCTTGCGTATCCCAGGGGCGCAATTAGTTTAATGCGTCCCCTGGGATCACGTGGGCCATGGAGAGCCAATGGTAGCAGGGAATGCTTCATTCATAAGTTTGACAGGAAGACCTGTCAAACCTATAAATACTATAAGCCCCAAAACATCACTAAATCTTCAAATAATTTTTTTTTTAAAACATCACATTTTTAAAATAAACTATAAATTCCATGAAATAACTATTTTAAACAATAATTTAAATTTTTGAAAAAATTAATTACATTTTCTAACAGGGCTAAAAATAAACTTCCCTTTCTTTAAAGTATTAAAAAAAATAAACCTGTGGAAAAAATGTTTTAATTTGAATTAATTCACCACTTACCTTGTCAAAAGCAGGCCTTGCGGGCCATGACTGGAGCTGATGACTGCTGGACAGACCACCGCCTAGTCCGTTCTGTCATCCCCATCAATGTAGCCCCAAAACAGCGGCGGCAACAGAAACAGTGCCGCAGGAAAATTAACGCTGGAGCACTCAAAGACCCCGCTAAGAAAGCCCTATTCAGCCTGCGCCTCACAAGCAACCTGTCGACTCCCAGTGATGCAGAGACACAGAGTGCCCACAGCGTCTGGTCTGCACTTAAGGCCTCCATAATCAGCACATGTGAAGAGACGCTCGGTCACTCAACCAGGAAACACCAAGACTGGTTCGACGAGAATGACCAGGAGATCCAGGAGCTAATAAGCCGCAAGCGCAAGGCATTTCTGATCTGGAAACAGCAACAGAACTCGAGAGCAAGAAAGCAGCTCTACAGAAGCCTGAAGGCCGAGGTCCAACAAAAAACTTGCGACCTAAAGAACAGATGGTGGGTGGAGAAAGCGCAGGAGATCCAGCAGCTAGCCGACAACCACGACGTGCGTGGATTCTTTAGCGCAGTCAAGACCATCTACAGCCAAAGCACCCAAGGCCCTTCCGCACTGCGGGCCAAGAATGGAGAGGACAGGGAAGCAGTCAGAGCCCGCTGGAAGGAGCACTTCGAAGATCTCCTTAACCACGACTCTGTCTTCGACACGAGTGTCCTCAACTCCATCCCACAGCATGCTACCCGCCACCATCTCAGCACAACCCTAGCCCGGCATGAGGTTGAAAAGGCCATCCGACAACTGAAGAACAACAAGGCCTCAGGAGCAGATGGAATCCCCGCCGAGGCACTAAAGCATGGCGGAGAAGCACTACTGGCGCGAATTCATGAACTCATTTCTCTTACCTGGAAGGAGGAGAGCATGCCAGGGGATCTCAGAGACACTGTAATTGTGACCATCTTCAAGAAAGGTGACAAGCCCGACTGCGGTAATTACAGAGGAGTTTCCCTGCTATCTGTCACAGGGAAAGTCATCGCAAGAATCCTCCTCAATCGCCTTCTCCCAGTGGCCGAAGAGCTCCTCCCAGAGTCGCAATGCGGATTCCGCCCACTAAGGGGCACAATGGACATGATCTTCACTGCACGTCAATTACAAGAGAAATGCAGGGAACAGCACCAACCACTGTACATGGCCTTCTTTGATCTCACAAAGGCCTTCGACACTGTCAACCGTGAGGGATTATGGAGTGTCCTCCTCAAATTCGGCTGCCCTCAAAAGTTTGTCACTATCCTCTGCCTGTTTCACAACGATATGCAAGCCGTGATCCTGGCCAACGGTTCCACCACAGACCCAATTCACGTACGAACTGGGGTCAAGCAAGGCTGTGTCATCGCACCAACGCTCTTCTCGATCTTCCTTGCTGCAATGCTCCATCTCACCCTCAGTAAGCTCCCCACTGGAGTGGAGCTAATTTACAGAACAAATGGGAAACTGTCCAACCTCCGTCGCCTCCAGTCCAGATCCAAGGTCGTCCCATCCTCTGTCGTCGAATTACAGTATGCAGACGATGTAATGATATCAGCAAATAGTGATGATATTTGTCTGTGTTTGATTACTTATGCCTTACAGCATATTTGTCTGTGTTTTTGATTACTTGTGCCTGACCAGCAGAGGTCATGTGAGAGACAAGCAGTCCAGAGGAGTTTTACTTTCAGTTTCATTCTAGATGCATCACAGCATAGTGTGTTCTGTAAAAAGCTGTAGAAAGTCTTGAACAAGACTTTAGATGGCTGAAGGAGGCAGAAGTTGTGAGGTTTGGAGCAATACAGTTTTTGACCGTGTTCGTTTATACGTGTTTGCTTTGTAATTCCGTTTGTTAAGTGTTATAGTAAACAGTTTAAAAGACAAAGCTACGTTTGGGAACGTTTTATTTCGACACGCGTCTACTCGTTGTTAAAAGCCCCACAGCTCAGTGGCTGCCTGTTTGGAAACTAAGAAGCGCCACTACATTAAAATGAGTCTTTATTGAACCCAAAAAGAAATCAAAACAGACGATGCTTGCGTCTGTGCTCACTCGGAGGTCAAACACCAAATCATCGTAAACACCTTCACCGAAGCATACGAGAGCATAGGCCTTACACTAAACATCCATAAGACAAAGGTCCTCTACCAACCTGCCCCCGCCACACAGTGCTGGCCCCCAATTATCAAAATCCATGATAAGGCCTTAGACAACGTGGACCACTTTTCATATCTAAGGAGCTTACTGTCAACAAGGGCAGACGTCGATGACAAAGTCCAACACCGCCTTCAGTGTGCCAGTGCAGCCTTCGGTCACCTGAGGAAGAGAGTGTTTGAAGACCAGGACCTCAAGCCTGGCACTAAGCTCATGGTCTACAGGGCAGCAGTGATACCTGCCCTGCTGTATGCCTCAGAGACATGGACCATGTACAGCAGGCACCTCAAAGCACTGGAGAGGTACCACTAATGCTGCCTCCGCAAGATCCTGAAAATCCATTGGCAGGATAGGCGCACCAACGTCAGTGTTCTTGCTCAGGCCAACATCCCCAGCATCGAAGCTCTGACCACGCTCAATCAGCTCCGATGGACGGGTCACACTGTCCGCATGCCCGATACGAGACTTCCAAAACAAGCGCTCTACTCGGAGCTCCGGCATGGCAAGAGAGCCCCAGGTGGGCAGAGGAAATGCTTCAAGGACACCCTCAAAGCCTCCTTGAAAAAGTGTAACATCCCCACCGACACCTGGGAATCTCTGGCCCAAGACCGCACAAAGTGGAGGAGAAGCATCCGAGAGGGCGCCGAACATCTCGAGTCTCTTCGCCAGGAGCAAGCTGAAGCCAAGCACAGGCAGCGCAAGGAGCGCACGTCTACCCAAGCACCCCACCCACCTGCCCCTTCAACCACCGTCTGCCCCACCTGTGACAAAGACTGTAGGTCCCGCATTGGACTAATCAGTCACCTGCGAGCTCATTTTTAATGTGGAAGCAAGTCATCCTCGGTTCCAAGGGACTGCCTAAGAAGAAGGAACTCCTGGAGACATACCCTCCCGGGAAAACCTGCAAAAACAACGTAAGTTCGATGCGCACGCGCTGCCTCGCCTGCGCATGCGTTCCACCTCTGAACCCCTTCTTTCAGGGGAATGGGAGTGCCGGTTTCCCACGCATGCGCAGTGCATGCACAAAACTGGCACTTCCATTGGGCTTACGGGTGAGTACCCCATGGGTACTCACCCATGGAGACCCAAATTTCTGGGCCAATATATTGCTCCCAATCCCATGAGCCCTAATCTTGTGTAACAACCTCTTGTGTGGCACCTTATTGAATGCCTTCTGAAAATCCAAATACACTGGCTGAGATTTTCCTTACCTCGGCAGGTTCCGATCTCACTGCTGGCTTCATCTCACTCAGGAAAATGATTTTACATTGATAGGGCTTGTTAAGCCCGCCCAGCGTATTACCCAGTCCAATTAGAGGAAGCAGGTCTGGTGACATCATTCACCGATGGGTGGAAGAGACCTCCCCAGGAAACCAACACAGCCTGGAAACCAACACAGCCTGGTTGCACAGTGCAGAGGAGGTCACAAGCAGGGATGTCGTCCGGAGGAACTGAGTGCAGTGGCGCAAACCTTTCAATGATCTCATTAGATCATGAAACGTTAGCACAATGCCACACTCAACCTCATCCTCCTGTGCCTCTCATCCCCATCACTCTGCCATCCCTACCCTATCCCTGCACATCCTTACTCACACCAACTTACCTTGCACTTCCACCCATCCCTCTCTCTCTATCTACATTATCACAAACCCATCTCACTAGCCACCCCTCACACTCATCCTCATCCTAGTGCAATTGTACAACTAACAACGCACAATGGTAGCCACTTGGGTATTTTATCCAATGTTCATGTAAAGTTTCTGTTAATGTGGTGTCAAACATTGAAACCTTTACTTTCAACACTTTGCCTTCTTGGACAGATTTGTGTGCACTTTTGGAAGAGTCTTAGTGAGTTCCAGTGAATGGTGAGACATAACGATACCCCCCGCAATGGTCATCAGTGTGAAAGGAATGGCTTGGGCATTGTAGGGATGCTTTATGGTGTTGGTGTGGGGTGATGCCAACCTGGCACATCATGTGGCTTCCAGGGTGTACAGCACCAAGTGAAGTAGATTTGGCCATTGTGAGGCTATCCCTGGTCTCCTGGGCAGAAATGTGCTCGGGTGCTGATGTCCTCTCTCCTGTGCAGCATCAGGTGATTGCAGAGAAAGCTGGTGGTGTTGCTGGTGTGCCTGGTGCTGCTAGTGTTGGGGCTGATCATGGTCGGATTCTGAGGGCCAAGCTGAGGCAGTATAAAGGGCACCCATGTTGATGGAATAGATGGCAGGTGAAGTAGAGATGACAGAAGCATTCTGTCAATGGTGAGAGAGTTCTTCCAATGAGGTAAGAGTGAATGGAGAGTGGAAAGTGGAAAACCTGCAGAATCTGTGCTGGGAATGGACTGAGAAACAGCTTGTGGCTGAGGCAAGTGATGATCTGTCAGCTGGGAGATTTTACTGTACATTTGAAGCTGTCAAGTAATCAGCTGGAGCAATGGCCACTGAACTCCCTCCTCAGGTTGAAAGCTGTGGTTCCCGTAACCATGAAGTTAAAATGGAAAGGTAAGTTAAAAAAACCTGTTAATAATCTGTCAACTAGATGGTAATGAGCTTAATTGGGTCGCCCGCCACTGCCTGTCAGGTCTGCTCAGCGCTGACAGACCCGATATTGGGAAAGGCGAGTTGCGGTGGGCTGACAGTGGGAAACCAGCCAGCGATCCCACCCGCTGACACCCTGGAAAATTCTGGCCACTTTATCCATTGGTTCTCCCATATCTATGCTGCTAGTTACATCCTTAAAAAACTCTAATAGATTCGTCAAACATGATTTCCCTTTCATAAAACCATGTTGACTATGCCTAATCATATTATGATTTCCAAGTGCCCTGTTATCACCTCCTTAATAACAGATTCTAGCATTTTCTCTACTATTGATGTCAGGCTAACTGGCTGATAGTTCCCTCTGTTCTCTCTCCCTCCTTTCTTGGTGTGGAGATGCCGGAGTTGGACTGGGGTGGACAAATGTAAGAAGTCACACAACACCAGGTTATAGTCCAACAGCTTTATTTGAAATCACAAGCTTTCGGAGCGCTGCTCCTTCGTCAGGTGAAGTGGAGAAATGCATAAAGACACAGCTTATATAGTCAGAGAATAATGTCAGACGTTTACAGGTAATCTTGCCAACTGCCATTTATCACACCTCAGCAGAGAGATAATCACAGCAATCAAAGGTGTGAATGGTGTCCAAACAGGTCAGTCAGGAAAACATTACATCAAAGAACAATGAGGTGGGGTCACAAGGGGTCAAATATTGCAGATGCTGGGGTCTGTATGAAAAACAAAAAAAACAGAAAAACATTTTTTTTTGCTGGAAATCACAGCAGGTCCAGCCGCATCTGTGTAGAGAGAACAAGCCAATGTCGACTCGAGTCTGGATGACCCTGCATCAGGTGGGGTTACATGTAGCATGACATGAACCCAAGATCGCGGTTGAGGCCGTCCTCATGGGTGCAGAACTTGGCTGTCAGTTTCTGCTCGATGATTTTGCGTTGTCGTGTATCTCGAAGACCGCCTTGGAGAATGCTTACCCGAAGATCGGAGGCTGAATGTCCTTGACTGCTGAAGTGTTCCCCGACTGGGAGGAAATACTCCTGCCTGGTGATTGTTGTGCGGTGTCTGTTCATCCATTGTCAAAGTGTCTGCATGGTCTCGCCGATGTACCATGCTCCGGGGCATCCTTTCCTGCAACGTATGAGGTAGACAACGTTGGCCGAGTCACATGAGTATGTACCATGTACCTGGTGGGTGGTGTCCTCACGTGTGATGATGGTATCTGTGTTGATGATCTGGCATGTCTTGCAGAGGTTGCTGTGGCAGGGTTGTGTGGTGTCGTGGCCGCTGTTCTCCTGAAAGCTGGGTAATTTGCTGCGAATGATGGTCTGTTTGAGGTTAGGCGGCTGTTTGAAAGCAAGTAGTGGAGGCGTGGGGATGGCCTTAGCGAGGTGTTCGTCGTCATCGATGACATGTTGAAGGCTGCGAAGAACATGGCGTAGTTTCTCCACTCCGGGGAAGTACTGGACGACGAAGGGTACTCTGTTGGTTGTGTCCCGTGTTTGTCTTCTGAGGAGGTCGGTGCAATTTTTCGCTGCCTTCGAGACGCACGACAATGCAAAATCGTCGAGCAGAAACTGGTAGCCAAGTTCCGCACCCATGAGGATGGCCTCAACTGAGATCTTGGGTTCATGTCACGCTACATGTAACCCCACCTGACGCAGGGTCATCCAGACTCGAGTCAACATTGGCTTGTTCTCTCTACACAGATGCGGCTGGACCTGCTGTGATTTCCAGCAAAAAAAAATGTTGTTTGTCTGTTTTTTTGTTTTTCATGCAGACCCCAGCATCTGCAATATTTGACCCCTTGTGACCCCACCTCATTGTTCTTTGATGTAAGGTTTTCCTGACTGACCTGTTTGGACACCATTCACACCTTTGATTGCTGTGATTATCTCTCAGCCGAGGTGTGATAAATGGCAGTTGGCAAGATTACCTGTAAACATCTGACATTATTCTCTGACTATATAAGCTGTGTCTTTATGCATTTCTCCACTTCACCTGACGAAGGAGCAGCGCTCCGAAAGCTTGTGATTTCAAATAAAGCTGTTGGACTATAACCTGGTGTTGTGTGACTTCTTACATTTGAGGGACTGTTCTAGAACCTAGCGAATTCTGGAAGATCAAACCCAATGCATGCACTATTTCTGCAGCCACCTCTTTTAAAACTCTAGTGTGAGGACCATCAGGTCCGGGGGATTTGTCAGCTTTTAGTCCCACTGATTTCTCCAGCACTTTTTCTTTACTAATATTAATTACTTTAAGTTCCTCACTTTCATTGGACCCCTGGTTCCCCACAATTTCTGATGTGTTCTTTGTGTATTCAACTGTGAAGACAGACACAAACATTTGTTTAATGTCTCTGCTATTTCCTTATTCCCCATTATAATTTCTCCTGTCTCTGCCTCTAAGGGATCCATGTTTACTTTCATTAATCTCTTCCTTTTGCTCTTACGATCTGTTTTTATATTTCTGGTTGTTTATTCTCATATTCTATTTTCTCCATCTTAATCAATTTCCTAGTCATTCTTTACTGATTTTTAACTACCTCACCCCCCAATCCTTAGGCTTCCTACTCTTTTTGGCAATATTGTTAGCCTCTTTTAATCTAATACTATTCTTAACTTCTCTAGTTAGCCATGGTTGTATCACTTTTACAGTGGACTTTTTATTCCTCAAGGGAATGTATATTTGTTGAGAATTATGAATTATTTCTTTAAATGTTTGCCATTGCTTATGTACCATCATATCTTTTAACCTAATTTCATAATCTACCTCAGCCAACTTGCTTCTCATACCTCCGTAATTGGCTTTGTTTAAATTTAAGACTCTAGTTTAGGACTTAACCACATCACTCTCAAACGTAATATGAAATTCCATCATATTATGATCACTCTTCCACAGGGATTCCTTTACTATGAGGTTACTGATCAACTCTGTCTCATTACACAATATTACACATAAAATACCTTGTTCCCTAATACAAAAGCAATATACTGCAGATTCTGGAAATCTGAAATAATGAAAATCTGTTTTTATTTATAGCCTGTTCCCTAGTTGGTTCCTTAACATATTGCTCTGGAAAACTGTCTCAAATGCATTCCATGAACTCGTCCTCCAAGCTACTTTTGCCAATTTGGTTTGTTCAGTCTATATGAAGATTAAAGTCCCCCAGGGTTATTGCATTACACTTGTTACATGCTCCTCTAATTTCCTGATTTATACTTCATCCAACACTATGATTACTTTTACTCTATAAACTACTCCCACCAGTGTTTTCTGCCCTTTGTTATTTCTTAGCTCTACCCATACTGATTCTGCATCCATATTTTCTGGTCTAAGATCCTTTATCTCATCCTTTATTATCAGGGCTACTCCACCTCCTTTTCCTTTCTGTCTATCCTATTTAAAAGTCACATACCCTGGAATATTTAGTTCCCAACCTTGGTCACCCTACAACCACATCTCCATAATGGCTACTAGATCAAACCCATTTATTTCAATTTGTGCCATTAATTCAGTTATCTTGTTATGAATGCTTCATGCATTCAGATATAGCACCCTTATTTTTAACATTTTATTATTTTTCCCTGATGTGGCCTTTGTTGCTAATGCCCTATTACTGTTATTAAACTCTCTGGGCTAGAAATTCACTTTGGCCCCGCCAGCTGGCTAGCGCCCAAAAGTTAGCGCTGCGCGCGGAGCCAGTTGCGCCCGTCAGAAATTCAGTTTTTGCGCCCCAAGTCAGAACCGGGCGCTATTCCAGGGTGTGCCCGCCCCCGCTTGGGGCGCTGAAACTGAATTTCAGCACTGTAGGTGCCGCAGCGCCACCCGCTGCGGAGTGACAGGCTGCGGTACTGCAGGCCTCCTCCTTCTCTTAAGGGGGAGGTGCCTGCAACTCGGAGATCGCCGCTCGCTAGTGCCGGCAAATGAGCCCGGCACCACGGAGAAGTGCCGGGCTCCCGGAAAGCAGCCGGCAATGCCGCCGGGGGGGGGGGGTGGAGGAGGCCGGGGAAGGAGGTGCGGGCAGGCGGCCGCCGAAAAAGCGGCCGGCCGCACCTCCGCCTTAACTAACACCACTAAGGCTGCAGCACGGCCCGGTCTTCACATCGTTGTTTGCAGCCGCTGCGGAAGAGGCGGCCGCAACTAAATATGGGGGTCGGGCCGGTAGCGGGGCGGAACCGGGGCACTGCGCACACCGATGACGTCATCGGTGCCGGCGCAGTGCTACCGGCTACCGCCATTACCGCAGCGCTGAATATCAGCGCAAACTCCTCTACTGGTGCAGAAGCCCTCTTTGGGCGGTAACTGGGCGCAAAGCCCACTGAATTTCTGGCCCTCTGTCCCTTCCTGACACAATGGCTGCGATCTTGCCCCTGGAGGCGGGATTTCTGGTATTCCGGATTTCAGTCCCACCCTCAGCGACGTCTGACACTCCCACGCTATTTTCCCTTGATTGGCCTTAGGAAGCCTGTGGGCTTACCGGCCAATTAAGGGAAAGCCGGTGACAGATGATGTCAGTGTATGATGCTTCCTCTGTCGAAAATTTTTTGACAAATATATTGTCAGTGTTTGACAGCTTTGAGAAGCTGTTAAACACTGACATTCTCTGTTCTAAGGTGAGCCCTTGCATCGAAGACTCACCAAGACCTCTCTCCTCAGCAGAAAGCAGATGGCTGCTGCATCTGAGAATGCAGCAGCCACTCTCTCATCTCTTCCGTTGAGATGAGGCACCTCCGGATCCTCAAAGGTTGAAGCCTGCAGAAAGAAGCAAAGGTAAGGAAACTTTTTCCAACACTTTACACTCACCTCTCATACTTACCTGTCCACACTTGCACCCATCACTCACCTCTACAGCTGACATTTTGACCCCTCTCACCCCCGCAGACCCACTGCTTGCCTCGCTGACCCTGGTGAGGTTCGCAGCCATCGGGAAGCCCACACTTGCAGGTGTAAAATGGGGAAAAGCCTCAAAACATGCTGTTAACAGGCAGTTAATTGGCTCTAATCCCCTTCCCGCCTTAAGGAGATGGGTCCCTGCCCAAGTTGGGGACCCACCTCTCAGGAAGATGGTTTGGAGGCGGGTTGGGACCCACTCCCAATTTTTCCCATTTTCCCAGCAGTCCCGCCTCCAATCCCGCCTCCTCAGGGATGGTAACATCCAGCCCAATCTCTTTGATTTTACCAAAATTGTTACTCTGTTCTACAGCCTTGCCTCTTCTCTTCATTCTTATAAATTTAACCTTACCTGAACCATAAGAACATAAGAACTAGGAGCATGAGTAGGCCATTCGGTCCTTCGAGCCTGCTCCGCCATTCAATGAGATCATGGCTGATCTACTGCCTCAACTCCATTCACCAGCCCTATCGCCATATCCCTTGATGCCCTTACCAGTCAGAAATCTATCAACTTCTGTTTTGAATATACTCAATGACTGAGCCTCCACAGCCCTCTGGGGTAGAGAATTACAAAGATTCACCACCCTCTGTGTGAAGAAATTTCTTCTCATCTCAGTCCTTAATGGCCTACCCTTTATCTTGAGGCTGTGGACCCTGGTTCTAGATTCCCCAGTTAAGGGAAACATTCTCCCAGCATCCATCCTATCAAGCCCTGTAATAATTTTGTATGCTTCAATGAGATCCCCTCTCATTCTTCTGAATTCAAGAGAATACAGGCCTAGTTTACTCAATCTCTTCTCATACGTCAGTCCCGCCATCCCAGGAATCAATCTCGTGAACCTTCGTTGCACTCCCTCTATGGCAAGTATATCCTTCCTTAGGTAAGGAGACCAAAATTGTACACAGTACTCCAGGTGTGGTCTCACCAAGGCCCTATACAATTGGAGTAAGACTTCTTTACTCCTGTACTCAAATCCTCTTGTAATGAAGGCCAGTATACCATTTGCCTTCCTAATGGCTTGCTGCACCTGCACATTCACTTTCAGTGACTCATGTACAAGGCCATCCAGGTCCCTTTGAGCATCTGCATTCCCCAATCTTTCACCATTTAGGAAATACTCTGCCTTTCTGTTTTTTCTACCAAAGTGGATAACTTCACATTTATCCACATTATATTCCATCTGCTATGTTCTCACCCACTCACTGAGCCTGTCGAGATCCCTTGAAGCCTCTTCACATCCTCTTCGCAACTGACACTACCACCTAGCTTTGTATCATCAGCAAATTTGGAAATGTTACATTTAGTCCCCTCATCCAAATTGTTGATATAGATTGTGAATAGCTGGGGCCCAAGCACCGATCCTTGCGGTACCCCACTAGTCACAGCCTGCCATCCTGAAAAAGACCCGTTTATCCCTACTCTTTGTTTTCTGTCTGTTAACCAATTCTCAATCCATGCTAGTATATTACCCCCAATTCCATGTGGCCTAATTTTGTTCACCAACCTCTTGTGTGGGACCTTATCGAAGGTCATCCCTCCCCTTATTAGTTTAAAGCCCTATCTACCACCCTAGTTATTTGATTCACCAGGACATTGGTCCCAGCCCAGTTTAAGTGGAGTCTGTCCCAACGGAACAGCTCTCTCTTTCGCCAGTACTGGTGCCAGTGCCCCATGAATTGAAACCCCTGCCTACCACACCATTCTTTAAGCCATGCATTTAAACCTCTAATCTGTTTGTCCCTCTGCCAATTTGCGCGTGGCTCAGGTAGTAATCCAGGGATTATTACCTTTAAGGTTTTGCTTTTTAATTTGTACTCTAGCTCCTCAAACTCCCTCAGCAGAACCTAATTCCTAGTTCTACCGATGTCATTGGTTCTTATGTGTACCACAACAACTGGATCTTCCCCCTCCTTCTCCAAGTTCTTGTCCAGCCTCAAGGAGATATCCTCAACCCTGGCACCGGGCAGGCGACAGTGTCTTTGTGACTCCCGGTTGCAGCTGCAGAGGACAGTATCACTCTCCCTGACTATACTATCCCCTACCACTACCACATTCCTTTTTGCTCCCCCCATTTGAGTGGCCTCTTGTACCATGGTGCCGAGGTCCATTTGCCCATCCTCCCTGCAGTCTTTGCTCTCATCCACACCGGTAGCAAGTACCTTGTACCTATTGGGCAAAGGCTGAGGCTCCTCCACCACTGTATATGTTGTCCCTTTATCTGCCTGAGTTGCAGTCACATCCTCCTGTCCCTGATGACTAACCAAATTTAACCACTAACCAAATCATGTTAGTTTTCTTCCATACTTCTACAGCTACACACAATGCAGTGTATTCACTTAGAACCCTTCCAAATCTGGGGCAACCATTTGGCAGAGTTCAGCTAGAATATTTCCTTTGACCATCTATATCTTAATACATTGATCCTCTGATACATTTTGCAAAGGTTTGGTACAGTCTTTCTCAGAGTGGGCCCAAACCTAGTTCTCTTGCTCCTTTATGGAGCCCTTCTCTTTTTTCTTGCTTCTCACACAGATACATCAAAGTTTTAAGAAGTACAAAGTCATCTACTTTGCACTTATATTGTAGATCAGTCCTTTAACATTAACAAAGCATGGTTCAGTAATGATTTATTGTACAAATGGTCTAAAAGCTTAGCCATTTCAGAAATGGTGCTGTACTTACATTTCATTGAAACTAAATTAATTCAGCTGGTGTTTTTAGTCTATCGGCAGTAAACTTTTATTACTGTGTTAAGGCCATATTAAAAAAAATATTAACGCACGTCTGCTATTTTCTGCCCGGTACTATCAATGTATAAATAACTAATACTAAAAAATAGCCCTCATAATATCTTTAAATGTACTAAACAAATTGTAAATGATTTTTTTAAATGTCAAGATGTGCCGGGTTTGTTCCATTTAGGAGCCATCAGGTGTTGCAAAACATAAATATACATTATCTTCTCCATTTCTGCAGGAAATATAGAAATAGCAACATCAATTAAAACATACAGAAATTTTGCTTTGCCCCAAAATATAACTGAAGTATTTATATACCAAAAAATGATTCATTTCCTCAATATTATTCAATTCAGAGACTTGAGCACAAAAATCTAGGCTGACATTCCAGTGCCGTACTGAGGGAGTGCTGCACTGTTGGAGGAGCCATCTTTCGGGTGAAACATTAAACCGAGACCCTGTCTGCTCTTCAACTTTACTCAGGGGCAATGATCTGGGACTAATCACAGAGGGTTGGGTACCGGAGCAATGTCTCAGGTGCCTTCGCTTCATCAAGGAAGCTGTCACTGAACTATATTACCTGCTGTAGCCACAACTTGAGCCTTGAACCAGGTATGGACAGCACTGTCTTTGGAGGTCGAGATCATGCTCAAAATTCACACTGTAACAGGTGATGTCAGCAACATCTCCTAGTTCACAGTACTCTGATGTATCAGGGAGGTCACCGAAACACACTATGCCAGGAGAAACACCGACATCACCTTCTCTATGGACAGAGCAAAATAGGACAAGACAGTACTAGGCTTCACCCACATGGCAAGTTTCCTCAGGGTGCAAGGTGCCATATACTGTATCCACATTACCTTGTATGCTCCCCATCACATGCCTGAAATCTTTATCAATCGAATGGGATTCTTGCCTAACGAGGATGTTTCCTGCCAATGAGGAAAAAGGCATTGCTGGATCTAGTCCTGGGGAATAAAGTGGATCAAGTGGAGAATGTCACAGTGGGGGAGCATCCCGAGGATAGTGATCATAGTATCTTGAGGTTTAGATTAGTTATGGAGAAGGACAAGGATCAATTTGGAATAAAAATACTTAACTGGAGGAAGGCTAATTTCAGAAAATTGATGAGGGATCTGGCCTGTGTAAATTGGAACCAAAGACTGGCCGGTAGGAATGTAATGCAGCAATGGGTGGCCTTCAAAGAGGAGATTGTTCGGGTACAGTCTAGGTACATTCCTAGAGGGGGGAAAGGTAGGGCAACCAAAACCAGAGTTCCCTGGGTGACAAAGGAGTTACAGAGTAGGATGTCAGCTTGATAATACAAGGGAGAATCAGGCTGAATATAAAATGTACAGATGAGAAGTGAAAATGAAATAAGAGGGGTAAAGAGACAGTACGAGAATAGATTGGTGGCTAACATAAAAGGGAATCCAAAGGTCTTCAATAAGCATATTAACAGTAAAAGGGTTGTCAGAGGAGCGATGGTTGAGGTACTAAATGAATACTTCGAATTGTTGTTTACCAAGGAAAAGGACTTTGCCAAAGCTATGGTAAACAAGGAGGTTATCAGGATACTGGATGAGATAAAAATAGATAAAGAGGAGGTACTAGAAAGGCTGGCAGTACTTAAAGTGAATAAGTTACCCAGTCCAGATGCGATGAATCCTTGGTTGCTGGGGGTAGTAAGGATAGAAATTTTGGAGGTGCTGGCCACAATCTTCCAATCCTCCTTAGATACAGGAGTGGTGCCAAAGGACTAGAGGATTGCAAATGTTAAACCCTAATAATTACAGGCCAGGAGGTGGTGGAAATGGCGGAGGATGATCCGTTGAATGTGGAGGCTGGTGGAGTGAAAGGTGAGGACAAGGGGACCCTATCATGGTTCTGGGGGGGAGGGGAAGGGGTGAGAGCAGAAGTGTGGGAAATGGAACGGACACGATCAAGGGCCGTGTCAACCACAGTAGAGGGGAATCCTCGGTTGAGGAAAAAGGAAGACATGTCGGAATAATTTGGCCCCAAACACCCCTTCCAGGTGATGCAGCGATTTACTTGTACTTCTTGCAATTTAGTATACTGTATTCGCTGCTCACGATGTGGTCTCCTCTACATTGGGGAGACCAAATGCTGATTGGGCGACCGCTTTGCGGAACATCTCCATTCAGTCACTTTAATTCTCCGCTTCACTCCCACTCTGATCTCTCTGTCCTCGGCCTATTACATTGTTCCAATGAAGCTCAACGTAAGCTCGAGGAACAGCACCTCATCTTTCGATTAGGCAATTTGCAGCCTTCCGGACTCAACATCAAGTTCAACAATTTCAAATAATAATCCCTGCCCCCATTTTTCATGCTGTATGATTTTGCCATTCCCATTTGCAACATTTTATCTTTCATGCCTCTTACATAAGCACAGTATGTTCTTTCAATTTCTTCCTCCCCTCCTAAACCCCTCCCCCCCCTGTCTCTGCACCTGCTTAATATCTGTTACATCTCCAGCTTTTTCCAGTTCTGATGAAGGGTCCCAGACCTGAAACGTTAACTCTGTTTCTCTCTCCACAGATGCTGCCTGGCCTGCTGAGTATTTCCAGCATTTTCTGTTGTTATTTCAGATTTCCAGCATCCGCAGTACTTTGCTATTGTATTCAATTAAGGGGGAAGTCACTGACAGAGCACATCAACGTCTGACATGTTATCTGTCAAGACTTCTTGAAAGAAGAAATGGCAGCGTTTGACAGCTCTGTGAAGCTGTCAAACACTGACATTCTCTGTAGTTTGATGTGTCCTTGTGTTCAGGACTCATCAAACCTTTCAACTTTGTAGATTTCAGATGGCTGTTGGGTTGGAGGATCCAACAGCCAGTCTGTGAAATCAACAAAAGTAAGATGTCAGGTCTCCCGATCCAGGGTGGATGAAGGCTATAGGCAGAAAACAAGGTAAGTGAACATTTTTTAACACAACACTCATCTTCCATGCTTTCCACTCCACACATGCACCCATCACTCACCTCTACCTCTTACTTTCAGGTGCCTCTGACCCCCGCAGACCTCCTTCACATCTCCTCCAACCCGGCGGGGTTCTCCGAGGTCGGGAAGCCTTCACCTGAGAAGGTAAATTGGCACTAATCCTTTTTTCTGCCTGTTAACAGGCAGTTGAAAGGATTTGATCCCTTTCCCGCCTCCAGGAGACAGGAACCGAAGCAGCACATTGTCCCGCCTCCTTGCAAAATGGCATGGAGGCGGGATGGGGGCGGGTTTGTCATCCGCCCCCACTTTCTGCTACTTTACTGGCAGTCCTGCCTCCATGCCCACCTCCTCGGGGCTGAGAAAATCCAACCCAAGGAGCACAAAAGACAGGAATTTATAATATAAACCTATATAAAACACTAGTATTGTGTCCAATTCTAAGCACCACACTTCAGGAAGGACGTGAAAGCTTTGGAGAGGGTACAGAAGAGATATATTGGAATGGTTCCAGGAATGAGGAATTACAGTTATATTGTTAGACTGGAGAAGCTGGGGTTGTTCTCGTTATAGCAGAGAAGACGAAGAGGAGATTTAAGAGAGGTGTTTAAAATCATGAAGGGTTTAGATAGAGTAAATAAAGAGAAACTGTTTCCAATGGTTGAAGGGTCGATAATGAGAGGGCACAGATTTAAGGTGATTAGCAAAAGAACCAGAGGTGACATGAGGAAAAACTTTTTTACGCAATGAGTGATTAGGATTTGGAATGCACTGCCTGATAGGGTGGTGGATACAGATTCACTAGGGATTGGATAAATACTTGAAAGAGAAAAAATTGCAGATATATGGGGAAAGAGCAGGGGAATGGGACTAACTAGATTGCTCTTTGAAAGAGCTGGCACAGACTCAATGGCCAAATAGCCTTCTTCTGTGCTGTACTATTCTATGATTCCACTCCTTCAACATCCAACTGGTTTGTGACCACAGGGAGAGCATCATGCAGATTAGTTCCTGTTATCCTGGCAGCAACTTTTTTATCCTGAAGCAGTCCTCTGTGCCGCCTTTATTCCAATCAGGCTGCCAAGTTACAGGCTGGCTATTGGGCAACAAGGACTATCCCCTCCAGACATGGCTCATGACTCTTGACAGCTGCAAAGCAGGTTTGCAATGAGAGCTATGCTGTCACAAGAAACATCATCAAGCAAACAATCAGCATACAAAAGCAATGCTTCCGCTGCCGGGATCATTCCAGAGGAGCTTTGAAATACACCTGTGAGCGGATTTGTCATCGTCTGCTGTATGCTCCACAACTTTGTCATCATGTGGGTCGAGCCTTTACCACCACCTAGGCAGCAATAAGTGCAGAAGCAGGAGCAGGAGCAAGAGGAGGAGGAGGAGAGGAATCGACCATTCCTTGTACTTCAACAGGCTTGTCTCGGCCCAGGTTTCAATATCAGTTAGATCACAAGTTTTTAAATGTTTACATTTACTTATGGTTATTTCTGTCTGTGTGACAGTGTAATAGCGCTCCCAGGTCAGGCGTGGATTAAATGTAGTATTATAGCAAATATACTCTTGAACAGATCTCTCTGAATAATAAAATTACTGGGTATGCTTGTTGGATAAATATTGTATCCAATGAGCTCTCAGATGAATAACTATGTGGTTAGAAATTAAACTGAAAATTTTAGGGATAACTAAGATGATTGAATGTTCTCTAAAATTTGATGGTTCCTGAGCTGCTAACACAATGGAAATGCCCAACCATGGATATTAATCAAAAATAAACATGAATAGCCGTAAGTTTCTGAAAATGTGCACCAAAACAATGGTGTAAGTATGGCGAATGCTGATTTTCAGTGCAAAGAAAATTTGGGCATAAGTGACTTCTGCTCGTTTTCATGCTACGCCTGAGTTTTCTCGATCATTTGCGCCAATTCAGTGAAACCTCTGCTGAAACCCTCTGTTGCTCATTAACATATGGCTGCCCCCATGCAAAAGATCAGAGAGTGCATGTGAATTGACCCCTAAAATTTCAGGACCCAAAGTTACATTTTTGCTGTTTGATGGTGATTTTTTTTTTAGCAATTCTTAAAATATATTTCTCCTCACTGAGGTCTGTCCTGTGTTTTCGGCCTATTTGAATGCCTTTTTATGGCATCAGAATGAGTGACATTCAAAATTGAAAAGGTTCCACGACTGCATGTTCTTAATTGTGCCTAATTTCCATAAAAAATGGTTTGATGGCTTCAAACTTTAATTTTCATACAAAGAAGAACTTAAAGAAGGAAAATGAAGTAATTTCCGTGTTTTCCTGATTGTTTATGCTGGTTTTTACATTCCTGTATATGCTAATGAGATCGTCAGGAAATTTTGACGCAAATTGCCGACGACAAGATTTTGCGTAAATTTTGTTGTAACTTGCAGAAATTCCAGGCCGCTAGGTCTGAGATTAGGCAGACAGTATATAGTTTTGCATTCAAATTTAACTATTGAAAGTAAAATGACTATATTCATCTCTGATTTTATTTCTATTTCATATATATTTATATCTGACAAGGTCACACATGAACAGCAGTAGATTGGGCAAGTTACAACAGGACAGTCATAGAACTATGCTTTCCCTTCCTTTAGATCTCCTCTCCAAATGCCAAGAAGACAAAGAGTTTCAAGTCCTCTGTAAATGCTATGCTATGAATGAATGACTGAATGACATATACCAGCTAACTCTCCAATTTCCACTACCTATGCAAAAGCACATCTAGTTTAGAGACACACTCTGCCACTATGGCTCATACTGTCAATTCACCATATGGGAAATCAAAGGTGTCACTATACAGCACACAAATAGGGTAATTATTCTTGTGAAAAAAATGTTTGACAAATCATTTTTTTTGGAGAGAGAGAAAATTCATACCTGCAATCATGCATTTTGCAAGAGCTGTGATGAGAGAACAATTTTCTTCCCCTCTCTCTGCCTGGATACCAGTCAGGTGGAACACACCCAAAGTGCACTCTGCCTGACCTGACCTGAGGCTGCCTCTATTCTGGGTTCAAGTCACCTGCACGGGCCCACCACTTGGCAAGGGAATGCATTCAGAAATTTGGGAGGAAGGCCTCCAACTCTGACATTCATTCTGTTGACACTGTAGAAAAAGTGTTTACCTTTTTGGGCCGTCATATGCTTTCTACGTGTCCTTCCCAGATCCTGTGATCTGAGGGGGTTGGACACGGAGAAATGGCTACTAATTGCTGGCCACTAAGGCCAGGGATGTTGCTCTAGTTGGGCAACCACCAAATGCAGACCCAGGAAAATAAGGTGAGGGAGAGCGATAGAAAGAGAAACTTGCATTTGTACAGTGCCTTTTATGATGTCGGGACATTGCAGAGCACTTCACAGCCAATGAAATATGTTTGAAATGCAGTCACTATTGTAATGTAGGGAAACATGGCAACCAATTGTACTCAAAAAGGTTCAACAAACAGCAATGAGATAAATGACCAGATAATCTAGGCTCCATACCTCATTATCACCTTGGTCCAAACATGGTCAAAAGAACTGAATTCCAGAGGTGAGGTGAGAACGACCGCCCTTCACATCAAGGCAGCATTTGACTGAGTGTGGCATCAAGGAGCCCTAGTAAAACTGAAGTCAATGGGAATCAGGGGGAAAACTCTCCACTGGCTGGAGTCATACATAGCACAAAGGAAGATGGCTGTAGTTGTTGGAGGGCAGTGTCGTAGGCCCAAGCATCTTCAGCTGCTTCATCAATGATCTTCCCTCCATCATAAGGTCAGAAGTGGGGATGTCCGCTGACGATTCCATTCGCAACTCCTCAGAGAATGAAGCAGTCCACGCCCTCATGCAGTAAGACCTAGACAACATTCAGGCATGGGCTGAGAAGTAGCAAGTAACATTTGCACTACACAAGTGCCAGGCAATAACTATCTCCAATAAGCAAGAGTCTAACCACCTCCCCTTGACATTCAACTGCATTACCATCACCAAATCTCCCACCATCAAAATCCTGGGGGTCACCATTAACAGGACATTAACTGTGACAGCCACATAAATACTGTGGCTACATGAGCAGGTCAGAGGCTGGGTATTCTGCAGTGAGAGTCTCAGCTCCTGACTTCCCAAAGCCTTTCCATCATCTACAAGGCACAAATCAGGAGTGTAATGGAATACTCTCCACTTGCCTGGATGAGTGCAGCTCCAACAACACTCAAGAAGCTTTACACCATCCAGGACAAAGCAGCCCACTTGATTGGCACCCCATCTACCACTTTAAACATTCACTCCCTCCAACACCAGCGCACCCTGGCTGCAGTGTGTACCATCTACAAGGTGTACTGCAGCATCTCGCCAAGGTTTCTTCAACAGCACCTCCCAAACCCATGACCTCTACCACCTAGAAGGACATGGGCAGCAGGTGCATGGGAACACCATCACCTCCAAGTTCCCCTGCAAATTACACAACATCCTATATCGCCGTTCCTTCATCGTCGCTGGGTCAAAATGCTGGAACTCCTTCCCTAACAGCACTGTGGGAGTACCTTCACCACACGGACTACAGCGGTTCAAGAAGGTGGCTCACCACCACCTTCTCAAGGGCAATTAGGGATGGGCAATAAATACTGGCCATGCCAGTGGCGCCCATATCCCAGGAACGAATTTAAAAAATCTGTTTTAGTGATGTTGATTGAGGGCCAGGACAGAGGGTGTATTGTCCTGCTCATTTTCAAATAGTTCTATGGGATCTTTTATATCCATCTGAGAGGAGAGATGGGACCTCTGTTTAACGACTCAACCTTTGCCTATCGTTTTCATTTTCAAGCCTTTGATTTATGACAAGAAATCATTTTAACTATCAGATTTCCAAAGAGGTTTGTCAACAATTACACATAAACCCTCTCTGAATATAAATGCAAATATTGAGCTCAATTTGTCCAAGAACTACATGCAGTATTAACATCTACAATACCCATGCAAGTGGTCACAGAGCAACTGGAAATTACATTTATTTTATATTATAACATTTATACTATTTCAACCACTATCACTCATAATTTTCCTGTGTAATAACATATCTTTATTACCTTGTACTAAACTTAGAGTGCTATAGCCCTAAAGGAGCTTGCAGGTTTTGGAATGTCATTTGGAAATAATATCATTTTCAGATTTTTTGAGAGCTGAAAAGAACTTTCTAGATATCTTGTTAACTAGGTCACCTCTGCCTTTTAGGAGCTGTAACATTTTGCATTCAACCCCTCCATATTTTAAAGGTCAGCCCTTAGAATCCAAAATACTGAAGGCACCCATAGCCATAGCTATTTAAATTACCTACCAAACTAGAGAACTGCTTTTTAACAGCCTCAGCATAAGGTTATTTTGTTAGTGGGAAACACAACCAATACAATTTCATGGACTATTGCTGCAACACAATCAATACTACAGGCTGCAAGCAATACTGCTGTGGCATTTTATACAGTAGATGCCATAATCTTCAGAGACCCTCTAGGGCACTATTTTGGAGGATTTATAGATTGTTTTTTTATCAAGTTCCAAAATCCATCACCATTTGTAACAAAAAAGTCCCATCTTAGTGATTGTGAACATTTGTACTGATGAATGGAGATATTTTGATTAATATTTAGTTTAACTAAATTCATATATAACAGGATTGCATTTGTTATACATATATGTAAATTTTACTGCACAATGTCACTTCTTTAATTAGATTAAAGAAATACACCAGAATAACGACCTAGTACTGTCTTATTCTAGCTACTATCTGCTTGTACAATTGTCATAGACTAATTTTCTCATTTTATATGTTTGCCGGTATCTATAAACAACCTCCCATTTGCAATTGCCATTATTGGTTAATTTCCTGTATATATCACAAGACTGGTTCAGATAACACACCCTGGCCACCCACCTCACTTCCTCTCCCCACTGTGACTGGGCTTCTATTATGAAGCTGGCTAGGCAGACTGGCTCAGACTGCTTCAGAAAGTAGCAAGAGTTGAAACAGGTTATTGTGAACTGGAAGGGTATTCCAAGGGTTTTAAGAAAAATAAAGTGGTTACTTTTGACAATACTCTCTAATTGACAATGAAGGTTCTCCTAATATTCTCAGAAAGAGAATCTCCCAACAGGATCTTGTAATCCTGTGTTGTAGTTTCTAATATCTGAAAGTTTTTGCTTCTCTGGAACATTTAAATTTAAAGCCTTTACCTTGGACACACTTGGCCATCATGGTGTCGTGGAGCCTTGCTTGATTGCTTTATGGTTTCAGAAAGACATTTATCAGAGATATTCCTAATTCAGCGGCCACTTTCTTGTCTCTCGCAGGAGATTGCGCGGTTAAGGGGTGGGTAAACGGTGTATATGGTTGCGCGTATCAGGATGGAGCAGGATTCATGGGCCCGATTTTCTTTTCTATCTTTACTTATGTTTATTTTGTATGGACCAATTGAATAATCTTCTGTTTCTATTAAGGAAAATTGCAGTGGTACAATTCAGGCTTCCTCCCAACTCTTTTTATTCATGTGCATAGAAAAGAACAGCTTTTATAAGCACACCATTGTCTTCTATGAGGAATAGTTCACAAAAGAAGGAAAAATTACCCTTTTCTACAGTGTTAAGCACTGGAAATCCACCATGTGCTCCTCTCCATTCAGCATGACGGAAAATGCCACATTGTCAGACTGTATATAGGCTAAATCTAATAATTGCATTTACTTACAATCATTTATAGTTGCCAAAAAACAAAATACAGAAAATTATTGATAATATGAATACTTAGAAAACAACAAGAATTGAATCAGTCCATGAGAGTTTAAGTACCTTCTCCATAACATTTGACTTACGCAGTCTCATAATCAACAAGGCTTTTGAAGGATACAGATTTCAGTCGACTACCAATTTAATGCCTGTATGTGGGTGAGATGATTTTCCTGCCTACAAGATGGAATGTAAGGGGGTAATTTTCCCAGCCCTGTGGAGGCAGGTATGGAGGTAGGACTGCCGGGAAAATGGCAGAAACTGGGAGCGGGTACCGACCCCGTTCCCAACCCGCCTCCGTGCCATCTTCCCGGGGGGTGTGTCCCCGAGTCACGCAGGGACCCGTCTCCTCGAGGTGGGAAGGGGATTAGAGTCAGTTAACTGCCTGTTAACAGGCAGTTTTGAAGCTTTTCCCCATTTTACGCCTGCAATTGCAGGCTTCCCGATGGCTGCGAACCTCACCAGGGTCAGTGAGGCGAGCAGTGGGTCTGCAGGGGTGAGAGGGGTCAAAATGTCAGCTGTAGAGGTGAGTGATGGGTGCAAGTGTGGAGAGGTAAGTATGAGAGGTGAGTGTAAAGTGTTGGAAAAAGTTTCCTTACCTTTGCTTCTTTCTGCAGGCTTCGATCTTTGAGGATCCAAAGGTGCCTCATCTCAACGGCAGAGATGACATCTGCTTTCTGCTGAGGAGAGAGGTCTTGGTGAGCCTTCTGTGCAAGGGCTCACCTTAGAACAGAGATTGTCAGTGTTTGACAGCTTCTCAAAGCTGTCAAACACTGACAATTCATCTGTCAAACAATTTTCGACAGATGAAGCATCATACGCTGACGTCATCTGTCACCGGCTTTCCCTTAATTGGATGGTAAGCCCGTGGGGCGGGCTTAACAAGGCCACTCAAGGGAAAATAGCGTGGGTTGATCAGACTTTGCTGGGGGCAGGACTGAAACCCGGAAACCAGAAGTCCCGCCTCCAGCATGTCTCCATTGATAAAATCCAGCCCTAAGTGTCAATTATAGAAGCTGAAACAGAGTTAAAAGTTGCACTCTAAACTTGAACATTGAACTAATAAAACAGGGAAAACCTATTACACACTGTTCCTCTGAGTTTCCATGGCAGAATACAACACAAAAGATTGAAATAAATCTCTCCCAATAAGCAGGCAATTATATTACTAATCAATTTTGCGATTCAAGTTGAAAAATATGAACAGCAGCCCTTGGCTGTCTGTTGCCTCATTTACTTTTGACATGACTTGAATGTCATATAGTTTGATTTTGAGAATAATTCTAATTTTTCTGACAGTTGTATGCAAGTTCTGCAAAAGAATTGCTGGGTAATTAACTTGTAAGTATAGGCAATCAACAGCATTAAGAAAACCCAGCTGGCAACCACCCCCTGAAACCAAAACAGATTTATATATTGTCTGATATCCACAAAAAAGCCAAAATAATATTTAAGAAAATAGCTAATTATGTGCATTTAAAATGTTATTTTTATCTTTAAAAAGACATAAAAAGGGATAGAACACTGAAATGTTATTATATGAGGCATGACGGAAGTCTGCTTTCAACATGAGGACTCTTCCAAAGTAAGACAAAAAATTGTCCAGCTACACTGAGATTATTGAGGAGGGCAGAGTGTGGGAATCCAGCACACATTCAAGCCTGTCAGACTTTACTGGACCACATATGTGAAGTTACTTTGCTTACGTAAGCTTGATTTTCTTTTCCCCTTAATAACTTTTCCATCTTTTTATTTAATTTTGCTTGACAATTGTTACCTTGGAATTAAGGAATTAAAGGGGGAATTTTAACTCCCAGTCAGAAAGTCAGCAAGACACATGGACCACCCACAAGAACCTGCAGTTTAGAGGTCAGGTCCATTTTAACAGCCACGCCTCATTAACATCCCGTCAGCCAGCTCCCCGCCCAAAATGAGCATCCAGTGGCATTGTGCCGAATCCACAAAGATCAGGTTTCCAGGCTGTTGGTCACGTAAGTCACGGAGGAAGGGAAATTGGGAAGGTTTTGCACCTGTGAAAGGGGGAGGCCTGGAGTGGCAATATCGAAACTTTCTTTGTGGGGCTCACAGAAGCACTCGCCCCTTAAAGATAAATTTTACACTTAACTTACAGAGCCCCCACTGGGTGTGCGCCAGCTTTTACTGAGCTGAGCATACGCAGCGGGCACCCATTCAGTAGGTGATAGAACCCCAAATTGCATATATTTATAAGGCTTCTGTCTGAGTCAGGCATCTCAGGTTCCCAAGAAAAGAGTGGCATTAAAGTAGTCGCAGTAAATGAGCGATAAGTGTTCCGCCTGGTTTCCAAAGAGCAGAGGGAGTAAAACTTCCCCCTTAAAATTCACTGTTCTACGATTGCTTTCTCCAGGAGCTCCTAAAAACTACTGTGAAAGTTCATCTTCATTCTTTTTTGATAGAAATAACGCAGAATTCACATCCGTTAGAGATCTGGTAAAGAGCCAAGTGAGTATAAGGGGCTGGTGGCAACAACTTGTAATAGATTATCACCATCATTAGAAACTTACAAGTGGAGGGGGTTAAAATGTATGCAGCGTAGCACTCCCCAGATCCACGATGTACATGTGCCCATTTTAACAGCCGTGTTTCGGGCAGCGTCTGAAGCACTTGCCCCAGGCAGGCAAGAGCCTCACTGAGATTCAATCCGCAATCTTTGTAGAACTAGGGTTTGCAGTTAAAATTAATATTCACATCTAACCCCCACAACTTTTATTTCAACCACCAATGTGGCATAAACAAGATAAAAAGGTTAAGAATAGTAAGTTTCCAGTCAGTCAATTTATGAGGTCCAAATCTATCCGCAGCTTTTTTTTTTAATAGATATTTTCAAGATCTACAAGGGAGAAAAATTCAAAAATGCAAACTAATTATGGAACCTCAACTTATTCCATCAGGTAATTAAAACTCTTATGTGAAACAGCCCACAAAGATGGACTAAAATATGGTTACCAAACATTTTTTAAATGCAAAGATTCATTATTTTAACCTACAACTAAAATGATCATCAGTATTCACATCAATATTTAAACTGCATTACATTGACATTTATCAGCCTTTGTGTGAAGCATGTAATATGATTTTGTTCACTTCGATCTGATGCTTGATTTGAGTTTGAAGTAATAAAAAGCATTGGCCCAGATTTTGCTGGAGCGGGGCATCTCGCGTGCCTTGTTAAGACTTTTTCCCTTACCCTTCAGCTCAAAAATGTTCTGCCCTGAAAATTGCTGTAAGTGCGAGCTGATAACAGGGCATTCGGGAACTTGGTGAATGACAGGACCAGCGGTCTATCTCTAACTAGTGAGATTTAATGATTGAGAAAGAAACAGAGGAACGATGGAGAAGGTGAGTTCGAGTCAAATCAGGTACAGAAGGAGAAATAAAGGGAAAGAAAGATTGGATTAAGGGAAGAGAGAAAAAAAAGGAAAATTAAAAATGTTAATTTAAAAAAATCTCTAGGAACAATTTATTACCTATGGGACTGAGACTCCAAAATTTCAACTGTTCCCTTTCTGGGTCGGAGAGGTTGAGTGACATTGCAGGAACATAAACCTCCTCATTAAAAGGGTCCGTAGCAAGTTTAATTGGCAATTAAAATGCACATGCAGCAATTTCTTGAAACTCACGGGGAGTTTGAGAGTGAGCTGCCACTTTCACGAGGTTAATGGTGAAGCGATGCAAATTGTCCAACAATTTGGAATTCATGGGGTATCTCTTCCTCGCAACAAATCTCTGGACGATTTACACAAGAACAACATGCGCATTAAGCTCGCTGTTATTTTGGCAGCAAAATCTGGGCAAATATTTTGTTTGCTATATTCCAAACTCACAATTGCATTTTTTTTCTTTTGTCCTTTCTGATTTTTTTCATGATTCCTTCTTTCTTGAAGTGGTAAATTTTGCTTGGCGCAGTTCTATAGGCGGCAGATGCTCTCTGGCACCCAAGATGAGTATTCTTCTTAGCGAGGTTCAGCAGCAAATGTTGGAGAGTTACTCAACCATGGAGTCACCACCTGAAAACAACTCTCAGCAGGGGTTACTGAGCAGTGAACTGGGAATGTGAAGGACATTAAAGGTATAATTCTTATGAAGTGCAAAATTTGCAAAAAAAAATCCTGGTTGTGATTGAAAGACAGGGGCCTAGAAATTCAGTTGCGTTCGCCAGCCGTTAGTGCCATAAGAGGGGTAGATTTCGAGCGCTAGGCACTTAGCGCCCGGGCGCAGACCGATCTGCGCCTACGCCCAACTTCAGTTGACATTTAGCGCCAGCGCAAAGTGTTTGCGCGCGCTCAGCTGCGCGCGCAGCTTATGACGTCATTTCGTCGTGCAACGCCGTTTGTGCACCCCAAACCGGAACTTCAGTGGCGCCCGCCCAATGTGGGCGTGGCGCTGTTAAGAACTGTGAAGTGGAACGCAGCAGAGGCCCTGCGGGCCTCGGGGAGCGCTAATTAAAGGGCACTTAGACTGAACTATAAAGGGCAGCCATTTTGCTGCAATGACTTTAGTGCTACGGATTTCTGGACAGAGACCAAGGAAGAGACCTTACTGAATTGGGCCAACATAGGAGAGGTATTTTTGGCTTCTGGCCAGAGCTTGCAAATTTGTCTCATTGTGATTTCACTGTTTGCAAGTATATTAT
Source organism: Somniosus microcephalus (assembly GCF_052327205.1). Lineage (NCBI taxonomy): Eukaryota > Metazoa > Chordata > Chondrichthyes > Squaliformes > Somniosidae > Somniosus > Somniosus microcephalus. The sequence goes on from NC_140988.1 coordinate 242,545,261, forward strand.
GGGGGCTGCATGGGGTTCCAACCCTCAGTTCCAGCATTATGTGCGAAGGGCTCGCAGACGCTGTGTGAGAGGGGCAGCCATGCCTAGATGCAGAGGGGCCATCAGGCGTCGGCAACGTAGGCCTTACCCACTCAGGGAATACCGCCAGCAGGTGTCCTATCTCACCATGACTGCCGCGCATTGTGTTACGAGGCTGCGCTTCAGAAGGGAGGTGGTTGCAGAGATCTGCCAGCTGCTTCACAGAGATCTGCGTCCACAGCTGATGTGCAGGACGTCTCTGTCGGTGGAAGTGAAGGTCACGGTGGCTCTGAACTTTTATGCAAGCGGCTCCTTCCAAGCCGCTGCTGGGGATATAGCGAACATCTCCCAGTTCGCCGTGCATCGCTGCATCTGGCAGGTCACCGATGCCCTTTTCGCAAGGAGACACCAATTCATCTCCTTCCCCATGACCCTAGAGAGGCAGGAGCAGCGTGCAGTCGGATTTGCGAGGATCGCCGACTTCCCCATGGTGCAGGGTGCCATTGACTGCACGCATGTGGCTATGTGGGCACCTATCGACAATGCCGAGGATTACTGCAACCGGAAGGGCTACCATTCCCTCAATGTACAGCTGGTGTGTGACCACAGGCAGCGCATCCTAGCTGTCAATGCCCGCTTTCCAGGAAGCAGCCACGATGCATTTATCCTGCGCCAGACTACTGTGGCTGACATGTTCCAGGCACAGCCTCCCCCAAGAGGATGGCTTATCGGGGACAAAGGCTATCCTTTGTGTACATGGCTCATGACCCCGCTCCGCGCGCCCAGGACCCCTGCTGAGGAGGCATACAACGAAAGCCATCAAGCCACAAGGAACATCATAGAGCAAACGATTGGCGTCCTCAAGCAACGGTTCCGCTGCCTGGATCATTCCGGTGGATCTCTACAGTATTCGCCGGATAGAGTCTCCCAGTTCATCGTCGTTTCCTGCATGCTGCACAACCTGGCTATCCGCAGGACTCAGGCACTGCCACCTCACGTTGGACCACCACCTCAGGAGGACGAGCAGGAGGACCATGAGGAGGAGGAGGAGGAGGAGTACCAGCCCAGGAGGGAGCCACAAGGTCCAAGGGCCGTCCGTCGGCGGCTTACTGAACGACACTTCTAGGCCCCCTGTCAGGGAATGGCTTGTGGCAATGAACACACCTGAATGCATCCGCTCCGCAAGCCCTCAGCCAGTTAACGCAGCGACCACTTGAAACATCACACATGGACAAGCTGAATAAATAAAAAGCTTTATTTAACAAACTCAGGGCCCTTCCCACATGAAACCCAAAAACAGACAAGACCCCCAAAAAACAGTCAAAAACATATCTCACTCCCACAACCTGGGGAGGAATAACAAAACTTGTCCATCCAAATGGCCTTCATCCTCGGCCTTACCAAGACAAACCCCCCCATACAGAACACAAACACCCCCATATAAAAAAACATTTGGCAACACACTCTACTTTGTGTGCCGAGAGGGCGAGTCCTTGCCCAGGCTTTTCCAGCCCCTGGCCGACCTGCTGCTCCGCCTCAACCTGGGCCCTGTGGGTGTTGCAAGGCTGGGGGAAGGCTCCTGAGGGGCACAATGCGTGACGGCAGATGCCCTTGGGGGTCGGCCTAGATGAGCTCCGGCCCTGGAGGGGCCGGCTGCTGACTGCTGCAGCTGTGGCTCGGCAGCATCAGTCTCTCCAGCAGCTCGTCGCAGCTTTGCTGGGGGAGTGGTAGTGGCGGCTGCAGCAATGGGGGCAAGCTGGCTGATGCCAGGCGCTCGCTGATCGCCAGAGACACTGGCAGTCAGCCGGGCTGGCACTGCAGCAAGCGCAGCAATCTGGTGAAGCCCAGACCGCTGTGCTGCAGCAGCGCGGCGGGTGCCCTGGCGATGCGTGCGTGACACAGCGAGTGTGGCAGCAGGGAGTGCCCGTACTGCCCTGGTCTGTGCCCGCATCAGACCAGCCAGTGACTGCACGGCACCACTTATCAACTCTGCACTCGCTGCCTGTGCTGCCCTGAAATCGGCCCGACTCGCGTCCTGTGATGCCCTGAATTCTTCGTGACCCCTGGCCTGTGCTGCCCCGAATTGTTCGTGACCCCTGGCCTGTGCTGCCGCGAGTTCTTCTAAACCCCTGGCCTGTGAGGCCCCGAAATCAGCCACACTATGAGCCAGGGACTCAATGGCCTCAGGCAACCGTCCCACAACCCCCATGAACTCGGTGTGCCGACGATTCGAGTCCGCGGACATTTGATCAAGGAGGCGCACCTCCTGGGCGAGGACCGTCTCCGGACTGGAGGCCGGACTCTCCCTCTGGGGAGAAGGCCGCCGAGCTGCCCGACCCTTCCCGCGTGGCTGGACGCCACTGGGCCCAGCAACTGCACTCCCCTGCAACACTTCTCCCCTCTGGGGAGAAGGCCGCCGAGCTGGCCGACCCTTCCTGCATGGCAGGATGCCACTGGGCACAGGAGCTACACTCCCCTGCAACACTTCCCCCCTCTGGGGAGAAGGCAGCCGTGCTGCCCGACCCTTCCCGCGTGGCTGGACGCCACTGGGCACAGGAGCTACACCCCCCCTGCAACACTTCCCCCTGGCTCTCCTCCAGGCAAGACGTGTCCCCTCCATTGCCATCCCCTGGCGCGGATGAGGGTTCCCCCGATGTGCCGCCTTCCTCTTGCTCCTCGTCGTCCTCCTCTTCCGAGGGACTGACACTCGCAGCCTCAGGGACCTCCTCCTCACCAGCTGAAAGCAGGAAGGCACAAGAGTAGCTTTAGAGTGAGGACAGGGCATCAGCGAGGGAGGCATGAGTGGTGGCATTATGCGCATTGGTCGGACAGTGGCAAAGGATGTAGATCTGAAGCGCAAGGGGAACGAGAGAGGTCCAAACGCTCATGTCCTTACCATTGGGGCCCAGCACAGGGTCGGCATCTACAATTGCAATGGGGCCAATCACCCGGGCACCCATGAGTCGACCCACGCGCTCCTCCAGGTCACTGAGCTCCTGGAACTGGGCACGGCCTCCCCCGGTGACAGTCCGGCTCTTCAGATTCTGGGCCAGCTTGGCCTGCAAGAGAAAGGACGGCCTCTAAGTACAGTGTGGTGCCCTGTTGTTGTGTGCACTGCCTCCCGTGGTCGAATAGCTTGGCCAGTGTGGTGCCCTGTTGTTGTGTGCACTGCCTCCCATGGTCGAATAGCTTGGCCAGTGTGGTGCCCTGTTGTTGTGTGCACTGCCTCCCATGGTGGAATAGCTTGGCCAGTGTGGAAAGTGCAGAAAGTGCTATTGATGTTCATGCCAGTGCCATAGCTGCTGGAGGAGGGCTGGCCATTAGGCCTTTGAGGTCCCTTTGCCCATAATGTGAGGTGCACATGCAAGGATGAGGAGGACAATGGAAAGGGTACTCACCCTGACCAACCGAGTGAGGTCGTTAAACTTTTTCCGGCATTGGTCACCAGTCCTGGGGACATCGCTGTTGGCTGTGACCCTCTGGGCGATTTCCCTCCAGGCTCTCCTGTACAGCCTCTTGGGAGCCTTCTTGCCACTGTCCGGGCACAAGATATCTCTTCTCTTCGCCAAACCCCTAAGCAGCACCTTCAAATCATGGGCAGAGAAGCGCTGCGCTCGCTCACGGGCCCTCTGCATCGTTGTTGGCGCTATTTCTCTCCAGCAGCAGTGTTTAGGCCTAGCTGGAGGGCTGCAGTATCCAGGGCGTGGCAGCAGACCAAGTCGACCCTTCCCCCTTTAAGAGCTGGCCGGCGCCAGGGTGTCTGCTGTCAATCAAAACATGACCGCACCTGCGCTGCGCCCGGCCTCGGCGGTATCAGTCTGCACCGCCGGCTTAGCGCCTAAAGATAGGGGTGCAACGCCAGTTTTAGCACTCGAGCAAACTCCTTGGCCAAAGCTACTGAATATCGGCGAAGTGGCCTCCACTTTCCGGCGGGCGCAAACTTTAGCGCCCGCCCGACTTTACCGCCCCAAAAGTGGCTATACTGAATTTCTAGGCCAGGTTCTCTGAATGAAACTTTCTTTCCATGTCAGAAGTTTACCTTTCTGCAGAATTTCACTCAACCATATCAGCTGGTACACTGATGGAAGGTGGGCCACAAGAACTGGGAGTAAGAAAATGAAGCATCTGTTAACGAATCAGCATGGCTAATAGGGAACATGTGGATCCCAAGTGGGATGGCCCTCAACAATCTTTAGTGACAGAGGCGAAATCTGGAGTTGGTGCACATGCATTTCCAGTGAGGGTTTTTAACTCTTCCACCCTTCCCTCCAATTTAAAATATAAATGACAAATTGGGTGGGGAAATACTAGAAGGAATAATAGAAATAAAGAGGGCAATATCATGGAGTATACTTTTCAGGTCTCATGCTTGGTATAACGTTGGGCTACTTCACACAAAAGGCTCAACAATTAAGATAGAGTAAATATACCATTATTGCTAAAATGCCATGATTCTAAGTATTATTTATATAATTATACTCCCATTTTTTAAATAAAGTATTCTCTCTTTTACTTTGGATTTCCTGTATGAGGCATCTCTTTTGGTCAATAACGATGGATGGTCAACCTGCTTCCATGTATCAACCAATGACATTCTGAAATGAGTTGCTGGTAGGACCAGATGAAACTAAGTGACTCACGTTGATGTCTTAACTCTCTGTTTGGGCTGGATTTTGCCAGCCCTGGAGAGGCGGGTCTGCCAGGAAAATGGCAGAATTTGGGGGCGGGTGCCCAACCCGCCCCTGTGCCATCTTGCCAGGAGGCGGGTAGCCGTCCCGCACCAGGACCTGTCTCCTTGGAGGTGGGAAGGGATTACAGCCACTTAACTGCTTGTTAACAGGTAGTTAACAGGCAAATAAGATGATTATCCCCATTTTGGCCACACGAGTGCGGGCTTCCCGAAGCTCCGAAACCCGCCAGGGTCACCGAGGCAAGTAGTAGGTCTGCGGGAATCGGAGCGGTGCAAATGTGCGCTGTGAAGGTAAGTGATGGATGCAAGTGCGGGAGAGGTGAGTATGTGAGGTAAGTGGAAAGTGTTAGTAAAAGTTTACTTACCTTTGTTTCTTCCTGCAGGCTTCAAGAGTTGGGTATGCGGAGAGTCTCGCACCTCCACGGCGGAGATGACAGATGGCCATTGCATTCTCCAATGCAACAACCATCTAATTTCTGCAAAAGAAAGAGGTTTGATGAGGTCTTGAATTCAAGATATCATCAAACTACAGAGAATGTCAGTGTTTGACAGCCTCACAGAGCTGTCAAATGATGACAATTCAACTGTCAAACATTTTTGACAGATGAAACGTCATTCGTTGATGTTCTCTGTAACCAGCTGGGCGGGCTTAACAAGGTCAATCAAGGGAAAATAGCATGGGTTGGCCAGAAGTTGATGGAGGTGGGACTGAAACCCGACAAGTGGGAGTCCTGCCTCCAAAAGCTCCCCATTGGCAAAATCCAGCCCATGCTTGTGTCGAGATTAACCTGGCTTTTGTTTGCGACCTCTTCCCCAATGGGAACCTGATGTGTGAGGAGAGGGTTTAGATAGGATAACATAGGATATACGGTACAGAAACAGGCCATTCAGCTCAACCAGTCCATGCCACTGTTTATGCTCCACTCGAGCCTCCTCCCGTCTTTCCTCATCTAAAGCTATCAGCATAACCCTCTATTCCATTCTCCCTCATATGCTTGTTTAGCCTCCCTTTAAATGCATCTATACTATTCACCTCAACCACTCCCTGTGGTAGCGAGTTCCATATTCTCACCACTCCTTGGGTAAAGAAGTTTCTTCTGAATTCCCTATTGGATTTCTTGGTGACTATCTTATATTGATGGCCTCTAGTTATGCTCTTCTCCACAAGTGGAAACATTCTCTCTGTATCCACTTTATCAAAACCTTTCATAATTTTAAAGGCCTCAATGAGGTCACCCCTCAGCCTTCTTTTTGCCAGAGAAAAGAGACTCAGCCTGTACATCCTTTCCTGATATGTACACCCTCGTATTTCTGGTATCATCCATGTAAATCTTCTCTGCACCCTCTCCAGTGCCTCTATATCCTTTTTATAATATGGTGACTAGAACTGTACACAGTACTCTCAGTTTGGTCTAACCAAGATTCAATACAGGTTTAGCATAACTTCCCTACTTCTCAATTCTATACCTCCAGAAATAAACCCTAGTGCTTGGTTTGCATTTTTAATGGACTTGCTAACTTTGTGTATTTGTACTCCTAGATCTCTTTGTTCCTCTACCCCACCTAGACGTGCACCCTCCAAGTAATAAGTGACGACCTTTTTCTTCCTACCAAAATGTAATACTTCACATTTATTTGTGTTGAACTTCATTTGCCAATTATATGCCCATTCTGCAAGTTTATTAATGTCCTCCTGTAATTTGTTGCAGTCCTCCTCAGTATTGACTACGCCCTCCCTCAATTTGGTGTCATCCGCAAATTTAGAAGTTGTGTTTTTGATTCCAAAGTCTAAATCGTTAATATAATTATTAAGCCTCCTATCGGAAATTACGGGCCATGGTTTTTGGTTTCTAGATGTTCTTCTATTTTCTCCTTTAGTAGGGATTCCATTATTTTTCCTACCACCAATATTAAGCTGACTGGTCTATAATTCCCTGGACATGTTCTATTCCTCTTCTTAAATATCAGTATTAAGTTAGCTATCCGCCAATGCTCTGGCACTACACCTTTTTCTAATGAATTATTAAATATGCGTAATAATGCCTCTGCTACCTCTTCCCTAGATTCTTTTAAAATGCGTGGATACAATGCATCTGGACCAGGGGTTTTATGCTCTTTGAGTTTGATTAGTTTATTTAATATGTCCCCTCTTTTTATTTTAAATGCCCTTATCTCATTACTAATCTCATCAGCCAATGTCATGTCCACATATTCTATCTCCCTGGTAAGTACTGAGCAAAATAATTATTTAATATCTCTGCCATCTCTCTATCGTTACCTGCGGTATTATTCTGTCTATCCCTTAATGGCCCTATTCCCATCCCAACCTTCCTTTTTTTTATTGATGTGCCTTTAAAATGTTTTACTATTTTGTTTTATGTTCCTTGATCATTTAATTTCATAGTTCTCTTTGCCTTCCTAATTGTTTTTTTTCTCTCTCCTAATTTCTTCATATTCTTCCTTATCATGCCCTCCCCTGCTGTCTATGTACTTAATGTATGCCTCTTTCCTTACCCTCAATTGTTCCCTTATGGTTTTATTCATCCATGGAGCCGAACTAGTATTTAATTTGTTCTTTCCTTTTAGCAGAATATATTTTTCCTGCACTCTGTTGAACACCGTTTTAAATGTTTCCCATTGCTGTTCTACATTGTTGTTTGCCAATATTGTTGCCCATTTTATTTTCCCAAGTTCTATTCTCAGCCCCTCAAAGTCAGCTTTTCTCCAATCTATTAGCACAAACCCAAACCCAAACCTTATGCCATAGTGCATTGTGCTTCCAGCAGGCTGCTTAGAACTCCCAACTTTTGGAAGCAAAATTTGGGGATTGCACGATGAGACCATTTGCGTCAAAATTTGTGAGGACAGTGTATGAAAGAAGGTACAATTAATCCAGTTGTGCTACCCATGATGGAAATGAATATGCACACGTTCAGGATCATAATACTCTGAGTCCTTCTCACATGTATGTATTTTGGATACATAAAAAATAAAAATCAGAATATCTGCATGCAATTAATCTCATTCAATATAAGCACCATGCCCGCACATCCCAATCAGACTTCTTCACACAACATTTCTTTCTGTATTTTGTGGGGAATTCCTATATCTTCCTGTGTACATACAGTTGTGAAAATTTAGCAAAGCATAGGAACAATTAAATTGCTAAGCTATTTTGATCTATGGTTACACAGAGAATAATGGATCTCGAGCAGTGATTACAAACTAGTAATCTTATCAAGGGTTTTGGATGAAGTCAAGGATGCAGCGAGCTAAGGTGAACCAATCATAACTGTTATCTGAAACCCAGATATGTTTATAGCCTTGAAATTACTCCAATAAATTTTTGTGATATATAATGTAGCATTTGCAGTGGTGTTTTAATTTGATTGAAACCTGAGGCTTTTTTCCGAGCAACATGTATGATGGTGGACAATGACAGCCAATGCACCAGTGATAGTACAGAGTTTGTCACTGATATAGGCTGTGTATCATGTGTGTATACATCATTTATAGCTTTATCTTTTACTCACTGCATAAAAAAAGTTGGGATGTCATAAAAAAGACACAGAGAACAAGAAAAAGGTCTTTGGTCCATTAAGCTAACTCCTTCAATACACCATGTGCAATGTACCCTGTCATGAATTCTATCACACCAGTATAATCTCACAAGGAAAAATACGACATAATTGCTGCCAATAACAATAAAGAAAATCTCTGGAATATCTATCTATCTATCTATCCTACATCTCCACTGCTTCACCCTGGCCTGTTTCCCACTACAGAAAAAATAATCCCTGCAGTTCCTGCATCACAAGAACTACCAAATTAAATTTCAACTTTATATCATTATCAGCCTAGCTGCAATGAGCATTTTCAGATACACAGAATGGATTGCTGGGAAACATGGACTGCACGTGATTGACTAATCACTTGGTGATATAGAAACAGAAAATGCTGGAGATATACAGTAGGTCTGTCGGCTCAAAGTGTTCACTTGTCTTTTCTCTTTTCGGATATTGATGGATCTGCTGTGCATCTCCAGCACTTTGTTCTTACTTCAAATTTACAGCATTTGCAGTTGTTTTGATTTAATCACCATGTGTGTGTTTTCAGAGAATGTCTGCAGCTACCATTTTCGAAGATTTTCATGCCCAGTTTCAACAGAGAAAATTTTACATGACTTTCAACAGTCAGCTAAAGAAAGAATAAAGACAAAGGACATGTATTTTTATAACATCTTGTCACATTCTCAGGATGTCACAAAGCATTTCACAGCCAAAATAACTCTTAAAGTGCAGTCACTTTTCTTATGTAGGCAAACATGGCAGCCAATTTGCATACAGGAAGGCCCGCAAACAGAAAACAAGAGGAATAGCCAGTTAATTTGTTTGGATGGTGCTAGTTGACAGAGGGATGTTGGACATGACATTGGGAGAATTCCCTGCTCTTTATTAAATAGTGCCAAGGGATCCTTTACACGCACCTAAATGCCTAATCAATCATCAGCAAAGTGATGGAAAGTGTAGTCGACAGTGCTATCAAGTGGCACTTACTCACCAATAACCTGCTCACCAATGCTCAGTTTGGGTTCCGCCAGGACCACTCAGCTCCAGATCTCATTACAGCCTTGCTCCAAGCATGTCCAAAAGAACTGAATTCCACAGGTGAGGTGAGAGTAGCTGCCCTTGACATCAAGGCAGCATTTGACCGAGTGTGGCATCAAAGAGCTCTAATAAAATTAAAGTAAATGGGAATCAAGGGGAAAACTCTCCACTGGCTGGAGTCATACCTAGCACAAAGGAAGGTGGTTGTGGTTGTTGGTAGCCAATCATCTCAGCCCCAGGACATTGGTGCACAAGTTCCTCAGGGCAGTGTCCTAGGCCCAAGCATCTTCAGCTGCTTCATCAACGACCTTCCCTTCATCATAAGGTCAGAAATGGGGATGTTCGCTGATGAGTGCACAGTGTTCAGTTCAATTCGCAACTCCTCAGATAATGAAGCAGTCCGTGCCCGCATGCAGCAAGACCTGAACGATATTCAGGTCTTGGGCTGATAAGTGGCAAGTAACATTCATGTCACACAAGTGCCAGGCAATGACCATCTCAAGCAAAAGAGAGTCTAACCACTACCCCTTGACATTCAACAACTTTAGCATCACCAAATCCCCCATCATCAACATCCTAGGGGTTACCATTGATCAGAAAATTAACTGGACCAGCCACATAAATACTGTGGCTACAAGAACAGGCCAGAGGCTGGCTATTCTGCAGTGAGTGTATCACCTCCTAACCAACGTTCTCCCTAATTATTTTTTTTGGGTGCATGGCCCATTCAAACTTCTGTGCATGTGCAGTTTTTTGCACTGTGAAGCCGGTAAGCGGCCCTGCTCAGGACCTTGAGACCCTTGCGCGGCCACACAGCTTAACAGGAACATTGCTCCTGACTCCCCAAAGCCTTTCCACCATCGACAAGGCACAAGTCAGGAGTGTAATGGAATACTCTCCACTTGAATGTTGTTGGAGCTGCACCCATCCAGGCAAGAAGTTCGACACCCTCCAGGACAAAGCAGCCCGCTTGATTAGCACCACATCCATCACCTTAAACATTCACTCCCTCCACCACTGGCGCACCGTGGCTGCAGTGCGTGCCATCTACAAGATGCACTGCAGCAACTCGCCAAGGTTTCTTTGGCAGCACCTCCTAAACCTGCAACCTCTACCACCTAGAAGGACAAGGGCAGCAGGCATATGGGAACACCATCAGCTCCAATTTCCTCTCCAAGAGAAAGACTTGCATTTATATAGTGCCTTTCACAACCACCGGACGTCTCAAAGCGCTTTACAATGAAGTACTTTTGGAGTGTAGTCACTGTTGTAATACTGGCCCCGATTTTCCCGAAGGTGCGGGGAATTGTCGGGTTCCCCGAATGTCGGGTTCCGACCCGAATCTAAATGGGTCAGCCAGCTGCACGCAATTTTCCCTCAAGTGGCCAATTAAGTTCCAACATGTGGGCACCCTTGCTAATTGTCCATTTCCAGTCAGAAAGCCCCACAGTATGATGTCATCATTCGTGGTGCTTTTAAAGTGTCCAGCAAGCTTCTCAACCTCTGCAGGCTTCTCAACTAGTCTTGCAGAATGGCAGAGGAGCCTGCACCAGCTGCTGCCAGCGGCAGAGGCCGAGCTGCCGCCGCCAAATTCGATGACACGTCACTCCAGACATTGGTGGATGGGGTAAGGGCCCACAGGGAGGTCCTCTTCCCTAGCTCAGGGAGGAAGAGGCCTCCCAAAGAGACCAGGGCTGCCTGGATGGAGGTGGCAGCAGAGGTCAACTCTCTGGGAGTCACCCGTCGGACCTGGATACAGTGCAGGAAGCGCTTCCATGACCGTCACCGCACAGGAAAAGTAAGTATGAAGTTTCCATCACCCTCAACCTGATCCCCATTGCCTTTCCCCAACAGCACTCAGCTTCAGCAATCTCTTCCTCCACATCCCACTTCACAGTCACATCCATGCACCCTTACCCATTCCCTATCTCTCTATGCTCACATTTGCATAACTATTCCACCATGCAGCCCTCACACTGCCTCTCACTCTGATGCTTGGAACACAACTGACAACACACAGGGAGGGCCTTGGTCTTGCAGCCTCACAACATCTTTGTCTCCTTCTAAGTATCTATGCTATGCAATCTCTACACTCACTCCTGCACTCGCACTCAAACTCCACTTGTCTCCCTCATTGCAGGAAAAGAGAGCTCACAATAGGAGAGAGCATGCGAGGCCTGGAGGAGGACCACCCTCAATCGCCCACCTGAGCCCCTGGGAGGAAGCTGTGATGGAGATTGCTGGGGCTGACGTGCCTGTGGAAGCTGGGGCAGGAGAGACAGGAGGAAGCCCGCAAGCTGGTGACAGAATAGTTTCCCATCTCTCTCATTGACATAGCATAAGTTACTGATATGATTCTGAAGCCACATCATTTGGACTTATGAGCATCTGCAAAACCCAATGTGCAAGTAGCCTTGGCATCACATCTCTAACTCTTGCCTTTACTCCCCCACAGGACCATCCGGAGCCCCCGTCGCCACTGCCGAGGAGGAAGAGGCTTTGCAGCCAGACTCCTCAGAGGAAGCTCCAGCTTCTGAGGGTAAGCGCACCCAGCACCAGCGCAAACACTCACACCTCGGTGGGACCTTCGGGACATAGTGTTGTCACCTGGTGTATCACAGCTCACAAGTGAGCATCAGCAGAGTGTGGCGACAGGGACAGCAGTGGAGAGTCCTCGTCGGAGGGCGCAGGCCTCTGCCAGCTCCGCTCAGCTGCATGTCGACCCTATGCCTCTGGGTCCATCCGCAAGAAAGGAGGTGATGGATCTCCATGCACAGATGCCGGAGTCTCTGGCAGGTTTTGTCTCCAGGGTCGCTGCGAGTGTGGAGCGAATGGAGGAGTCCATGGTGAGCATAAGCAGAGCCTTATTGCAGTCATTGGTGCATGAAAGCATCACCACGGAAAGGATGGCTACCTCCGTGGTAAGGCTGGCTACCGCCAAGGAGAGGAGGGCTGCAGCCGAGGAGAGGAGGGCTGCAGCCGAGGAGAGGAGGGCTGTGGCCGAGGAGAGGAGGGCTGCAGCTGAGGAGAGGAGGGCTGCAGCCATGGAGGAGCTTAGTCGCCAGGGTATCGAAAACATGGTGAGTGCTCTGAATAGAATGGCATCTCTAGAGGAGCGATGGGCATCTATTGAGCACCGAAACCAGACCTTCATGGAAGTCCCTCTGAGCAGGACTTCCAGTGCAGAGACGGGTCCCTATGGCCCCCCTGATGTGCAGCAAGGTGCTCTCCAGCCACTTGCAGGCGCTGAGGGGGAGCTGACCCATGAGAGGGAGGTTGTTGGTACACCTCAAGGAAGTGGGGGCTCCTCTCCACATGCTCACACTTCCATGCCACTTCAGAACCCTCGGTCAGAGCCCCACTGGAGTCCACACCCCAGTGAGATAGGAGTGTCAAGTCCTGCACAGCCGCAGGAGCAGCAGACTGCTGGCGAGCCCTCACAGGCTCGCCACCCCAGAGGACGCCCGCCAAAGGTGTCGAGACAGGCGCAGCAGGAAAGTAAGCAAGGGGCATCCACATCTGCTGAAGCCACAGGGGTACCACTACATAGGAGCACGAGTAAGAGAAAAATAAAGCACCACTAATCACAAGGGTAGTCACTTGGGTGAAAAGTCTTGTAAATAGTTTTAATGCCATCAGTTTCCTGCACATTAAAAATCTGGTGGCAACTGCTGCAGTTATGGCATCTGTCATTTGGCGAATGGGGATATCACATAAGAGGCCTTAGGATAAATTGCAGATGTCAGCAAGCTGGTCAAATAGGTACGAATGTGCAGGCATGGGCCACTGTCCATGGTCAGTTAAGAAGCAGTGAGGCTGCAGAGTTTGATGTACCAGGCTATGCAAATCTGCCCAGGATGAGTGCATTCCTTGCATTCCGATCAGCAATGTTCTCGCGCACTGGTGCCGCTGGTTGGCGGGCCTCTGCAGGATGCTCGTTTCCGTCCTCCTCCTCCTCAGCATCATCCTCAGCATCATCCTCATCCGAGGCGGCTCTGTGAGGAGCCTCTTGGTCCTGCAGAATCGGCAAGCCACGACGCTGTGCCATGTTGTGAAGCACACAGCATACCACGATGATTTTGGAGACCCTGGCTGATGAGTACTGTAGGGCTCCACCTGATCTATCGAGGCATCTGAAGCGCATCTTCAGCAATCCGATGGTTTGCTCAATAATGCATCTGGTGGTAATGTGGCTGGTGTTGTAGCGCTCCTCAGCTTCGCTGGCTGGTCTCCTCAACGGCGTCATTAGCCAAGAGCGCAGGGGATATCCCTTGTCTCCAAGTAGCCATCTTTGAAGTTTGTTTGGCGGACTGAATAGCGGAGGCACAGTAGACTGGCGCAGTATGAAGGAGTCATGGCAGCTGCCAGGGTACTTGGCACAAACATGCAAAATCACCTTCTTGTGGTCACACACCAGCTGAACGTTAAGGGAGTGGTAGCCCTTGCAGTTGACAAAAACTCCTGGATTGCGGTGGGATGCCCTAAGGGCCACATGTGTGCAGTCAATGATGCCCTGCACCCTTGGAAAGTCTGCCAGCTGAGCTAATCCAAGCACTCGCGCCCTCACACTTGCGCGATCCCTGGTGAAATGGATGTGATTGTGCGCGAGGGCAAAGAGGGCATCGGTGACCTGTTTGATGCAAGTGTGTGCGGCCGCCTGGGAGATGCCACTGATGTCTGCTGCTGATCCCTGGAAGGAGCCTGAGGCATAAAAGTTGAGTGCGGTGGTGACTTTGATGGCCACTGGTAAGGAGTGCCGACCTGGTGCTCTGGGCTCCAGGTCTTGCTGCAGCATTGCACAGATGCCAGTCACAACCTCTCGCGAAAGTCGGAGCCGCCTCTGGCACTGCTGCTCAGTCATGTTGAGGTAGCTCATCCTGTGTCTGTAGACCCTGTTTGGGGGTATCTCCTGCGCCGACGGCCTTCCATGCGCTGGCCCCTTCTGGCCTGTGCTGCCTCAGGTGGCTGAGCTGCAGCCTGTCGCTCCTGCTGGTGCTGCTGTTGTTGCTGGTGCTGCTGTTGTTTCTGGTGCTGCTGCTGTTGCTGGAGCTGCTGTTGCTGGAGTTGCTCCAGCCTCCTCTGCTGTTAGAGATCCTCAAATGCCAGAAAGGGAAGGAACAAAAGGCCTCCCATGCTTCTGGCAGATGCCTCCGTTGAGGAGGCGCTGAGTTAGGGTGGTGAGAGGGGCTTCCCAGGAGATCACACTGGAGAAGTGTGTGAGGCTCCAACCTTCCACAGCTGTGCCTAAGCCTTCAACAAGTTGCCCCAAGCCTTCAGCAACAAGGTCCTGCAGCCTAAAATGCTGTCTGATTAAATCTCTTCAGTCCTGATTGACCTGCAGCTGAAAGCAAACAAGCCAACTTTGTTCATGCCAGGTTTCATCAGCAGTGTTCCCACCAGGCGTGTTTTACATGGGGAAAGGCTGAAAATTGCAAGAGACCCTGAAAATAGGATTAAACATGTCAATTATTGATCATTAGCCTCCCGCCGACCATTCCCGCCTGCTGCGGGTGGGACTGATTTGGGTCGCGCTGAAACACGGGGGCGAAAGTCGGGCGGGACGGGGAATCGGGCGGGGGGGGTCACGACCCCCTATTTCTGTGATTTTCAGCCCCCGCCCGCCTGAAAACCCGCCCGACGGCTGGGGGAAAATCGGGGCCATTGTATATGAAACGCGGCAGCCAATATGCACACTGCAAACTCCCACAAACAGCAATGTGATAATGACCAGATAATCTGCTTTTGTTATGTTGGTTGTGATAAATCCATGCAGTGGAACAAGAACTCGAAGAGGCGATACCTTGGAACTAGTAAGAGTAATTTATTAAACAAACAGAGTAACAAACATCATACCTGCATCCTGGCATTTCACCTTTGCTGGCCTTGACTGGAAGCAAACCTCTCACCTTAGCAGCAGCATTGGCTACAGCACCACCTGGTGGATAACCTTAATCATAACATCCCAGATTACTATAGCCCTCCCCCCTTAAGATTTCAGTGTGAATTTCTTAACAAACAACCATTCCTGAGGGCCACATAAGGAGTCTCCATTCATCATGTTCCATACTTGACGAATCTAACAGTTCAGTATCAATCTCTCTGGTGGCTTGCGAGGCCTTTGTGAACGTCTAACAGTAAAGTCCCTGCTTGTTTGTGGTGAAGCCACCAGCTGCTCCTGAGCAGTGCTCAGAGTATCTGACTCTGCAATGATGGTTTCCTCTTGACGAATAGGTTCCTGTGGAATTGCCTCTGTCCCTGGTGGTGGCACCACAGATGCACTTGGATAACTGGGGGCAACCCTGTCTTCAGTTATTGCATCTGGAACCTTCATTTCAATTTCCCCTTGTCTGGGAAGTATCTGATCTACATGTCTGCGTACTACCCTACCATCTCCCAACATGACCTTGTATGATACTGGACCTGTCATTGAGTCTATGAAGCTAGGAATCCACTTTGGTCCATAACTGAAATTCCTGGTAAGGATCGCATCTCCTTCTCCAAAACTTCGGCTCTTTGTTCTTTTGTCATGGTTCTCTTTTTGGTTGTTTTGTCTGTTTTCCATTTTAGGTCTGGGTGGACAAGGTCAAGAGTGGAGCATAGTCTACGACCTAATAACATCTCAGCAGGAGAGAGCCCTGTGGTGGATTGAGGTGTTATTCTGTAGCTGAACAGAACTCGTGACACTTCGGCTGCTAAACTCCCTTCTGCACTTTTTTTCATCATCTCCTTAAATGTTTGTACGGCTCTCTCCGCAAGTCCATTCGAGAACGGATGATATGGAGCCGAGGTCACCTGCACTATGCCATTTTTTCTCAAGAACTCTTTTGTCTCTGTACTCACAAAACAAGTGGCATTGTCACTCACCATGATCTCCGGTAGCCCTTGATTACTGAAGCTCCGACGCAGGCAGTCTATAGTAGTAGTGGCAGAAGCAGAATTTACAGGATAAACATCCATCCATTTGGAATGTGCATCAATGATTATGAGGAACATCTTCCCCATGAATGGACCCGCATAATCCAAGTGCAATCTTCTCCATGGTTTATCCGGCCACTCCCAGGGGTGGAGAGGAGCCGCTGCTGGTGCCTTCCAGTGTTCCTGACAAGTGCTGCATGTCTTGACTAGATTTTCTATCTTCTCATCTAGCTTTGGCCACCACAAGTAACTCCTAGCCAAGGCTTTCATACGCAAGACCCCAGGATGACACTGATTGTCAGGGTTGGGGAGCCACGGGGCCGTATAAATACGAGGCCGTGCTCTCCGGGCAAGGTAGGTTCTGGACCCAAGTGCAGAAACCAGACAGGAGACAAATATACCGTACTTTGTTTGAACTTTACTAGATTCACACATAACTAGATTAACACAAGGGACACAGCAATATACATAAGAACTAAAGACAAGAGAACTCAAGGCAGAAACACAACAAGCATACATAAGAACTAGAGACAAGTTACGAGACGGCTAGTCAAGATAGGAACTCAGGACAGCTTCCATGAGGAAGCCCACTTGTCTATACTGAGCTTGCGACAAGCTACCACAAGGGGCAGCCGGCTTGCCGAGGCTAAACTCCAGACAAGCTACCCCAAGGGTAATCGGCTTACCAATGCAAAGCTCAAGACAAGATCCCAACGGCTCCCACATAGCAACACGCTAGTCCAAACAGCACCTTACCAAGACAAGCAACTTAACAGAACAGACTTAAATACATCTTATATCCAGAGACAAGAACACAGACTTAAATACATAGCTCAAGAGAACTAGAACACAGACTTAGATACATAGCTCGAGAGAACTATGGCAGCCAGCTTGTGAAGGCAAGCTGCCATAGAGAAAAGGCTAGTCACACAGGGCACCTAGTCAAGACACGGAACATTGTCAAGACTAACTCCCTGGTTCACCCTAGTGAGGACTGAGCACTGAGTGAAACAACCATAGAACTTATATACCAAGAAAACCAGGTGAAACCCATGAACAGCTAACAGGCCATTAAGAATTAACACAGGACACAAACAAGATCCAAACAAGTGAAGGTGCCATCTAGAGGCTAGGAAAGGGACTGACTGGCACTGTCACACTGATGTAGTTGCTCTAGGATAGACTGTCGTGCTGGCTGTGGAATAATCACTCGTGTTCCCCACAACACGCAACCATCCTGCACACTCAGCTCTGTTTTCCTGACACTGTAGGGTGTGAAGTCAGCCCCTTCCGGATGCTGTGGCCATCCCCTCACCACATATTCTCGAACTCTAGACAGTACTGGATCTTTACCTGTCCATGTTCTTACTTGCTCTGCAGTCACAAGTGCCGTGTCAGTGTCCTCCAACATCAAAACTCTGTCCTCTGGAGCTGCACGGATAGGTGTGCCTGGCAGTGGAAGACGGCTCAAGGCATCTGCGTTCCCATGGTACTTGCCCACCTTGTAGACGATGACATACTCATATGCCCTCAACGTCACGGCCCACCTCTGGATCCGGGGTGACAACATCTGTGGAACTGCTTTCATTTCATTGAAAAGAGGTTTATGGTCGGTGCATATGGTGAACTTCCTGCCATATGTACTTGTGGAACCTCTGTAACCCAAACATTACTGCTAACCCCTCTTTGTCTAACTGGGAATAGTTTTTTTCCACTGGTGTTAGAGTTCGGGACATAAACCTATTGGTCTTTCAGTTCCATCTTCCATGCAGTATGAAAGAACTGCTCGCACACCGTAAGGTGAAGCATCACAAGAGAGAATGATGTCTTTCTCTGCATTGTAGTGAACCAGCACATCCGACGACAGCATAAGAACATAAGAACATAAGAAATAGGAGCAGGGGTAGGACAATCGGCCCCTCGAGCCTGCTCCGCCATTCAATAAGATCATGGCTGATCTGATCCTAACCACCAATCCACTATCACAGAACCATCAGTTTCTTGGGCTGTTCAAATGAAACCCCCTGCTCCTCTCCCCACTGCCACTGTGTCTCCTTGCGCAGTAGCTTGTGAAGAGGTGCTAACACAGTTGACAAGTTTCGTAAAAACCTGTTATAATAGTTCAGCAGTCCCAGGTAAGCTTTTAACTCAGCCACATTTGTAGGAGCAGGGGCGTCCTGCAGTGCTTGTACCTTCTCCTTGAGTGGATGGAGCCCAGTGGCATTCACTCTGTGTCCCAGGAACACTGCCTCATTCCCCAGGAAAGTGCACTTACTCCTCTTGAGCTGGAACCCTGCCCTCTCCAATCTCTGTAGTACCTCTCTCAGAGTGCTCAGATGCTCCTGGTCGGTTCTTCCCGTCACCAGAATGTCATCCAGATAGATGGAAACATGTGGAATCCCTTGCAGTACACCTTCGATTGTCCTCTGGAAGATAGCTGGACTAGATGAGACACCAAACGGTAAGCGGTTATATGTAAACAAGCCCTTGTGTGTATTTATGGTGACATACTTTGATTCGTCATCCAGTGTAATCTGCAAGTAGGCATGACTCATATCCAACTTTGTGAATTTCTTTCCTCCAGCCAGGTTTGCAAAGAGATCCTCTGTTTTGGGAATCGGATACTGCTCTAGTTTGGACACCCGATTGACTGTCAATTTATGGTCTCCACAGAGTCTTACCGAATTGTCCGGTTTTAAAACAGGTACTATGGGAGCTGCCCATTCCGAACATTTCACCGGCTCCAGTATGTTCTCTCTCAGTAGACGGTCAAGCTCAGCCTCTACCTTTGGCTTCATGGCATAAGGCACAGGTCGTTGTTTAAAAAACCTTGGTGGTGCCTCCTTGTCTACATAAATCTTAGCTGGGGGGCCATTCAATGTGCCAAGTTCCTCCTTGAACACATTCTCATGTTCACGCAACACTTCTTGCAAAGTCAACTGTTTGCCTGCATCTATTTGATGTACTGCTCCCCAGTCTAATTTAAGTTATTTTATCCAGCCCCGACCTAACAGGTTTGGTCCGGTACCCAATACTATAACTACAGGTAGCTGTTCCACTGTGTCCCTGTGTTGCACAGTTACATTAGCTGTACCTAATGTCGCTACTCGTTCACCTGTGTATGTTTTACGATGCAGGGAGCAAGGCTTTAACTCTGGAACTTTTGCACGGTTCCACAATTTTGAGTACTCTGCCTTGTTCATTATGGTCATGCCGCACCCTGTATCCACTTCAAAGTTAACCTTAGAGTCATTTACTGTCAGTTGCAATGTGATAGGAGCTACTTTTGGAATGCTCTCTAACATGCTGTACATTATGAACATGTCCTCTTCTTCCTCAGCTTTCCCACTGATGTGGTGTGCTCCATGTTTTTTCACTTCTCTCCCTTGGTTTTGCTGTCCTCCCCCTTTTGGCTTGGATTCCTCCACAGGTGATTTCGCCCTGCAAGCTCGTTTTATGTGTCCTTGTTTCCCACACTTGTAGCACTTTTCCTCCAGAAACCGGCATTCACTCGCCAGGTGATCGCCCTTGCATCTATAACATGCCTTCACATGCTCACGTTGTGGTTTCTGACGCATGTTCAACTTGTGCACAACAACCTGACTTGCAACTTGCGTAGCATTAGCTCTGTCTGAACCCTGTATGTCTTTTACATCTTGGTTCGCTGTCTCTATGGCTTGAGCAAGTTCCAATGCTTTTTCATAAGCCTAGTCTCGGATAATAATCTATGCTGCATTCGGTCGTCCATAATTGCGCAAACTAGCCTATCTCACAGCATTTCCTTCAGGTTGTTCCCATAATTGCAATCTTGTGCTAATTTACGCAACACCGCTACACAGTCCATTACACTGTCTTCCTCTTTCCTGTTTCTTGAATTAAACTTGAACCACTGTACAATCTCACTAGGCTTAGGGTTGAAATGTTCTTTTAGCAAAGCCACTAATTCAACAAATGATTTGTCTCCAGGCTTTTCAGGTCTGAGCAGATTCCTCATCAAACTGTAGGTCTGGCTTCCCACTGAACTAAGCAGAATGGCTTTCCTTTTTCCGGCATCATTTATTTCATTTGCTTCGAAAAAATAACCCAACACTTCACAGTATTCCTCCCAGGTTTGTGCTTGACTATCAAAAGTGGAAACCGTTCCTACTGTGGCAGCCATGCTCTCTTCCAACTGGTAGCTAACTTCAGCTCGTGATTTTGTTGTTTAAAAGTCCTGGCAGACTTCTCTTTATCCAGGGTCCTTTTTACCTCGTCGCCAAATGTGATAAATCCATGTAGTGGAACAAGAACTCGAAGAGGCGATATCTTGGAACTAGTACGAGTATTTTATTAAACAAACAGAGGAACAAACATCATGCATGCATGCTGGCATTTCACCTTTGCTGGCCTTGACTGGAAGCAAACCTCTGACCTTAACAGGAAGCAAACCTCTCACCTTAGCAGCAGCATTGGCTACAGCACCACCTGGTGGATAACCTTAATCATAACATCCCAGATTACTATATTGGTTGAGGGATAAATATTGGCCAGGACACTGGGGATGACACCCCTGCTCTTCTTCGAAATAGTACGATGGGATCTTTTACGTCCACCTGAGAGAGCAGACGGGGCCTCGGTTTTAACGTCTCATCCGAAAGATGGCACATCTGACAGTACAGCATTCCCTCAGCACTGTACTGGAGTGTCAGCCTAGCTTTATGTGCTTGAGTCCCTGGAGTGGGACTTGAAACCACAACCTTCTGACTCAGAGGCGAGTGTGCTACCAACTGAGCCACAGCTGACTTCATCCTGACTTGAAAATATATCACCGTTCCTTCATTGTCACTGGGTCAAAATCCTAGAACTCCCTCCCTAACAGTACTATGGGAGTACTTTCACCACACATACTGCAGCGGTTCAACAAGGCGGCCCATCACCACCTTCTCAAGGGCAATTTGGGATGGGCAATAAATGGGCAATAAATGCTGGCCTTGCCAGCAACGCTCACATCCCACGAAAAAATTTTAAAAAGCCAATTTTTTTTATTAGCTCCTGCGGCTGACTGAGGGATAAATGGTGACCGGCCCAACCAAGTCCAGCGCCCCGGTCAGCTCGAGGTCCGCAGCCGCTGTTCAGCTGCAGGCCACAAAGCACCCGAGCCCAGCGCCGGCGATGGCTCCACGGAGCTCCCTGCCGCCCCACGCACTGACATGGCCCCGCCCTCCCGAGCTGGCTTGAAGAGCGCCGATTGCGGCTGTGAGAGACGGCCGGCGGGCCCGGTTGCCGGGGTAACCGTTTCCGCTCTCCAAGCCCCGCCCGAGATCAGCACTCCCGAGAGCCCCGCCCGAGCCGAGCGGGGAACAGAGAGAGACGCCGCGTCTCAGCTGCTCCTGCTGCGCGCGCACCCTTTACTAAGGTAGCGGCGCTCGGCTGAGGTCCGCCCCTCCATCCTTCACAAAGATGGCGGCGATCAGGGGCCGCTTGTTGACAGGGGCCAGGAGGTGCCTAGCTCGGGCGTGGGTGCGGAGGAGAGGCCGAGGCTTCGAGGCCTACCTGGAAAAACGGGGAAAGGTAGGAAAATTAATGAGATTAGATAAAAGATTTAGAAAGTAATTAACTTTTTTAAAAAGCAATGGCCTAGAAATTGAGTTTTGGCGCAGCCAGGGCTTTAGCGCCGGAAGTTAGTGCCGGAGCTAAGTCGCGCTGGTCGGGCCCAAAATTCAATAGTTCTGCGCCCAAACGGCTGCCGGCGCTGCTGAGAGCTGTTTGCGCCTGAAAACTGGCGCTACACGCTGAATATCGGCGCTAATCCGGCGCTGCGGCGCCCGCTGCGGTGCGGCAGGTTCGGGAAGTGCAGGCCTCCTCCTTCCCTTAAGGAGGAGCTGCCTGCACCCGGCCGCGGCCCGCGAAAATCTTTTTAAAAATGAGCCCGGCACCTCGGACAAGTGCCGGGCTTGCTTCTGTTCCGGGGGGGGGGGGGGGGGAAGTCCGGGGAGGGAGCTGCGGCCAGGCGGCCGGCGGGAAAGCGGCCGGCCGCCGCGGGGCCTTTAATGCGCCGGCGCAAAGTCATGTAAGACTCTGTTGCCAGAGTCTTAGTTGCGGCTGCCACGGGCGAGGCGGCCGCAACTGAATTTCGGCGCTGGGGCCCGTCGGCATGGCAACCGGGACGCTGCGCACACCGATGACGTCATCAGTGCCGGCGCAGCGCTACCGGTCTACCGCGGCGGAAGGGCCCCAGGCAATTTCGGCGCCGGCGCCAATTGCAGCGTTAGGCCCTCTAGCGCCGCAAAATCGGCACTAAGGGCACTGAATTTCTAGGCCAATATGTTTTTTAAAAGCAACGTTTTTTTGAAAGACACAGAAAGCGGGAAAAAGAATGGAATCAAGATGGCTGACACTCACCTCGGTTCAGAACGATAAGGCCCGCCCACACACGCACCGATTGGTCGACCGTCAGGTCACCGAAGCATAGGATTGGTCAATCGTCCCGTCACTCGACTGGAGGAGGGCCCGCCCGCATGCGCCAGGAACCCGGCATACGATTGGTCGACCTCGATGTCACTCTATCGCTAATGAGATGATAATGAGCGGAATGTTGAATGTTTTTTGGATACCGCGGGTGCAATTTTTGTCCGGCCGAAACGTAAATACACCTATGACCGGTCCGTAATCGTAAGCTTTCTTTTGACGTGACGCGCATGTAGGTACGCTCTATAACTTTCGAACGTATAGAGAACAGACAGACAGACAGAAAGACAGATAGAAGAGGTCTTATATATATTTCTATAGACTAGCTGGAGTGCCCGGCGGTGCCGAGGCTTTTTTGAGGGCATGTTGTTGTGGGAGAGAGAGAGAGTGACTGGGGGGGGGAAGAGAGAGAGCGACTGGGGGGGGGGGGAAAGAGATAGAGCGACTGGGGGTGAATAGAGAGAGCGACTGGGGGGGAAGAGAGAGAGAGCAACTGGGGGGGGAAGAGAGAGAGCGACTGGGGGGGAAGAGAGCGAGCGACTGGGGGGGAAGAGAGAGAGCGACTGGGGGGGAAGAGAGAGAGCGACTGGGGGGGAAGAGAGAGAGCGACTGGGGGGGGAAGAGAGAGAGCGACTGGGGAGGAAGAGAGAGAGCGACTGGGGGGGAAGAGAGAGAGCGACTGGGGGGGGAAGAGAGAGAGCGACTGGGGGGGGAAGAGAGAGAGCGACTGGGGGGGAAGAGAGCGACTGGGGGGGAAGAGAGAGAGCGACTGGGGGGGAAGAGAGAGAGCGACTGGGGGGAAGAGAGAGAGCGACTGGGGGGAAGAGAGAGAGCGACTGGGGGGGAAGAGAGAGAGCGACTGGGGGGGAAGAGAGAGAGCGACTGGGGGGAAGAGAGAGAGCGACTGGGGGGGAAGAGAGAGAGCGACTGGGGGGGAAGAGATGAGAGCGACTGGGGGGGAAGAGAGAGAGCGACTGGGGGGGAAGAGAGAGAGCGACTGGGGGGAAGAGAGAGAGCGACTGGGGGGAAGAGAGAGAGCGACTGGGGGGGAAGAGAGAGCGCGACTGGGGGGGGAAGAGAGAGAGCGACTGGGGGAAGAGAGAGAGCGACTGGGGGAAGAGAGAGAGCGACTGGGGGGAAGAGAGAGAGCGACTGGGGGGAAGAGAGAGAGCGACTGGGGGGAAGAGAGAGAGCGACTGGGGGGAAGAGAGAGAGCGACTGGGGGGAAGAGAGAGAGCGACTGGGGGGAAGGGGAAGAGAGAGAGCGACTGGGGGGAAGAGAGAGAGCGACTGGGGGGAAGAGAGAGAGCGACTGGGGAAGAGAGAGAGCGACTGGGGGAAGAGAGAGAGCGACTGGGGGGAAGAGAGAGAGCGACTGGGGGGAAGAGAGAGAGCGACTGGGGGAAGAGAGAGAGCGACTGGGGGGGAAGAGAGAGAGCGACTGGGGGGAAGAGAGAGAGCGACTGGGGGGAAGAGAGAGAGCGACTGGGGGGAAGAGAGAGAGCGACTGGGGGGAAGAGAGAGCGCGAGTGGGGGGGGAGAGATAGCGCGAGGTGGGGGGGAGAGAGTGCGAGTGGGGGGGGAGAGCGCGAGTGGGGGGGGAGAGCGCGAGTGGGGGGGGAGAGAGCGAGTGGGGGGAGAGAGAGCGACTGGGGGGGGAGAGAGAGCGCGACTAGGGGGGGGAGAGAGAGCGCGAGTGGGGGGGGGAGAGAGAGCGCGAGTGGGGGGGGAGAGAGAGCGCGAGTGGGGGGGAGAGAGAGCGCGAGTGGGGGGGAGAGAGAGCGCAGTGGGGGGGAGAGAGAGCGCGAGTGGGGGGGAGAGAGAGCGCGAGTGGGGGGGGAGAGAGAGCGCGAGTGGGGGGGGGAGAGAGAGCGCGAGTGGGGGGGGAGAGAGAGCGCGAGTGGGGGGGAGAGAGAGCGCGAGTGGGGGGGGAGAGAGAGCGCGAGTGGGGGGGGAGAGAGAGCGCGAGTGGGGGGGAGAGAGAGCGCGAGTGGGGGGGGAGAGAGAGCGCGAGTGGGGGGGAGAGAGAGCGCGAGTGGGGGGGGAGAGAGAGCGCGAGTGGGGGGGGAGAGAGAGCGCGAGTGGTGGGGGGGAGAGAGAGCGCGAGTGGGGGGGAGAGAGAGCGCGAGTGGGGGGGGAGAGAGAGCGCGAGTGGGGGGGGAGAGAGAGCGCGAGTGGGGGGGGAGAGAGAGCGCGAGTGGGGGGGAGAGAGAGCGCGAGTGGGGGGGGAGAGAGAGCGCGAGTGGGGGGGGAAGAGAGAGCTGCGAGTGGGGGGGAGAGAGAGCGCGAGTGGGGGGGGGGAGAGAGAGCGCGAGTGGGGGGGGGAGAGAGAGCGCGAGTGGGGGGGGAGAGAGAGCGCGAGTGGGGGGGGAGAGAGAGCGCGAGTGGGGGGGGAGAGAGAGCGCGAGTGGGGGGGGAGAGAGAGCGCGAGTGGGGGGGAGAGAGAGCGCGAGTGGGGGGGGAGAGAGAGCGCGAGTGGGGGGGGAGAGAGAGCGCGAGTGGGGGGGGGAGAGAGAGCGCGAGTGGGGGGGGAGAGAGAGCGCGAGTGGGGGGGAGAGAGAGCGCGAGTGGGGGGGGAGAAGAGAGCGCGAGTGGGGGGGGAGAGAGAGCGCGAGTGGGGGGGGAGAGAGGAGAACGCGAGTGGGGGGAGAGAGAGCGCGAGTGGGGGGGAGAGAGAGCGAGCGAGTGGGGGGGAGAGAGAGCGCGAGTGGGGGGGAGAGAGAGCGCGAGTGGGGGGGAGAGAGAGCGCGAGTGGGGGGGGAGAGAGAGCGCGAGTGGGGGGGAGAGAGAGCGCGAGTGGGGGGGAGAGAGAGCGCGAGTGGGGGAGAGAGACCGAGTGGAGAGAGAGCGAGTGGGGGGGAGAGAGAGCGCGAGTGGGGGGGAGAGAGAGCGCGAGTGGGGGGGGAGAGAGAGCGCGAGTGGGGGGGGAGAGAGCGCGAGTGGGGGGAGAGACCGAGAGAGCGCGAGTGGGGGGGAGAGAGAGCGCGAGTGGGGGGGAGAGAGAGCGCGAGTGGGGGGGAGAGAGAGAGCGCGAGTGGGGGGGAGAGAGAGCGCGAGTGGGGGGAGCCGGAGAGAGAGCGCGAGTGGGGGGAGAGAGAGCGCGAGTGGGGGAGAGAGAGCGCGAGTGGGGGGAGAGATAGCGCGAGTGGGGGGGGAGAGAGAGCGCGAGTGGGGGGAGACGAGTGAGAGAGAGCGCGAGTGGGGGGGAGAGAGAGCGCGAGTGGGGGGAGAGAGAGCGCGAGTGGGGGGGGAGAGAGAGCGCGAGTGGGGGGGAGAGAGAGCGCGAGTGGGGGGGGAGAGAGAGCGCGAGTGGGGGGGGAGAGAGAGCGCGAGTGGGGGGGAGAGAGAGCGCGAGTGGGGGGGAGAGAGAGCGCGAGTGGGGGGGGAGAGAGAGCGCGAGTGGGGGGGGAGAGAGAGCGCGAGTGGGGGGGGGAGAGAGAGCGCGAGTGGGGGGGAGAGAGAGCGCGAGTGGGGGGGAGAGAGAGCGCGAGTGGGGGGGGAGAGAGAGCGCGAGTGCGGGGAGAGCGCGAGGGGGGGAGAGAGAGCGCGAGTGGGGGGGAGAGAGAGCGCGAGTGGGGGGGAGAGAGAGCGCGAGTGGGGGGGAGAGAGAGCGCGAGTGGGGGGAGAGAGAGCGCGAGTGGGGGGAGAGAGAGCGCGAGTGGGGGGGAGAGAGAGCGCGAGTGGGGGGGAGAGAGAGCGCGAGTGGGGGGGAGAGAGAGCGCGAGTGGGGGGGAGAGAGAGCGCGAGTGGGGGGGAGAGAGAGCGCGAGTGGGGGGGGAGAGAGAGCGCGAGTTGGGGGGGAGAGAGAGCGCGAGTGGGGGGGAGAGAGAGCGCGAGTGGGGGGGGAGAGAGAGCGCGAGTGGGGGGGGAGAGAGAGCGCGAGTGGGGGGGAGAGAGAGCGCGAGTGGGGGGGGAGAGAGAGCGCGAGTGGGGGGGGAGAGAGAGCGCGAGTGGGGGGGAGAGAGAGCGCGAGTGGGGGGGAGAGAGAGCGCGAGTGGGGGGGGAGAGAGAGCGCGAGGGGGGGGGAGAGAGAGCGCGAGTGAGGGGGGGGAGAGAGAGCGCGAGTGGGGGGGGAGAGAGAGCGCGAGTGGGGGGGAGAGAGCGCGAAGTGGGGGGGGATGAGAGCGCGAGTGGGGGGGAGAGAGAGCGCGAGTGGGGGGGAGAGAGAGCGCAGTGGGGGGGAGAGAGAGCGCAAGTGGGGGGGGAGAGAGAGCGCGAGTGGGGGGGGAGAGAGAGCGCGAGTGGAGGGGGATGAGAGCACGCGAAGTGGGGGGGAGAGAGAGAGCGCAAGTGGGGGGGGAGAGAGGGCGCGAGTGGGGGGGAGAGAGGGCGCGAGTGGGGGGGGAAGAGAGGGCGCGAGTGGGGGGTGAGAGAGAGCGCGAGTGGGGGGGGAGAGAGAGCGCGAGTGGGGGGGAGAGAGAGCGCGAGTGGTGGGGAGAGAGAGCGCGAGTGGGGGGGAGAGAGAGCGCGAGTGGGGGGGGAGAGGATGAGCGCGAGTGGGGGGTGGAGAGAGAGCGCGAGTGGCGGGGGGAGAGAGAGCGCGAGTGGGGGGGGAGAGATGAGCGCGAGTGGGCTGGGGGAGAGAGAGAGAGAGCGCGAGTGGGGGGGGAGAGAGAGCGCGAGTGGCGGGGGAGAGAGAGCGCGAGTGGGGGGAGAGCGCGAGAGAGACTGGGGGGGGAGAGAGAGAG
>NC_140988.1:242573125-242602953 GCF_052327205.1 Somniosus microcephalus
CCTCTCCCCCGGGATCTCGGGTGTTTGATGGGACAGTAGAGGGAGCTTTACTCGGTATCTAACCCGTGCTGTCGCTGCCCTGGGAGCAACAACAACAAAACCCCCCCTACCACTCTTGCCAGTCATCTGAGATGCCAATGTTTGTGTCAAAGGCTACCAGATTTGGAAATTGAACAAAAGTGGATGAAACTTGAAATGAAAGGGGGAAAAAAAAACACCTTGGGCTTGTTTCAGACACTACTTCAGATTTTTGAAGGAGAAAGCCATTTAAAAAAAAAAGTGCATTATTATTGCTGGAGAAGAAAAGTGACAGTTCCAAAAATAAAAATGCAAAGCGGAGAGAGCTTCAATGAGCTGCCACAGGAAAGATGGCGGCGGTTTGCCAACGGCCGGCCATTGGGGCGGGGAAGGCGGGAAAAAGCAAGAGCGCGAGTGGGCGCCGCGCAAGAAATAGGGAGCGAGAAACAGGGAGCGCGCCAGAGTTTGAAATCAAACAAAACCGTTGGAGAAAGCACGTGATCGCTTTCGCCTGCCCGCTCCCTCCCTCCCCGGGCTGGGACACTGAGAGTGGACCGAGTAGGGTGAACCCCATGGGCGGGGTGGGGTGTCACATGGTTCTCGGCGCTGGGACACTGAGAGCGGACCGAGTAAGGTGATACCCGGGCGGGGATGTCACGTGGTTATCGGTGCTGGGACACTGAGCCGAGCCCCGGGACCGGGCGGAGGGGGGGAAAGGCCGAGTCCCCGGCCCGCGGCCGCAAACGGAGCCGAGCCCCGGGACCGGGCTGAGGGGGGGAAAGGCCAAGTCCCCGGCCGCAAACGGAGCCGAGCCCCGGGACTGGGCCGAGGGGGGGAAAGCCCGAGTCCCCGGCCGCAAACTGAGCCGAGCCCCGGGACCAGGCCGAGGGGGGGAAAGGCTAAGCCCATGGCCGCAAACGGAGCCGAGCCCCGGGACCGGGCCAAGGGGGGGAAAGTCCGAGTCCCCGGCCGCAAACGGAGCCGAGCCCCGGGACCGGGCCGGTGGGGGGGAATGCCCGAGACCCCGGCCCGCGGCCACAAACAGAGCCGAGGACCGGGGCGAGGGGGGGATAGCCCAAGTCCCCGGCTGGGGCCTCCAGCTCCACAAGGTGGGGAGACCTTCCCTGGAAGACAACTGAGTTCCTTTATACTTGAAATGGATCACTTCATTTCTAACTGTTCCTAAATACTATTTAAAACTGAATTAATTTGTTCTTTTCCTTAGTTCCCTGTATTAAAGTTCAGGTTTTTAAGCATCCCATAGCTAAGAAGACAACTGCACCACATGATCTGGCATTAAGCCATATAGAACAGGAAGGTGGCAGCTGTTAAAATGTGAATAAAACTAAAAGCTGAGGTAAAGATGGCCAAATTAACGGCAGTTTGAAAGATTAGGCCCCGCCCACACACGCCATGAAAGGCCCACCGTGACGCAGCGTGCTCCCCCCGTAGGATTGGTCAACCTTCACGTCACTCAACACTAATGAGCGGTAGGATTGGTCAACCGCTAATGAGCGGAATTTTGCCGTTTTTTTGAACTTTTTTGTATACTGTCCGAACAATTTTTGTCGCACCAAGAAGTAAATACACCTATGACGCTCCCCTAATCATAAGCTTTCTTTTGATATAACATATGTGTAGGTACACTCTATAACTTTTGAGTGATGCCCGGACATACAGACAGACAGACAGACAGATCGATCCTTTTATATATATACTTGCTGAAGTGCCCGGCGGTGCTGAGGGTCTTTTGAGGGCATGTTGTTGTTGGAAGAGAGAGAGAGAGAGCAACTGGGGGGAAGAGAGAGAGCGACTGTGGGGAAGAGAGAGAGCGACTGTGGGGAAGAGAGAGAGCGAGTGGGGAAGAGAGAGAGCGACTGTGGGGAAGAGAGAGAGCGACGGGGGGAAGAGAGAGAGCGACTGGGGGGGGAAGAGAGAGAGCGACTGGGGGGAAGAGAGAGAGCGACGGGGGAAAGAGAGAGAGCGACTGGGGGGAAGAGAGAGAGCGCGACTGGGGGGGGGGAGGGAAGTGGAGGGGGGAAGGGGAGGGGGAGGAGAGGGGGGGAGAGGAGGGGAGGGAAGGAGGGGGGAGAAAGGGAGGGGGGGAGCCAGCAGACCCTCTCCCTTCTGCCGGCGATGGCTCCGCTGAGCTCCGTGCCGCCCCACGCACTGACATGCCGAGCGCAGTGCCCCGGTCAGCCCGAACCCCGCCGTCCCGAGGCCGGGCCTGAGGCGGCCGATTGTGGCTGGCCGGGCCCGGTTGCCTTGGTAACCCTCCTCCCCTCTCCACCTCCCGATCTCCGGGACCGGGCCTGGACCTGAGTGGCTTGAGACGGCCGATTGTGGCTGGCGAGCCCGGTTGCCGGGGTAACCCCCTCTGCTCCCCCTCCCCTCCCCTCCCGAGCCCCGCCCCCACCCGCTAACCTGCTCGCTTCCCTCTGGCCGCGCTCTGTGTGGAGGTGCGCGTGCGTCGTGCAGCGCGAGTGTGAATGAAGCGCGAGGAACTTGCAGTGAGCCCAGCCAGCCTTTACCAAGATGGCTGGCCGCTGGTTCGGAATCGGGCCCAGCGGGGGGGTGAGGGGTGGGAGGAGCTTGCCACAAAACAATTGCCTAGGGTCCAGCATGGCTGGCAACAGATGCCCAGGCTTCGAGGTCTACCTGCAAAAACGGGGAAAGGTAGGAAAAATAATGAGATTAGATGAAAGATTTAGAAAGTAATTAACTTTTTAAAAAAACAATGTGTTTTAAAAGCAACTTTTTTTTTAAAGACGCAGAAAGCGGGAAAAAGAAATGAAAAGTTTGGAATCAAGATGGCGGCGACTCACCTTGGTTCAGAATGATAAGGCCCGCCCACACACGCACCGATTGGTCAACCGTCAGGTCACTGAACTGTAGGATTGGTCAATCATCACGTCACTCAACTGTAGGATGGCCCACCCGCGCACACAATGAACCCGCCCCCACTCGATGCAAATGAGCGGATAATGAGAGGAATTTTCAACGTTTTTTGGATACTGTCGGCACAATTTTTGTCTGAGCAAAAAGTAAATACACCTACAAGAGTCCCCTAATGATAAGCTTTCTTTTGATATAACATATGTGTAGGTACGCTCTATAACTTTTGATTGTATAGCCGGCCAGAGAGAGAGACAGACAGAGAGACATATCCTTTTATATATATATAAGATAGATATAGATAGATGCAGAAAAAGCAAAGGATGCTAGTTTTATTGTCTGTTGCAAGGGAGAATCAAATATATCAAGCGATCCCAATAAAAATCTCAGCTGATTGACTGATAAGCATGGCTGCTCCAGCTGGGGATCTGAAAGATGCCGGTAACATAGAAGGTGATTGGAGCAATCACCTTCACCGATACCAGTAGCATGTAATTCTTGTGAAAGCGACATGCTCAATCCTTTCAATTCCTCAAAAAGGTCATAAAGCATTTGCTTGTTAAATCAATCTTTAAAAAGAGCACATGTCAGATCAATTTCTAAATGAATGAAACATCTAAATCCCAAGAGAATCCTCTCTTTGAGCAACATGGCTATACTGGTACCACCACTATCTGTTATCTATATTGAAATTGGAAACACTGCTCCAACATGATAGTTGGTTTTGCTTTCTGCTGTTACATATGTCACTTTCAGGTGACTTAAACAACAGCACACAAATCATGGGGGTGATTTTAATCTACCCTGCCTTGAGGGAATGGAGTGTGCGAGGGGATAAAATTGGACAAGTGTACTTATCGTCCCGATGCTGCTCTGTTCCCGCCCAGCACCATTTTAACTGTGAGGACTTTCCAGGAGGCTACAGGCAGGTGGGCACCTCAAGAATCTCCTGCAATTCGGGGTCCTGTAATGCAATTAGGATGCTGCGCAATTTTAATTGGAAAAAATGGAATTCCCATCCATCGTCTGTTCCTAGGATGAGAGGACTGTCCTATGAGGAGTGATTGAGTAGAATGGGCTTATATTCTCTGGAGTTTAGAAGAATAAGAGGTGATCTAATTGAAACATATAAAATTCTGAGAGGGCTTGTCAAAGTCAGTGCTGAAAGGCTGTTTCGCCTGGCTGGAGAGTCTAAAACTAGGGATCACAGTCTCAGAATAATGGGTCGACCATTTAGGATGAGATGAGAAGAAATGTCTTCACTCAGAGGGTTGTGAATCTTGGGAATTCTCTGTCTCAGAGGGCTGTGGAGGCTCAGTTGTTGAGTATATTCAAGGCTGCGGTCAATAGATTTTTGGGCACTGAGGCAGTGGAGGGATATCGGGATAGGGTGGGAAAGTGGAGTAAATGTAGAAGATCAGTTATGATCTTATAGCATGGCAGAGCAGGCTCGAGAGATCGTATGGCCATCACATGCTCCTATTTCTTATATTCTTATGTCCGTTAGGTAAACCCTGAGGGGTTTTATTCAGAGTCACCAGGCTGCAACATATGAAATGTTCATTCAGCTACAGGTGCTCAGATCAGTGGCATTTGTGTATTTGGAGTTGAAGTGAGTTTTGATTTTGGAAATTGCCTATTTGTAATAATTCTTTTTGGTTAGTTTCCCTCAATAAGCAGTGAAACCTTATGATGGGCGGTGCTATACGAGGTGGAGGAAGAAGAGCAGAAGCACAGGCCTAAACATGCAGGAGGAGCTGCAGTTGGATTTCTGAGAAGAAAATAGGTGAAGGTGCCTGCTCATAGATGGCATTACCTTGCACTTCTCAAGATAAGTTGTTTCAAGCATTTGTAACCTCCTGCATGAAGACCTGCTGTCTGCAGTGCCAGAGAACTATGCCATGCTGGTAGCTGTAAGGTGACAACAGGCCTGAACTTTTTTGCCTCAGGATTATTCCAAAGTGCTACCTAGAGACAACTCGCAGTCAGTGGTCCATAAGTGCATCAATGCGGTGACCCATGCTCCATTGCAAGGGCGAATCAATGATTGTATTTCCCATTGATGACAACAGTCAAAACAAGAGAGCCTTGCGGTTCATAGCAATGGCTGGCTTTCTCCGAGTGCAGGGCACTATTGACTGCACTCATGTTATCATCAGGGCATCACAAGAGCAGTCAGGAGGCATCATCAATTGTCATCAACTGAGAGGCTGAACATTTGTATATGAAAGGCTTGCCGGTTGAGGTTTTGAAGTTGGCTGAAGCTATAATTGCTTGTGGCACATGAAGAGATACAAGTGAAGAGCAGTCACCCTGCTCAGACAAGCTGCCAGCCTCGCCATCTCCAATGCTGATTGCTCTGGATGTCCCACTGATTTCCATAGCCTCCTGATCCAGCTGTGGGTGAGGACCATGATGTCAGCTGTTCCTCGGAGTGGGTACAGAACAGATTCACCAGAATAATACAAGGGCTTAAGGGGTTAAATTATGAGAACAGGTTACATGAACTTGGTTTGTATTCACTTGAGTTTAGAAGTTCAAGAGGTGATCTAATTGAGGTGTCTAAAATGATAAAAGGATTCAGTAGGGTAGATACAGAGATCAGGAAGCATTTTTTCACACAAATACTAATGGAAATCTGGAACACTTTCTCCCAAAAAACTGTGGATGCTGTGTCAATTGAAAATTTCAAGACTGAGATCGATAGATTTTTGTTGGGTGATGATATCAATGAATAAGGAGCCAAAGGCATGCAAATAGAGTTGAGGTACAGATTAGTCATGATCTAGATGAATGGCAGAATAGGATCAAGCGGGCGAATGGCCTACTATGGTCCTACATTCCTCCACTGGTCTTATTCCTCTCCTTTATGTTATGCCATCTTCTCCTGCAGAAGGGTAAGGAGAGAGTTACGTGTGACTACTGAAAGGCAAGTGGAGAAGTGGGGCTTCGACATGTAGTGCATAAGCTGAGAGAGGAAGGAAGCAAGATATTAGGAGAATGGGAGTGTTTTGAGTGGGAAGTAGGTAGTATGAGTGTGAATTAAGGAAGAAGTTATGAGATGAGGTGTAGGTTCAACAATTGACCGCAGATGAGAAGAAGTGGAAGCAGTGAAGTCAGCAAGCAGGAGCTGAGTGTGCATTAGGAGTGAGCATGAGAGGTAGTACAGTGTGCTATTGTGGTTGGTGGTGAGCAATGTGGTGCAGAAAGGGTCATTGCTCTGAAGGATGGAGGGGAGGGACTGTGACCAAGTGATTGGGAAAGGAGGAGGAGGAGATGTACTCATCTTTGTTGATCTAGTGAGGTCATTGAATCTCATCCTTCACTGGATCCAGGTCCTTGGGGTGATACTGGCTTCCTCTGCCACCTTTAATCAGGCTCTCTCTGAGAGATTGTTGGGCATCTCCTTTCCACTTTGTGAAACAGTCACTTCTCTCCTGGTCCGCGAGGGAGGCACCTGAAAACCTAGGGAGGAAATAAAAATTGAATAAATGCCGAAATTCAGTGAATACAACCTCCCTTTAAGAGGTCAAGGTTGGGGGGTGACTTGCTTCTGACACAATCGGCTGGCCGGCCGGCCCACCCGCCCATCATATTTCAAAGAGGCCCAGTTGTTAAAATTGGTCGGGCCTCGCTCCAATTTCATTTTTCAGCTGTGCTGCCCACCTTGGACTCCCCCACATACCAATCCCACTCCAGGTTAAAATCACTCTCTATACATGTTTTTTTTCTCTCCCAAATACAATGGTTCAGTTAGATATCGGAAAATATGCTGAAAGATAAATGTAAATGAATGGTCAGAAAATTGTGCAGAGTGTGTCCACGAGTTTCTGATATGTGTCCCAAAGGACGAAGATATCCCCTTGAAGTACAAAGTCAAAAAATTGCCCCTCCCATGTGTGACACATTGGCCTCAATTTTAATACTTTGGCTGGTTGGGAGCGGGGTGTCCCAGGAGAACGGGTTTCCCGCAGGCCCTGCCGAAAATAATGGCAGGGTCTGATTTGCATTTGAAATTTCTGTTTCCCACCCACAGCCAGCCAGATGGAAAGGCTGGACAAGGCCGCAGAGAGGAGGTAGGGAGGGATCGGGCGGGGGCTGGTCGGTGGGGCTGGAGAAGCATGGCGGGGGGGGTGGGAGCAGGTGGAGCATGATCGGGGGGGTGGGGAGGCACCAAGGCTGATTGGGGGGCCAGGGACTCAACGTGTAGGAGCCAGAGGAGCATTGGGGGGCCTGGGGCTGATAGTGTGGGTGTCGGGGCTGATCGTGTGGGGGGCCTGGGGAGCATCGGGAGGCCGGGGGCTCACAGGGGACTGGGGACTCATCGTGTAGGCGCCAGGGGCTGATCACGTGGGGGCCGGAGGAGCATTGGGGGGCTGGGGGAACATTGAGAGGGGACTGGAGGAGCATCGGGGATGGGGGGGGAGGCAGAGGGCATCCGAGGACTGGAGGAGCATCGTGGGGGTGAGGGGGGCCAGGAAGGTGATCAGAGGCCTGTGGGTGGGGGTAACCAGAAGCCTTGTGGGCGCCCTCCGATCGCGGGGGTTGGGTTAGGCCGGGGCACTGGATCAGGAGGTAAGTGTAAAGGCACTTGCCTCCTGGATCCAGCAGTCCTCGCCTTCCATTTGCTGGCAGGTTTCACGAGGCCTGCAAAAACCCGCCCAGCCACTGTTAAATTTCAAATGGTGGTTAAATCTGAGGCATGCCAGCTTCATTATAATATTTAAATGAGTAACCTCCCCCCTTCTGGGAGCGAGTTGGCTGTCCACTCTCCCCCTCCCCCCCAGTCCTACCTCTGTTAAAACCGAAAGTGGGCGGGTTGGAGGCGGGTTCTGGTCGGGATTCAGATCTTTAACTCTTTAACCTTCCACCTGACCCTAACCCATTCCTTTTTTTGGGTTAAAATTTAATTAATAAAACATTTTCACAGTATAAAAAATGTTCAAATGTGTTGCAAAATGTTGTTACAAAACCTATGTCCAATGTAACTTTTAGTTGAATCCAAGGATATTACAGGAAACGTTCTGATATCCGGCACCGACGGGAGCGAGCTGCTGCCAATCTATCAAAACTTCCGGATAGACCAGCGCTAATGTTGAATGATAGGAGGTTTTCATCTCCGTATCTGACAACAAACACTGTTGCTTAGCAACAGCTTGTAAACACTCGGCCCGTACCTTGGAAGCATCTCTGAAGCTGTTGCTAAGCTACAGAGATGCTTTCCAGAGCCTGACTGTTTTAAAAAAAAAAAAAAAAAAATGCTAGGAGAAGAAAAAAAACCTAACCAAAACAGCTGCTGATTTCTGCCGTTAGATCGAGGTTTCCGGGCATACAACCTCCGGATAAACCAAAGTTTCCTGTACTTATATATTCAATGTGTCTTTGGCTGAGGTAGGAGGGGGTCATTGATAGAATGGAATATTATGTAACTGATTTTTCTTATATATTCATTTCTTCAGGCAGTACTTATCAAGGTAAGGGATGGCAATTGAACATTTAGCATCCCATCCCAGCATCAAGTGCTTTCAGGTCACTTTAAATGTAGGTTAGATTTAGGGTAAAGCTACTACAGTGTTCCAATAATGTTCTTTAACTCTATTCTCCTACTGCACTGTAATAACTTTTCCATTTTCCACACGAGCCATCCTTATGAGCTATAATTGGAATTGTTAGTTTTGGGCAGTTTAGTGCTGTAAACATATACCACTAGAAATTGGCTCAAGATTGATGGTGCATTTCATTTACAATACTTACAGCTGTCAGAAGGAAAACATGGATTTCAATGGAGAAATGCAGAGATGGAATAACAATATTGTAATGTCACTGTTACCAAAATTGCCAGTCTTGCACTACATAGTTTATTGGCTTTAGTGTCATTGGTGAGTACTGTAAGCAGACCTCATGTATCCTATGATCTGGAATGCACATTTATTACTTAGATGATAGAGTCACCCAAGGTGCAGGGCTGAAACAGAGAGCCCTTGTTGTATGTACTGGCTACTGTAATCTGTTACATACCATCGCATGCATTCTTCTGTCTTTATGGAAGATGGACTGAAAACACTGTCAGGGCGAGGATGGTTATACACCAACAAACAAGTTTAATTTGCATAATGCACAAATGAACAGACTACAGTTTCCACAATGAGATTCATCAATTTCAACAAAAACAACGTGGGCTAATAATTAAGTTGCGTAGCGCCCGTTGTTTGGGCACTGCGGGTGCTGAATTGGGTCCAAAATGGCATCTGAGAAGCGCATGCACACTTCTGGTGCAGGCAATATCTGTAACATCTCGCAGTTTGCTGTCCACTGCTGCATCAGAGAGGTGACAGACGCTCTTTATGCCTGGAGAGGGGACACCAATGTCTTCTCTCTGACCAGAGAGAAGCAGGCAGAGTATGAAAGTGGCTTTGCCAGGATAGCAGCCTTCCCCATGGTGCAGGACACCATGGACTGCACGCACGTGGCTTTGCGAGCGCCGCTTCTAAATGCTGAGATGTACCGCAACTGCAAAGGTTTCCACCGGTGAATGTGCAGTTGGTGTGCAATCATGCTCAGCACAGCATGATGGTGAATGCCCAGTATCCTGGCAGCAGTCATGATGCTTTTATTTTGTGCCAGTCTGCTGTTCCCTCAGCCTTTGAGCCACCAAGACAAACCTGAGGATGGCTACTGGGTGACAAGGGCTATCCCTTGACCACCTGGTTCATGACTCCACTCTGCAACACAACCACAGATGGCCAGCATGCTGCCACACGAAACATCATAGAGCAGACCATGGATCACTCTGGAGGAGACCGACAATACTCACTGGAGAATGTGTCCCGATTCTTGGTGGTCTGCTGCATCCTCCACAACCTGGCCACCATGAGGCCACAGCCCTTGCCACCAGCTCGGGAGAAGGAAGCAGAAGAGGAGGAGGAAGCAGGCAACCCAGACAGCCCCTTTCTGGCCAGCATATCCGGGATCGAATCATCCACCTGTGCTACCAGTGAATGCAACCCCAATTCCCAATTCAACATTTGTCCCACACCTTACCTTCCCTCTGTTGCTGACCATCGCAGTGTCTGCTTAGCCACAATGCTGAAATAAAAGGCACCAAAAAGTAAACATTCTAATCCAAATTTATACATCTATCCATCCAATATTTCATCAAAAAATCAACTAATCACCCTTGTGCATTCCCTTAGTGCCTGTCTTGCGTACTAATGCTCCTACGCAGTGCTTCCCCAGTGGCTGGAGCATGGTTGGTGGATGGCTGCTGCCTTTCAGTGGGGGAGACTACAGATAGCCTTGCAGGATGACCTCGAGCAGCTCCTGGTCTAGTAGGCCCGGCTTTGGACTGCATCATCTTGGCATATGTGGCAGCAGTCTGGCTGATGGGCAACAGCAAGGGCATTGGTGGAGTGGGAGTATGAATGTTGTCATCCCGAGAGAGGACAGCAGGGTCGGCCTCCACAGATCCATTGCCCATCCCCTGGGGCAGCGCCTCAGCAATCCTTGTAATTTTCTGGAGTACAGACTGCTGTGGCACACTGCAAGCCCCTTTCAACACTGCCAAACCCAGGCATGATGGCAGAAGTCTGTGCTTGCAAAGCAGCAAGCTGAGCTTGCATCACTTCAGTCTGAACTTCCATTGCAGCACTCAGATGTGGGTGGCTTCTGCTTGTGCTGCAATGGAAGCTCAGACTTTGGTCATCAGACGCGGTATCAGCTCTTCCACGCTGGAAAGGATGGGCTTCAAGCTCTGCCCAAAGCCCTGTACAAGGGTGGAGCTGGACTCCTCCATTCTCCTTGACATTGCATTCAGGCCTGCCAATGGACCATTTCATTGTGCATACCCATCAGCGTTCTTCTGTAGGTCGCCCCATCAAAGACTTCATCTGAGTCCTGTGCAGCAGAACACGTGTGCGACCTCACCCTCCGGGGAGCTGGCATCTGCACTACCCTTTTCCCCTGCCCTGGCTGCAGCCCACTTGTGCCTGGTGTTTCACCATGTGCAGTTCCCATGACTAACCTATCCTCGAAAGTATGCAGAATGTCAGTATTTGAGCTGATGGCTGGTAGTGTGAAATCAAGTGACAGTGTTTCTTCTTCTTCTTCACTCTCCTCTCCCTCTTGTTGAACCAATGGCTAGGCATGCAGGAATTCTTGGGTGTCTGAAATGAGAAAGACACAAGGGTAGGGCTCTGGTGAAGGGTGGGTGTGGTGGTAGTGGTGCGGGAAAGCAAGAGGTGCATGCTTACACCACTTGCAGATTGTAAATCAGAAGAAATTGTGGGATGAGCGGAAGTGGGATGTGAGATGGAGGATAACGTATGGGGGCATAGGCATCTTCTATTCTTTCAACTCTGGCACTGGCCACAAACTCAGCCATGCCCCTGCCAAAAATGGCCAGCACCGTCTCCTCCTTGGGGGTGAGGTCATGCAGTCAAGCCTGCCCTCGCGGTTAAGTTCTGCTGGCACTGCTAAGGCACTCCCTTTTCCTGCAAGAGAAAGGGAAGTGTGTCAGTGAGTGTGGTATAATGTGCTTGGGTGATGTGGCAGTCATGGTTGAATATCTGACAGTGTTCAAGCTGTGAGATGTGTGAGGCTTGCAGCAGTGGTAAGTGTGCGTGGGTGAGGTGAAGCTATGAATGTGAGGTGTGAGTTGTGTTTGGTAAAGATTATTGGTAGGTGGGTGATGGGGGTGTGGTGCATTGAGCATTTTGTGAGGCTTGTGGTGCAGATGGTGGCATTTGGCATTTGAAGATAATTCACTGACCTTGACCACTTGTGTGAGGTCCTTAAACTTCTTCCTGCACTGAGTCCAGGTCCTTGGAGCTATACTGCTTACATTTACCATATTGGCTATCTGCTCCCACTGCCCTCAGGTGTGTTGCCTGGAGGGCCTCCTGGCCCCTCCTGGAAAGAGAACCTCTCTTCTGGAGTTGACCACCTGGACCAAGGACTCTAGTGCTGCAATGGAGAAATGAGGTGCACGCTCTCTCCCCTGTTGTGCCATCATTATAACTTTGTTGTCCACTGTCTTCCCAGCCACTTCAATCACCTGTTGCAGGCAGAAGG
This sequence comes from Somniosus microcephalus, assembly GCF_052327205.1. Classification (NCBI taxonomy): domain Eukaryota; kingdom Metazoa; phylum Chordata; class Chondrichthyes; order Squaliformes; family Somniosidae; genus Somniosus; species Somniosus microcephalus. The sequence goes on from NC_140988.1 coordinate 242,585,108, forward strand.
CACATCCCCTTTAAGAGGTGCAGACTGCCTTTAAGTAGTGCAGGCTAGCTTTAATTGGAGCTAGCCATGCACAAACTTGAGGCTGCCTGCTGAGCTTGCAGCCACTCAGCAACACATTCAGCGCTGGGATGAACACTGCAATCATGCTAATCAGCAGGCAGCATGATGTTTATGTGTTGCCTGCAGTCCTCCAAATGGGCATGGGTTGATCACACATCGGGCCAATTTCTAGGCCCTTGCATTTATATAGCATCTTTATTTGAGTACAATAGCTCAAGGAACTTCACAGGGGTGTAAGGAAAAATGGACGCTGAACTACAGAAGGAAATATATAGGAGGGGTGACCAAAGCTTCGTCAAAGAGTTAGGCTTTAAGAAGGGTCTTAAAAGAGGGCGAGTGAGGTAGAGAGCAGGCAGAGGTACTCTTTGTGTGGGACCTAGGAACCTGAAGTCATAGCTGCTTATGAATAGGCTGAAAGGAAGGGGAAATGCACAAAAGGCTGGGGTGAGAAAGAGATCTGGGGAGGGGACAAATTTATCATGCTGGAGGGGGCAGGCATGGAGAGATTTAAATTCAAGTTTGAGAATACTAAATTTGAGGCAGTGGGGGAACCAAGGGCCAATGTAGATCAGTGAATATGGGTGATGGGTGAGCAGGGCTTGGCATGGGATTAGCTACAAGCTGCAGAGTTGAAAATTATGATGGGTGGAGGATGGAAGGGTAGCCAGGAGAGCATTAGAGTAATTGAGTCTGGAGATGATAAGGATATCAATGACAGATGGGCTGAGATAGTGTCCGAGGCAGTGATGTTTTGGAGGTGGAAGTAGGCAGTCCTTATGATAGAGAGTCCTACATTACAACAGTGCCTACGGTTGAAAAGTACTTCATTGGCTGTAAAGCACTTTGGGACATCCTGAGGTTGTGAAAGGCACTATATCAATACAAGTTCTTTCTTTATTAGGTTGCAAATGCAGCTCAAGGTTGAACAGCTTACCAAGGTTTCTCGCAGTCCGGTTCAGCAGACATGGAGGGGATGAAGTCATTAGTGAGGCTACAGATTTTGTTGCAGAGGCAGAACGCAACAGCTTTGGTTTACTCAATAAAGGAAGTTAGGACTTATCCAAGACTGGATGGCAGACAAACAATCTGATCGCACTGAAGGGGTGGAGAGAGCTAGAGCTCTGTGACATCAGCGTATATGTGAAAGCTCACCCTATGTCTGCACATGATGTTTCCATGGCCTATCATATATATGGGGAAGATGAGGAGGCCAAGGTTAGATCCTCGGGGAACTCCTGAAGTGATAGTGTAGGAGTGGGAAGAGATGCCATTTCTAGAAATGCTCTGGCTATGATTAGAAATAATTTTTGTTATACCTTGGTCCATGAATACAATAGAAATGCAACTCTGCCATTGATCTCGGTGAAAACTCACTTTTGCGACAGCTAATCTCAATCTAACTGCTATGTTGTATGCATTAGTACTCCCATCTGGAGTCTCTAAGTGTCCCAAGAGAAAAGGTCCTATATTACTAAAATATTAACATTTCTGTACTTCTTATGCTTCAAATTTATGCAGTGTATGGTTACTTTGCTGTAAATTCAAGAAAACATTTATTTTTGTGAATTTCCTACCTGCCATGTTAAGACAAACCTATTTTTAACTGCAGTACTTTTTATCTAAAATAAGCTTTGGCTATATAATTAATCTTATGTGCTGCTTTGTATGAATGATATGTTCCCTGCTAAACCTGGGAATTTGATTTTATACTTGCATTAGAGTAACCAGCTCTGTTATAAAGTTATTTGAATAAAGCAGTTAATTATACTCTAGACAATTATTCCCCAGAAATTTTAGCTGTGAGAAAGAAAATTGCCCACATTCCCCCTCACACAATGCCACAGGCAATATTTGTGCTGACACTGTTCAGCACCCACAACAACATTGCATTTTCACTTCCCTCTAGAGCCAAGTAGTAGATTTACATTGTGATCGAAGGGCACAACACTCTGGTTAGAATAAGCACGTCAGTGTTTCAAATGACCTCTTTTTGCCCCTGCTTGTGTTTTTCCATAAACTTGCTTTTCCTTTGTGGACGTATTGATTTAAAAAATGAACTTGTTCTGCTGTTGGAGCGGTATTTTATGTTGCCTTCATCTCGTTGATGGTCCTGATGCTCTTGGGAGGCACAACTTGTTTAGCAATGATTCGATGTTTACTTGTGATGACTAAGAGAGTCATTTTCAGCCACTTCCTCATAATCCATGTTAGAGGAAAGAGCATCAGTGGCAGCAGACAGTGCAAGTTACAGATAATAAATCTTAAAAAATTGCCGCAAATATATCCCTCTTTTCAGAAAATCTTCTATCTATTTGGGAAGGTTTTGTGGTAATAGGAAGAAAGAAATTGTATTTATATAGCGCCTTTCATAACCTCAGGGCGTTCCAAAGCATTTTATAGCCAACAAAGTACTTTTGAAATATAAACAGAAAATGCTGGAAATATTCAACAGGTCAAGCAGCATCTGTAGAGAGAGAAACAGAGTTAATGTTTCAAGTCAAAAGTACTTTTGAAGTGTAGTCACTGTTGTAATATAGGAAACGTGGCAGCCAGTTTGTGCACAGCAAGCTTCCTTTAAAGCAATGGGATAATGACCAGATAATCTGCTTTATAATGATGTTAGTTAAGGGATAAATGTTGGCCAGGACACCGGGGAGAACTTCCCTGCTCTTCTTCAAAATAGCACCATGGGATCTTTTACATCCACCTGAGAGGGCAGATGGGGTTTTGGTTTAACGTCTCATCTGAAAGACAGCACCTCTGATAGTGAAGCACACCGTTAGTATTGCACTGAATGATGAGCCCAGATTATGTGCTCAAGTCTCTGGAGTGAGACTTGAACCCACAACCTTCTGACTTAGAAGGTGAGAGTGCTACCACTGAGCCAAGGCTAACTTAATGAGCTTCCTGAGCCTGGGGTAGTGGTTTTGGAAGCATCCCAAGGATGTATTGAACGTGACCTGTGGGTTAGGACATACAATTAAATTAAATCTACAATAAGCTTTGTTATGGGCAGTTATGACAGATTCGCAATCATTTGTTCTATGTATATTTGTTTGTTGGCAAAAATGTATTAAAATATATGAAATTTAAAAAAATGTTTGGATCCTGTTATTTCCTTCAATTTAGCTTCCTGACACTTTTTAGGATTTGTCATTCCTCCAAATTATTTCCTCTGATATATCAGTACTTTATTTAAATAAAAAGAATTTCAAACAAGTCACAGAAAAAGATAAAACAGTTAATTGTTTTTTAATTTTAATCATGATATTGATGCCTCACTCTTATTAAACCATGAATACCTCGTAAAACTTAGTGCTATTTAAACATTTCCATGTGCAATTCATTATGAAAAAGTATAATTATGTCCAATGTCTCTCCTCAAGTAGAATAGTCTCCTATTAAACAGTAAATGGTATATATTGATCCATTCCTTGAAAATGAGTTGGACAAATTTCTAGATTATCGGGATAGAGATTAGTGTAGAAGATCGAGTACTCCAAATCATTGTCCACAACACTGTAGATCAGGTGCACAAACTAAATCTATGCAGTGTGACTGATTAGCATTGAATAATGCAGAAATTAATGTTGGATTGATATCCTAGAGTTTTCCTTTATTTAATTGGAAGTAAAAGGACCTTTCTTGTCTTGAAAGTTTTACTTTGATTGTTCGCCTCCTTCAGGAAATTAAATGAATTAGGATGGGTCCACGACACTGCAAACCATACAGTGTCAATGGGAAGGAATCAGGTTGATCGGCTTTTTTTTGTTCTATGTTTTCTTAAAATCTCAGCTTGGCTCAGTTGGAGCACTCCAAGTCAGAAAATTGTGGGTTTAAACCCCACTCCAAAATTTAACCACATAATCTAGGCTAACATTTCAGTGCAGTATTGAGGAAGTGCTGCAATGTCAGAGGTGATGTCTTCTGGATGAGATATAAAATCAAAGCTTTTTCTGCTTGTTCAGATGCATATAACAAATACCAGGCTACTATACAGAGAAGAGCTTCTCTCATCCTGGATGACATTTGTGTCTCAACTAACGCTCGATTTTTTGGCTCCATTGAAGTTGGGTTAAAATTGGGGCTCAAGTCATTTGCTGTTTTGGGACCTTGCTGTGCGCACATTGCCTGCTGTGTTTGCCTATATAACAGCAGTAACTGCACTTCTTTTGAAGTGTTTTGAGATATTCTGAGGATGTGATAAGGTGCTCTATAGATGCAAGATTGTTCTTTTTTTTCTTATGGTCATGTAAAGATTATGGCAGCAAAACTCGGCTCCTTAGTGCCTGTTTTTTCAGCGCTATGAGTGCTGTTTCGGCTCCAAAATTGCATCTGCACCGCGCGTGCACATATCTGATGTGGGCCGTGCCGGATGCCAGCTTGGGTAGGGTGTTTGCACGGGTGCAGTGAGTATGCGGCTGAAGTATGCAGTGTAGGCAGATCGTGACGTCAATCAACGTGTAATGCTGATTTCACACTAGTGCTGCTCCAGCTAATGCCCTCTCTCAAGTGTGCACAACTGAACATGCGTTCAGCAGCAGGAAGGACCTCCCCCCTCCCCACCAGCACTATGTCAAAGGGATCATCAACTACTTACAGGTTATTTGCTGATTGATTTCTACTGGCCCTTGCTGTGCTTTAGAAGGGTTTCGTGGTTTGTATAGTCAAGGGGACAGTAGCGTAGTGGTAATGTCACTGGGCTAGAAATCCAGAGGCCTGGACTAATGATCCAGAGACGCGAGTTCAAATCCCACCACGGCAGCTGGGGAATTTAAATTTAGTTAATTAAATAAATCTGGAATAAAAAGCGAGCATCAGTAATGGTGACCATGAAACTATCGGATTGTTGTAAAAACCCATCTGGTTCACTAACCTCCTTTAGGGAAGGAAATCTGCCGTCCTTACCTGGTCTGGCCTATATGTGACTCCAGACCCACAGCAATGTGCTTGACTCTTAACTGCCCTCTGAAATGGCCTAGCAAACCATTCAGTACGGAACATAATAATGAAACCGGACGGACCACCCGGCATCGACCGTGGCACCGGCTACGGACACGGCAACTGAACACCCAGCACAGTCGGCCATGCAAAGTCCTCCTCACCAACATCTGGGGACTTGTGCAAAAATTGGGAGGGCAGTCCCACAGACTAGTCAAGCAACAGCCTGACAGTCATACTCACAGAATCATATGTTTCAGCCAATGCCCCAAACTCCTCCATCACCATCACTGGGTATGTCCTGTCCCAGCTACCGCCCTCCCTCAGCTGATGAATCAGTATTCCTCCATGTTGCACACCACTTGGAAGAAGCACTGAGAGTAGCAAGGGCACAGAATATACTCTGGGTGGGGGACTTCAATGTCCATCACCAAGACTGGCTCGGTAGCACCACTACTGACCGAGCTAGCCTGAAAGACATAACTGCCAGTCTGGGCCTGCGACAGGTGAGAGAACAAACACGAGGGAAAAACCTACTTGACCTCATCCTCACCAATCTACCTGTCGCAGATGCATCTGTCCATGACAGTATTGGTAGCAGTGACCATTGTGTTGTGTGGTACTACCACCGTGCTCCTGACCTCATTACAGCCTTGGTCCAAACATGGACAAAGGAGCTGAATTCCAGAGGTGAGGTGAGAGTGACTGCCCTTGACATCAAGGCAGAATTTGACTGAGTGTGGCATCAAGGAGCCCTAGTAAAACTGAAGTCAATGGGAATCGGGGGGGGGGGGGGGGGGAAATGCTCCACTGGCTGGAGTCATACCTAGCACAAAGGAAGATGGTTGTGGTGGTTTGAGGTCAATCATCACAGCCCCAGGACATCGCTGCAGGAGTTCTTCAGGGCAGTGGCCCTAGGCCAAACCATCTTCAGCTGCTTCATCATTGACCTTCCCTCCAACATAAGGTCAGAAATGGAGATGTTCACTGATGACTGCACAGTGTTCAGTGCCATTCACAACTCCTCAGATGATGAAGCAGTCCATGCCCACATGCAACAAGACTTCGACGACGTTCAGGCTTGTGTTGATAAGTGGCAGGTAACATTCGCGCCAGAGAAGTTCCAAGCAATGACTATCTCCAACAAGCAAGAGTCTAACCACCTCCCCTTAACATTCAACGGCATTACCATCGCTGAATCCCCCACCGTCAACATCCTGGGGTTACCAGTGACCAAAAACTTAACTGGACCAGCCACATAAATATTGCGGCAACAAGAGCAGGTCAGAGGCTAGGTATTCTGCGGCGAGTGTCTTACCTCCTGACTCCCCAAAGCCTTTCCACCATCTACAAGGCAGAAGTATGGAGTGTGATGGAATACTCTCCACTTGCCTGGATGAGTGCAGCTCCAACAACACTCAAGAAGCTCGACACCATCCAGGACAAGCAACCTGCTTGATTGGCACCCCATCCACCACCTTAAACATTCACTACCTCCACCACTGGCATACCGTGGCTATAGTATCTTATCTACAAGATGCACTGCAGCAACTTGCCAAGGCTTCTTCGGCAGCACCTCCCACACCCGTGACCTTTCCACCTAGAAGGACAAGGGCAGCAGGTGCATGGGAACACCACCACCTCCAAGTTCCCCTCCAAGTCACACACCATCCTGACTTAGAAGTATATTGCCGATCCTGCATCGTTGCTGGGTCAATATCCTGGAACTCCCTACCTAACAGCACTGTGGGAGTACCTTCACCACATCGACTGCAGCAGTTCAAGAAGGTGGCTCACCTTCTCCAGGGCAATTAGGGATGGGCAATAAATGCTGGCCTTGCCAGCGACGCCCACATCCCATAAACGAATACAAAAAAATATAAAGTTGCTAAGGTCTACAGGGAATGGTGTGGCAGGTGCTGAAGGACTTTGTCCTCACTTCAAGGATTGTGCACAGACATATGTGCAGTAGTAGGCATTCCCCTCGGCCTACAGCATGACAGGGAGAATGAGCCAAGGTGCCATAGAGCAGGAGAAGCTGCTGGAAGAGGGAGAGGGGCTCTCAGCATGAGGCCATATATGCCCAGGATGTTCATGGAGCAATTAGCCTACCTGAACCTCAGCGAGGAACAGTGTGTCAGACGTCTGTGCTTCACCAAGGATGTCTTCTCTGAAATTTGCCACCTGCTGCAGCCACAATTGCAACTCCGAGCAGGGCGAGGACGGAATTGCCAGTGGCTGTGAAGGCGACAGTGCCCAATGAACTTTTATGTGTCAGGCTCCTTCCAGGTTGAAACAGGAGATATTTGCAACATCTCCCAGTTTGCTATGGACTGTTGCATAAGGGAGGTCATTGAGGCTCTGTATTCCTAGACAGCTGACTACATTTCATTCTCACTAACCAGAGAGCAGCAGACAGAGCGAGCACACGGATTCGCGAGGATTGCAGGCTTTCCCTTGGTGCAGATTGCCATTGATTGCACACATGCCACTTTGCGGGTGCCGCATGTCAACTCTGAGATGTACCGTCACCAAAAGGGATTCCACTCCCTCAATGCCCAGCAGGTGTGTGACCATACTCAGCAAATCATGCAGGTGAATGCTTGGTATCCTGGCAGCAGTCATGATACCGTCAATCTGCAGCATTCCCCTGTTCCCTCTGCAGCATTCCCCTGTTCCCTCTGCAGCATTCCCCTGTTCCCTCTGCATTGGAGCCACCATGACAAACCAAAGGGTGATTACTGGGCAACAAGGGCTATCCGCTGATGACATGATACACATGTGGGTAGCATTCATACAACAAAAGCCATGCTGTCACACAAAATATCATCGAGCAGACCATTGGCATGCTGAAACAACGCTTCCACTGCTGGGACCGCTCTGGAGGAGCCCTGTAATACTCGGCAGAATGGATGTCGAGATTCACGGTGGTCTGCTGCATGTTGCATAACCTTGCCATCATGAGGGCACAGCCCTGCCACTAGCTAAATAGTAACCAGCTGAGGAGGAAGAGGAAGGGAGGTGGCAACCCAAACAGCCCCTTTCTGGCCAGGCTGTCTGTGACCAAGTCATCTGGCTGCGATACCAGTAAACGCAACTCCAATTCCCCATTCACCAACAGTCCCACACCTTGCCTTCCTTCTATTACTGACCACCACAGCTTCTGCTTGGCCACAATGCAAAAATAAAAGCCAACAGAAAATAAACATTCCAAACAAAATTTATAAATCAAAACATGACATATTGCATATTAACGTCAACTAATCACCCATGTGCATTCCCTTAGTGCCTGTCTTCCATGTGCCTTTGCCTGTCCTAGTGCTCCTATGCAGTACTACCCCAGTAGTTGCAGCATGGCTGCTGGAAGGCTTCTGACTTTCATTTGGGGAGATTGCAGATGGCCTTGGCGGACAACCTCTGTGCCTAGAAGGTCTGGCTTCAGACTGCATCATCTCGGCATAGGCGGCAGCAGTCCAGGTTGGCTGGCTGACAGGCAGCAGCAAGGGCACTGGTGGAGTGGCAGGGATGGAAGATGAATGCTGTCATTCTGAGAGAGGACAGCAGGTTTGTACTCCACGGAGCCACTGCCACTCGCCTGGGGCAGCGCCTCAGCAATCCTAGCCATCTGTTGGAGGTCAAATTTCTGGACTGCTGTGACACCCTTTGAACACTGGTAGCTGGCAGCAAGCTGACCTTCCATGACAGCTGAGACATCGGCCATCAGACGCTGCATCATGGTTGGGTCCACACATTTGCTAATGGAGTTGCCCACCACTTCGATGCTGGAAAGGATGGGCTCCAAGCTCTGCGCAAATCCCTGTGCCAAGTTAGGGCCAGGCTCCTCCATGGTCCTTGACATTGCACACAGGTTTTCTGGCAGGCCTGCCAATGCACCAAGCATTTCATTGTGCATACCCATCAGCCCTCTTCTGTAGCCTGTCCCATCGAAGTGCTCATCCAAGTCCTCTGCAGCAGAACATGTGTGTGACCTTGTCTTCCGGTGAGCTGGCAGCTGCGCTACCCTTGCTCCCTGCCTTGGCTGCAGGACACTCATGCCTGATGACTCATCGTGTGCAGATCCTGCCTTTAAGCTCTCCTCTAAATTATGCATGGTGTCAGTATGAGATTGAGTGATGGTGTTTCTTCTTCTTCACTGTCTTGCTGCTCTTCCACTTCTTGCTCCTCCACCATTGCGTGGTCAGGTTGTATATCTTGTGTATCTGAAAGGAGAAAGGCACAAGAGTATGGTTGTGGTGCGGGGAGGGGTGGGGGGGGAAGCAAGAGGTGCATGCTTACACCATCTGTAGCTTGTAAATCAGAAAAGATTGTGGGATGAGGGGGAAGTGGGATGTGAGAAGGAGGATTAGGTATGAGCATAATGTCATCTTTGATTGTTTCAGCCCCGCTGCTGGCCATGGCTTCAGAGATGGTTGCTCCAATGATGGCAACCACAATTTTCTCCATGGGGGGTAAGGTCATGCAGCTATGCTTGCCCCCTGCCAATTTGCTCCTGCTGCCACCAGTTATGTGCCAACTTGTCCTGCAAGAGTGAGGGAAGTGTGTTAGTGAGTGTGGTGCAATGTGTTTGGGTGATGTGTCTGCCATAGTTGAAAGCTGTGAGATGTGGGTGTGAGGTGTGCAGCAGTGCTAAGTGTGTGAGGGTGTAGTGAAGCTATGAATGTGAGATATGAGTCCTGTGTGAGAGAGATTTCTGGTAGGTGAGTGATGGGCGTGTGTTGCATTGAGCAGTGTGGGAGGCTAGTGGTGCATGTACTGGCCGCGCCAGACGTGCTCCTATCTAGTTATCCAGCAAGTTAAACACTTATTCAAAAATAAATCTTCGTGAAGCCGTTTGATGTTTTGAAGCTTTACTTGAACAAATTTGTGAAACTGTAAACAAAGATAAAGTATGTTTTGTACATAAACTGAGTACTATACATTCGATATTACATAAGATATAAACATATTTACAACAGTAGAATAGACTAATTGTATAACTAACTAACATTTGGACTAACTTCTGTAACTATCAAATATTAACCTTTTATAAACATATTATTGTCAAAATACTACTCTGACAACATTGCTATTATGCTAACAAACAAAGATACTCACAGATATTGCGCTTGGCCTAACATATGAAATCAGATTACATTGGATTGTGAAACCCTTATGGAATCCTCCATTACTGCCAGGTTCTTCCTGGGATTCTACCTCCTGGGATACACAGGAAGAAAGGCACGAAGGTCAAATCACCTCTCACAGGAAGAAAGGTACGAAGGTCAAATGACCTCTCACAGGAAGAAAGGAACAAAGGTCAAATGACCTCTGTTTCATACAAACACACTGCTAACACATAACCACCACCAGAGGGTGCTACTGCATGTAAAATAGTCCATCGGTCCAGAACACTCCCGGTCTGGGGTCGTTAACGACTCTACATAGTCCGAACTCTACTTGTCACTGGAGTCCTCTGGCGACAAAAGAAGAACCACCTCAGAGACAGTCCGTCGGTGTCGATGATAGGATGCAGCTTCCGTAGACTGCTGTGAGGGGGTAGGTTGTGTTTTGCTGCGCACAGTTCCAATCTGGGTATGGTGAGGTCTGGCTGGGGCGCCAACTTGCCTCTATCAAAGACGAAGCCGATTTTGCTTTGTCCATCTTGAGTGGTGACCTTCAGATAAGCCACACTTGCAATGGCCTTAGCAGATACGTCTGCAAAGACACAAAGCTCTTTGAATTGGGCATTTAAGGGAGAGAAAGATGAATAGCAGTGAGGTATTCGGATCTCCTGTAAGTCTTGGAGTGAGTCTCTCCATCTGTCCCACTCTGCTTCCATCTCTTCAGGGAGAGGTGAATCCCACTCTTCAGCGCGTGTGGAGAGTTCCCTGAGGAGCAGCCTGCCTTATATGGTGACAGGGGCTAAGAAGCCGAGAGGGTCGTATAGGCTGTTGACTGTAGAGAGCACTCCTCTATGTGGTGAAGGGTTTCTTGACGTCTAAGACTTGGAACGTGAACGTGTCTGTTGCTATGTTCCATGACACCCCTAGGCTACGCTGTAAGGGGATGTCATCAGTGAAGAGGTCAAGATCCTTGACGTCCTTAGCACGATCTTCAGGGGGGAATGCCTCCATCACTGCTGGTCTGTTAGAGGCTATCTTATGCAGCCTGAGGTTGGATAGTGCAAGTAGTTCCTGGGCTCGTCCGAGGGTACTGATGGCCTCTGCTTCGGTCGGGAATTACTTCAGTGCGTCGTCGACATAGAACTTTCGTTCGATGAACCCTCTCACATCACTGCCAAAGTCGTCGTCTTCTTCCTTGGCAGCCCTCCTTAGTCCATATATGGCGACAGCAGGGGATGGGCTATTCCCAAAGACATGGACACGCATTCTGTAGTCCACAATGTCTCTATTGGGGTCATTGTCCCGATACCACAGGAAGCGGAGGAAGTCTCTGTGGTCTTCTCTCACCACGAAGCAATGAAACATGTGCTGGATATCGGCAGTGATGGCGACGGGCTCTTTCCCGAATCTCATGAGCACTCCCAAGAGGCTATTGTTAAGATCAGGCCCTGTGAGGAGTACGTCGTTGAGAGAGACTCCCTGATATGGTGCACTGGAGTCAAACACCACGCGGATCTGTCTACTGCATGGGGTAAGGTAGCTTGGACGACCATTCTCCAAGACGGAAGTCTTGAGTGTGCTCACCTGAGATGGCTTGTTCTCTAGTGTGCGACGTCCTACAGGGTACACATTAACGAGGCATATCTTGGAGCATGCTCTTACGCTTACTCCTTCTCCACACACCTCGGTGCACCTGGATGTAATCTCCGGACCATCAGCTCCCCCTCTCTCCCCGCCATGAGAAGAAAAGGGTGTAAAAGAAAAGGCAGCCATCCGTGGCTAAGTAAAGAAATTAAGGATAGTATTCGACTAAAAGCAAGGGCATATAAGGTAGCCAAATCTAGTGGGAGCATAGAGGATTGGGAAAGCTTTAAAAGACAGCAAAAAATAACAAAAAGATTGATTAAGAAAGGGAAGATAGATTATGAAAGTAAATTAGCAAAAAATATAAAAACAGATAGTAAGAGTTGTTATAGTTATATAAAAAGAAAAAGGGTGGCTAAAGTAAATGTTGGTCCCTTAGAGGGTGAGACCGGGAAATTAATGGTGGGAAATATAGAGATGGCAAAAACACTGAATGAATATTTTGTATCAGTCTTTACAGTAGAAGACACTAAGAATATCCCAACACTGGACAAACGGGGGGCTATAGGGGGGGGGAGGAGCTAAACACGATCAAAATCACTAAGGAAGTGGTACTCGGTAAAATAATGGGACTCAAGGCGGATAAATCACCTGGACCTGATGGCTTACATCCTAGGGTCTTGAGGGAAGTGGCGGTAGGGATTGTGGATGCATTGGTAATAATTTTCCAAAACTCCCTGGACTCGGCAAAGGTCCCGGCAGACTGGAAAACTGCTAATGTAACACCCTTATTTAAAAAGGGCAGTAGACAGAAGGCTGGAAACTATAGACCGGTTAGCCTAACATCTGTGGTAGGTAAAATTTTGGAGTCCATTATTAAGGAGACAGTAACAGGACATTTGGATAATCATAATTTAATAGGACAAAGTCAGCATGGTTTTATGAAGGGGAAGTCATGTTTGACAAATTTGCTGGAGTTCTTTGAGGAAGTAACGTATAGGGTGGATAAAGGGGAACCAGTGGACGTAGTGTATTTAGACTTCCAAAAGGCATTTGACAAGGTGCCACACAGAAGATTATTGCTTAAGATAAAAAATCACAGGATTGGGGGTAATATTCTGGCATGGATAGAGGATTGGCTATCTAACAGAAGGCAGAGAGTTGGGATAAATGGTTCATTCTCAGACTGGCAATTAGTAACTAGTGGTGTTCCGCAGGGGTCAGTGCTGGGTCCCCAACTCTTTACAATCTATATTAACGATTTGGAGGAGGGGACCGAGTGTAACATATCAAAGTTTGCAGATGATACTAAGATGGGAGGGAAAGTAGTGAGTGAGGAGGACATAAAAAACCTGCAAGGGGACATAGACAGGCTAAGTAAGTGGGCAGAGATTTGGCAGATGGAATACAATACTGGAAAGTGTGAGGTTATGCACTTTGGCAGGAAAAATCGTAGAGCAAGTTATTATCTTAATGGCAAGAAACTGGAAAGTACTGAAGTACAAAGGGATCTGGGAGTCCTGGTGCACGAAACTCAAAAGGTTGGTATGCAGGTGCAGCAAGTGATTAAGAAGGCCAATGGAATGTTGGCTTTCATTGCTAGGGGGATAGAATATAAAATAGGGAGGTATTGCCTCAGTTGTACAAGGTATTGGTGAGACCGCACCTGGAATACTGCGTACAGTTTTGGTGTCCATACTTAAGAAAGGACATACTTGCTCTCGAGTCAGTACAAAGAAGGTTCACTCAGTTAATCCCGGGGATGAGGGGATGGACATATGAGGAGAGGTTGAGTAGATTGGGACTCTACTCATTGGAGTTCAGAAGAATGAGAGGCGATCTTATTGAAACATATAAGATTGTGAAGGGATTGGATCGGGTGGATGCGGGGAGGATGTTCCCGATGATGGGTGAAACTACAACTAGGGGGCATAGTCTTAGAATAAGGAGCTGCTCTTTCAAAACTGAGATGAGGAGGAACTACTTCACTCAGAGGGTGGTAGGTCCATGGAATATGCTGCCCCAAAAAGCTGTAGAAGCTACATCATTACATAAATTTAAAACAGAAATAGACAGTTTCCTAGAAGTAAAGGGAATTAAGGGTTATGGGGAGCGGGCAGGAATTTGGACATGAGTCTAGGTTCGGATCAGTCATGGCCCTGTGGGTAGCGGAGTGGGCCCAGGGGCCGTGTAGCCTGATCCTGCTCCTATTTCGTGTGTCTAATTCTGTTAGATTCAGGAGATGGTTCTGTGATAGTGGATTGGCGGTTAGGATCAGATCAGCCATGATCTTATTGAATGGCGGAGCAGGCTCGAGGTGCCGATTGTCCTACTCCTGCTCCTATTTCTTATGTTCTTATGTTCTTATGCTCTGAAGCGGGAGGAGGCGTCTCTGACTTCCAAGGAGCTGGGCCTGGGTGTAGTGCTGAAACGTGCCGATCACTTTCACATTCAATGCATTTTGCATCTACCTTGCAGTTCTTGGCGAGATGGCTCGTGGAAGAGCAGCACTTGAAACATATAGATTTCTCTTTAAGATATTGTTTCCGATCTTCCAGGGACATCTTCCTGAAGCCTCTGCACTTCTTTAAAGGATGGGGCTTGTTGTGGATAGGGCATTGTTTGCTCATATCCTCAGGTTTCTTCTGAATCGTTGTGTTCTCAGTTGAGGACACTTGCATTTCGTGGACAGATATTGGTGTCTTTCCATGTCTGTCGAACTTGTCTCTTCTGGCAAGTGCTGGGTGGGCGGAGAAGAAGTTGAAGCTGGGGTTGTTCCTGGCTTTGGCTTCTTTACGGATGAATTTAACGAACGCAGAGAATGATGGGAACACCACGTTGTGCTTTAGCTTGAACTTCGATCCAAACGTTATCCACTTCTCCTGCAGGTTAAATGGAAGCTTCTCAATGATGGGACTTACCCCTCTGGAAGTGTCTAAGTACGATAGACCGAGTAGGTAGCTGTCCTGCTTTGCGGCTTCGAGTTCTGACAGCAGATCTCCAAGGTCGCGGAGCTTGTGGGGTTCCTTACTCGTCAACCTCGGAAAGTTCTCCAACCTGTCAAAGAGAGCCCTTTCAATGGCTTCGGGCGAGCCATAGCTTTCTTCCAGCCTCGCCCCAGCCTTCTTCAACCCCTCTGGCAGCTGTCCCACATTGGCCACTTTTATCCTGCAGGCCTGTCCAGCGGACTCTGGGCCGAGCCATTTGATAAGGAGGCTGAGCTCTTCTCCTGCCGACAGGTCTAAGCCCGATATGGCATTGTGGAAGCAGGACTTCCAAGCCCGATAATTCTCCGGCCTGTCATCAAACTTAATTAACCCCGAAGTCACCAGCTGGGTGCGTGCAAGGTATTTGGCAAGGTCGTAGGTGCTGGGACCTGTGCCAGGGTTGCCTTGGCTGGGGGCTCTGTTGAGGGTCTCAAGAAACCGAGAGGGGATTTGCCTCTGACTTTCTCTATTCGGCGTCCTATTCCTCTGCACCGTGTCTTCCGTTCTGCTTGAGGCACGCTGTCTGCTTTAACCTTGATTGGCAACTTGTGGCATGTTATACGACGTGCTTGCGTCTGTAGAGATGTGCATGCCTCCATCCCTTTCTCCTGTAAACTGTATGTTGGCATGGTCGCTCATGTACTCTATGGTGCGCTGTTGTGGACTCTGCCACGAAACGGGTATTAAAGGTTTGTAAGCTGTCTCGGGATCAGCTCCCTCCAAAATTGCCTCGAATACTTGTGTCTCAGCTAATGCAGCATCTATCTCTTTTTGTTGCTGCAGAGTGTCTAATGTGGCTTGGAGACGGGCCTGTTCAGCCTGGCGTTCAACTTGGTGACGGGCCTGTTCAGCCTGGCGTTCAACTTGATGACGGGCCTGTTCAGCCTGGCGTTCAACTTGGTGACAGGCCTGTTCAGCCTGGCGTTCAACTTGGTGACGGGCCTGTTCGGCTTGGAATTCAGCTTGGAGACGGGCCTGTTCGGCTTGGGATCGGGCCTGTTCAGCTTGGGACTCAGCTTGGAGATGGGCCTGTCTTACTTTTATCTCTATTTCACTGTTTGCATGCACAGCTCTGGCTTGAGCTGCCACTAGCTTCGCTCGTGCTCTGGCGATAGTCACGCTTATTCTAGAACCACCTGATGACCGTGAACTAGCTTGCGATCTGACGTAACTGGAGCTTATAGACCGATTGTCACCTTCTACAGTTTTGTTTGCCTGTTTAAGGTCTTCTCCTCGCTGCAAAGCATTTTCGTTATTATCTTCTGACATGTTGGTGTGAGGTAGGTGTGCTCTACGAGGTTAAGGCTTACACTGGGTTCCTCCTGCTCCGCTCTTCACAGCTAGCCGTATTGCTATCTTTTCACTGTACTGGCCACGCTAGACGTGCTCCTATCTAGTTATCCAGCAAGTTAAACACTTATTCAAAAATAATTCTTTGTGAAGCTGTTTGCTGTTTTGAAGCTTTACTTGAACAAATTTGTGAAACTGTAAACAAAGATAAAGTATGTTTTGTACATAAACTGAGTACTATACATTCGATATTACATAAGATATAAACATATTTACAACAGTAGAATAGACTAATTGTATAACTAACTAACATTTGGACTAACTTCTGTAACTATCAAATATTAACCTTTTATAAACATACTAGCTGGGGGAGCCCGGCGGTGCCGAGGCTTTTTCGAGGGCATGTTGTTGTTGGAAGAGAGAGAGGGAGCGACTGGGGGGAAGAGAGAGAGGGAAGGAGAGAGAGAGAGAGGGAATGAGAGAGAGGGAAGGAGAGAGAGAGAGAGGGGGAAGGAGAGAGAGAGAGGGAAGGAGAGAGAGAGAGAGAGAGAGAGGGAAGGAGAGAGAGAGAGAGGGGGAAGGAGAGAGAGGGAAGGAGAGAGAGAGCGAGGGAAGGAGAGAGAGAGAGGGAAGGAGAGAGAGAGAGAGAGAGATTGGGAGTGTGAGAGAGAGAGATTGGGAGTGTGAGAGAGAGAGATTGGGAGTGAGAGAGATTGGGAGTGAGAGAGATTGGGAGTGAGAGAGAGATTGGGAGTGTGAGAGAAAGATTGGGAGTGAGAGAGAGAGAGAGAGAGAGATTGGGAGTGTGTGAGAGAGAGAGATTGGGAGTGTGAGAGAGAGAGATTGGGAGTGTGAGAGAGAGAGATTGGGAGTGTGAGAGAGAGAGAGATTGGGAATGTGTGAGAAAGAGACTGGGAGTGTGAGAGAGAGAGAGATTGGAGTGTGAGAGAGAGATTGGAGTGGGTGAGAGAGAGAGATTGGGAGTGTGAGAGAGAGAGAGATTGGGAGTGTGAGAGAGAGAGAGATTGGGAATGTGTGAGAAAGAGAGACTGGGAGTGTGAGAGAGAGAGAGAATGGGAGTGTGAGAGAGAGATTGGAGTGTAAGAGAGAGAGAGATTGGGAGTGTGAGAGAGAGAGAGATTGGGGAGTGTGAGAGAGAGAGATTGGGAGTGTGAGAGAGAGAGATTGGGAGTTGAGAGAGAGAGAGATTGGGAGTGTGAGAGAGAGATTGGGAGTGAGAGAGATTGGGAGATGGGGAGAGAAAGAGAGAGTGAGAGAGACTGGGGGAGAGAGAGAGACTGGGGGAGAGAGACGGGAAGGGAGAGAGAGACTGGGGAGAGAGAGAGATAGAGAGACTGGGAGACAGAGAGAGAGAGAGAGAGAGAGAGAGAGCGACTGGGGGGGAAGAGAGAGCGACTGGGGGGAAGAGAGAGCGACTGGGGGGGGAGAGAGAGCGACTGTGGGGGGTGGAGAGAGAGCGACTGGGGGGGGAGAGAGAGCGACTGTGGGGGGGAGAGAGAGCGACTGTGGGGGGGAGAGAGAGCGACTGTGGGGGGAGAGAGAGCGACTGTGGGGGGAGAGAGAGCGACTGTGGGGGGGGGAGAGAGAGCGACTGTGGGGGGGGGAGAGAGAGCGACTGTGGGGGGGGGAGAGAGATTGGAGTGTGAGAGAGAGAGAGATTGGGAGTGTGAGAGAGGAGAGATTGGGAGTGTGAGAGAGAGAGATTGGGAGGAGAGAGAGAGAGAGATTGGGAGTGTGAGAGAGAGAGATTGGGAGTGAGAGAGATTGGGAGATGGGGAGAGAAAGAGAGAGTGAGAGAGACTGGGGGAGAGAGAGAGACTGGGGGAGAGAGACGGGAAGG